>NW_012267326.1:2198023-2235060 GCF_000151885.1 Dipodomys ordii
TGTGTGTGTGTGTGTGTGTGTGTGTGTGTGTGTGTGTGTGTGTGTTGAGAAGGGGAAGAGGAGGCAGGAGGGCTGTAGGGATTAGTGACTTGGAGAGTACAGCTGGGGAATACATCAGGAGTCTGGAAACACTGGGAAGGGAACTGGTACTAAATCTTGCCTGAAAAGGGAGCTGGGAAACAGGCTTTATTTTTTGACGCTTTCAGCTGATTGGATGAGGCCCACTTTTGAAGGGCAATCTGCTTTACTCAAATCTATAAACATACCTCCCGGCAATGTCTATATTGCTGTGTGTGTGTGACTAAACAACTGAGCTCCACAGCCTAGCCAGAAAGTGACAAGCCATCAATCTGTGTGCCTGCTGGGATGGATGCTGTATGGTGGAGCCCATGCTCTCGCTTTCTTGTTTCTTTTCTATGAAAGCACAGCTGAGTTATTTAGGACCTTCACATAAGCTGCGAGTTACCCTTTAAATTCAAAGATTATCTTATTCAAATTTGGAATAAATGCATCCATCAGATGATGTTGAGGAAGCAGCCTGGGTTTGGGCCCAATACAAGTACACTAATCAGGAATATTCCCCTACCATTTAAATGAGAGAACGTGTTGGATACGTTAAATTCTTGCCCTTTCAGTTTCCTCAACTGCAAAGTATGAGTAGTCATACCCACTTCCGAGGTGATTGGGGGTTTGACATGGAAACATAAGTTTCTAGTATAATATCTAGTAGATGCTTTGTTTCATAGTTCATTTCTTCCTTGTCTTAGTCTGTTTGAGCTGTTACAACCAAATCAGCATAGACTAGGTGACAAACAGCTGATAATTATTTCTCACACGTACAGAGGCTGGGAACTCCATGGCTGGGTGGCAGCCATCTCAGGACTGGTGAAGAGCCAGTTTTAAATTAGCAGAGAGTAGTTTTCTCTGCAGATGATGAGAGGAAAGGAATGTCACCACACTCTTCTCATACCAGCTCTTATTCTGATTAGCAAGGATTCTGCCTTGATGCATATCCCCCAAAGATCTCGCTTCCTAATATGGTCACATTGAGTTTAACATTTTAACACAAGAGAAGAGACACAAACATTCAGTCTAAACCAGGCCCTGGTGACTACTTAGGAAACGGAGATACAAAGATCTACCTTTGAAGTTAGCCCAAGCAAGAGAATTTTTGATACAATTATCTCCAATTAACCACTACAAAAGCTGGAAAGAGATTTGTGGCTCAAGTGGTAGAAGACTAGCCTTGAGCAAAAGAGCCAAGGGACAGATAGAGCCCAGGCCTTGAGTTCAAGCCCTAGTACCAGAAAAAAAAGAGCATAGAGCCCAATATGTTCCTTCATATTCTTTCTTAATTCATCAACACAAGTGTGCATTTAATAGTACAGAAAAAAAGCTTTTTCTCCTCTGAATGCTCAGCATTGTGACAGTTCTTCATACAAACTTGATTTTGTGTGTGTGTGTGTGTGTGTGTGTGTGTGTATGTGTGTGTGTGTTAATCCTTGAATTCAAGGCCTATGCTCTCACTTGGCTTTTTTGCTCAAGGCTGAAACTCACCTACTTAAGTCACTGCTTTACTTCTAGCATTTTTGTTGGTTAATTGGAGATAACAGTCTCTCAGACTTTTTTTTTTTTTTGCTTAGGCTGGCTTCCTCAAATCTCAGCCTCTCGAGTAGCTAGTATTGCAAGTGCAAGCATGTGCATCCGCACCTGAATGGAACATATCTTTTGTAATGCCCAATTTTCCCTTTGACAAGTTTAGCAAGAGTATATATTGATCACCTGTAGATGAGTGAAGTGATCTTACACAGAAGCTCTGCATGTATTTATCTCTCACTTATTAAATTCATATTAAATTCCAAAGACAGTTCTATGTATTTGTTACAATGAGAATAGGCTAGATTCTTTGCCCTGTGAAGCTGAAATACTAATGAGAGAGATACTCAAACAAGCAAACAACAAAGTATCAATCCAACTACAGGGAACTACTGTGTTAGCTGTGGAAGGCTATTCTATAGTAACAATTTTCAGATGTCAATAATACAACTAAATTTTCTGACAAGGCAATGGCCAGTCCAGGCAGTTTATCCATGGTATGTGTCCTCAGCTTTCTATGATGCTCCTTAGTACATCAGCACATCTTCCGCCAGGGTGGAACAAGACACCAATAACTGAATGCTTGCTTCCCTGTCCTTGTTGGTTCAATATGTTATCAGCTGTAGCTAGTTCCAAGCACTACTTTCTATGGAGTGGGGAAGTGGAAGCCTTGGGACTCCACATTAAGTGCTATAAAAAAGAAAAAAATAGGATAGAAGATGCAATGTTTTTTACAAGGATAATAGAGGCAAATATACACAGAAACATTTACATATATTGTTATGTAAATCTATAATAAAATACATATGCAAGAAAAAATAAATAGTGAATATGGAAAAGAAATTGCTAATACAATTGTTACAAAGTGTTGCAAATCAGGTATTAAACAAACTAAGAGCATTGAGGACTGTCTGAAGTTCAGCAAATACAGGGGTAAGTGTAGCTGAGGATAAGGCTGGTGTCCTTAATTATTCAGGCATAGCCAAGGCCCTCAATAAAACTTCCCTGGCTGTGATGTTTTTTGATGTTAAAGTCTTCTTGCTTCTCTACCATATTAACTTCCTCAAAATTATAATTTTGTCCTGAGACTTGAAATTGTCTTCCAAGGTTAATGATATAAATTCCACTAATTTTTTTAGGAGGGTCCTGGGATTGGAGCTTAGAGCTTCATGCTTGATATGTAGGCACTCTACTATTGGAATCATACCTTCAGATCTTTTTGTTATAGTTATTTTCTACATAGGGTCTCTCATTTTTGCTTGACTGGTCTGCACAGTGATTTTCTTATCGATGGCCTCCCAAGTAACCAAGGGACCACATCACAATGCTTGCTTTATGTATTGATATAGATTATTCCATGCTTTTTGCTCTGGTGGACTTGAACTACAATCCTGATCTCTGCTTTTTTAGATAGCTAGGATTATAGATGTGAGTCACTATGCTCAGCTTGGTATTAATACTTTTGTTCAAATATACTTTAAATTTAGACAAACATGCTTATATCTGTTGAGATTCTCCTCATTTGTCTAGGATGTTTCCTAAATTGTTAGTCAGTGTTCAGGAGAAAAGTGTGCATGAAACAAAGTGTCTTTTGCCAGATTTTTAAAAATAGTTTTTACATGTAATATCCATCTTTTGACAAGTGTTGTATAAAAAGGAATTTCATAAATTTGAATAAATAAGTAGGAAAATGTCCAGATTCTTTTTTAAAAATTATTCAAGCCAGGCACCAGTGGCTCACACCTGTAATCCTAACTACTAAAGAGGCTGAGATGTGAGGATTGTGATTCAAAGCCAGCTCAGGCAGGAAAGTCTGTAAGACTTATCTCTAAGAAACCACCAGAAAACTGCAAGTGGTGCTGTGGCTCAAGAGGTAGACCACTAGCCTTGAGCTGAAGAATTGAGGGACAGCACCCAGGCCCAGAGTTCAAGCCCCACAACCTACCAAAAAAAAAATTCAATGTCATGAATGTCCTTGCCGATGGTTAAATAATACACTTATTTTTCAAAATACAGTACTAGAGCTCTCGCTTTCCCTTGTGTGTTTGTGGCACATGTGTTTTACTTTTCACTAAGACTGTATAATTAAAAAAAAAAGACAGCCTACAGAATACAGCTTTCCTTTGTGTGGAAAGGTCAAGGGCAAACCAGAAGAAGGTTTCTATTTGTCCCCTCTGATTCTATTTCAGTATCATCACCTCTCCTTCTCCCCTGCATAGTGTCTGGGGCATCTCAGTCTTCTTCATCAAGAGCACATCTTCAGTGAGTGTCTCTTCTGGTCAGGCTTGGCATCACGTAAGCTGAGGGCGCCCATGCCTTGGATGCCATTTGCTGCTCCAAAGTCTGTAAGAAATTCATTCCTTAGTTGACAAATGGGGCCCAGCTGTCTTCTGATTTGGTGAGTGCCTTAAACCAGTCACCTCCTACCTTAGCTTGATCATTTAAATGGAAAATACTACTGCTCCAACAGAGCAGAAATGATAGAGAAATGATTTCTGACATGAGCATCTTGCCTTCTGAATTTCCACAGCTACTAGTGCTGCTGAAAAGAGAGAATAGGATAGAATAAAATGAACTAAGTAAGAACACAGGTTTTACAATTCTTACAAGTGGTAAACACACTTTGTGTTACTTAAGAAAGGCTTTAAATGGGCAATGAGTATTCTTAGGCTAATGACAATTGATGCCCAGAACATTACAATAATCCAATGGAACAGAATAGAAACTTGGAAAGTGGCAATTTGTGTAGAAATTGCTGATAGCTTCAACACACGCTGAGAACTTTACATGTAAGTGGGCTAGAGCTTTGGCTGCAGTTATTTATTTGGCCTTTCATTTGTAAATAAGAAAGTTTTTTTTTTCCTTCAAGGATATTCAGGCCAGTTACTCCTATAAAAATACTGAAGTCCATGGCAGGTGTTAGCCTTTAGAGGAGCTCAACAATACATTTAGGACACCAGCCTTTTATGGGTTGGTTGTCTGTATCTCAGGTCAGAGTAATTAGATGGAGTCCTTGTTTACCTTTCCACATCAAATTGTTACCCAGCCTGTGTGATCTGTGCCAGAGTCCCTCCCCAACTCCTTCCCAGGCTCATCTTATGGTCTTTATCCTTCATTGGGTTTATTTTAGTCTATGGGCCCAAACTACCACAGATTTTCAAAGAAGGCTTTTTCTACTGGCGTTCCCTATAACTACTGGCTTTTTCCCTAAGTGTATTGTACACTGATATTGGAGGGATGAATAGACAGGGACAGATGAATGCAGCAGAGGATGAACTGAAGCCCAGGTGGGCTGGTTGGAAGCCAAGGCTTTACCTATAAGCACTCCATTATTTCAATACCCCCAATCTAGGACTCAGCTCATACTCTCTCTCCAACCTCAAGGCAATTTTTCGAGAACATATGCCTGGCTTTGTGTGTGTGTGTGTGTGTGTGTGTGAGAGAGAGAGAGAGAGAGAGAGAGAGAGAGAGAGAGAGAGAGAGAGGGAGGGAGACAGAGAGACAGAGACAGAGAGAGAGAGACAGAGAGACAGGGAGAGACAGAGACAGAGAGACAGAGAGAGACAGAGACAGAGAGAAAGACACACACACACACACACACACACACACACACACACACTGTATATATCAGTGCATTCTACTATGGGGCTTGAATCCAGGGCCTTCTGTTCTCACTAGGCTTTTACATTTAAGAGTTTCACAGGGTTTTCTATCAGGGCTGGCTTCGAACCAGGATCCTCAATTTCAGCTTCATAAGTAAATAAGTTTAAAGGGGTAAGCCACCTGTGCCTGCTTTGGCCACCTTTAAAAAAATAGAATGCCTAAGACTCTGTTTTTCTTTACTGTGCCTTATATTTCCTTACAGCACCGAATGTTTGATGTTATTCTATGTATCTATTCCTTTGCTGATTCCTCTCTGCCCACTAGAAGGAAAGGTCTGTGATCCTTGTATAGCTCTGTCCCTGGTACTCAGCTTACCTCCTGACCCATAGCAAAGATCTGAGTTGGGATATAATGACTGATCAGCCTTAATATATTTTGTTCTTCACATATTTGTGGAATATTCATTTTGAATCCGACTTGCACTAGTCCTTTTGGAGAAAGGAAAGTGAACAAAAATGAAGTGGTCTGCTCTCTTAGAATTTAGAACATCAGGGAAGAAAGAAGCAATCAATGGGGCAGACACAGTAAGGTAAACAATCTATTAACTACCACAGCACACATGATTAAGGAAAGCTACTCCAGAAAGGGTGCCCAGGCGGAGCCTGGAAGGATGGATGCCCATGAAGGAACCAGAAGTGGATCTGGAACTAGAGAGCACTGAGGCAATGGAACGTTCATTCAGATCTTGTAGTAGCTCTCTGTGACTGGGGACAGAAGGAGAGGGACAGATTCAAGGGGGGAAGGGGGGTTGACTTCAAACTTCAGTCCTCAGGTCTCAACCTACTGAACAGCTGGGAATACAGGTGTAAGCTTCTGGCGCCCAGCCAAGCATTTCCATTGTATAGATGGGTCCACTGAGGCCTGAAAAAGCACACTTCCAACTTCGGTGAAGTGAACCGAATGTTCTCCATGGCACCAGCCTTCCCACTCTCCTCTCTCTGTCTCCCTCCTTTTCCCCTCCCCTCCGTCTTCCTTCTTTGTTTCCTTCCTCCGGATGGTTATTCTTGTCAAAAGTAAAACATACAACTTATTTACCCACCACCCTTATTTTTCTCCAAGGAACACACAGGCTCATACACAGGTTCCCCCCCCCCCAAAAAAAAATCGGTTTTCCTCAGTCCAAGCCAGCTGCCTCCAGCGGGCTGGCGGGGTGTGTATGTGGGTGAACACCCTGTGTGTGCACTGAGCCCCAATGTTCCTTCCTGGGTCTGTCCCAGGAACCTTTTATCGGAGACGCAACTCTAGAGAACAGAGCCGCCTTGACAAAGTAAAGAGGCGCTCACTGGCTGTCTGTGCGGGCTGTGCGGGCTGGGCTGCGGAGTGCCTGCCCAAGCTCCGGGCATGCGTGAGCATTGGCTGCAAAACACAGCTGGCTCGGCTAATTTTAGCCTCACTGCTGCCGCCGCCTTGAAAAAGGGACCCTTTAAGGAAATAGATTTTCTCTGAAAGAATTTGTATTAGAATGTACCAGCTGATCGACAGGCCAGATTATTATTATTGTTGTTAATATTATTGGTAGGGGAGAACTCTGCCAAGTAATTATGATTTTTTTGGTTCCTTTTTTTTTGGGGGGGGAGATGTTATTAGTACAGCCATTAAAACATCATTATCTAAGTAATCATAACACAAGACAATGGGCAGAGCAGTAATTTTATTCAAAAAGAAGCTCATCAACCTTAGGGGTCACATCATTTTTTTTTAAACCAAATTGATGTCAAGGTGCTTTCTACTATCTACTAAGTTGATCAGTCCAGTCCACGGTACTTGGCTCGGTGGTAGTAGCCTTCCCGGAGTAAGAGGGTAACAGAAATAAAATAACATACTCCTAGCAGCCTCCGGAAAGCAAAAGGTTAGTTTCTCCATCAGGTCTGGAATGCATCTGGTTGTCCTGCGTCCCATAGCTTTTAAAAGCACCCTGGACACTTCCCCCCCCCCCCCCCCCCCCCCCCCCCCCCCCCCCCCCAGCCTCCCCTCCACCCAGCAAGGTTAGTTCCTGTCTTTGTTATATTATTAATTATTATTATGATGATCATGTTATATTATTATTTCTCTTTCTCCCCCCTCCCGCCCCGCTCCTTTCCTCCAGTGTCCTCTTCTTCTTCTTTTCCCTTCCAGGGTCTTGGCTGTTTGGTGTTTAGAATGTGGCTTACCTGGCAACTTGGCAAGGCAAGGAAAAGCAGCCGGGGTGCGGGGTGGATGGTGGAGGGCAGGCCAGCCTGGGGTTCCCAGGGATCTCGGGTGCTGCAGCACAGCCGCTCTGCTACGCCAGCCAGCCAGCAGAGGGATCGCAAGTTTGCGTGCAGCGGGGTGGAGGCAGCCTTTTCTTTCTTTCTTTCTGTCTGTTTTTTTTTTCTCTCTCTCTTGGAGGAAATACTGCAGCCTTCTGGCCTGCGTTCGCCGCTCCCTGGAGAGACTCCCTGGGTTCCACCCACTGCTGGAAGGAGGGGAAGTGAATGGAAAGACAGGACGAGCCCCGAACATCATGTCACTCTGGGAGGGAGACAGCAGCAACTAAGCTGTGCGAGATTTTCTTTCTTTTCTTTTCTTTCCCCCCCCTCTTTTATTTTTCGTTTATGTTTCCCCCCTTTCCTTTTCCTTTCTTTTCCTTTCCCTTCTTTCTTTTGGTTCCCTTTCCTTTCTTTTCATTCCCTCCTTTTTCTTTAAGGTGGGAAGGAGACAAAACACGAGACAGGAAGCTGATTTGCAAAGAATCCGAGTTGTGCTAAAAGGGACTTTGGCTTTTTTTTTTTCTTCTCTTTCTTCCCTCTCCCCCCTTTTCAAACGCTGGCAAATTGACATCACTACAAACGTCTGGTTAGAGAGCAAACCGCTTCATCGGAGTGGACCGGGCAGGCAGCCGGGAGGAAGCTGGTGCTGGTGACCCGGGGTTTTCTACAGACCTCACTGTGCGTCCGTTCTCTTCTTTTCCCTTTGCGGGGTGTTTTTGTTTGGTTTGTTTCTTCAAATTCTTGCCGTGTTGGAAGTAGCCTCATCCGTCACTCCGACTGGGACTGTCACGAGTAGTGGATTAAGAGGACGCTCGGCCTGGGGCACTCTACACTGTCATCCCGTTCCCTCCCTCGGAGATAAAAGATTCCAGCTTCATGGGCAAACGCCTGGACCAGCCACAAATGTACCCCCAGTACACCTACTACTACCCTCATTATCTCCAAACCAAGGTATGGCTTGACCGACCAACCGGCGTGTCTGGCAGTCAGTGTGCTGTCTGTCTACACTGGGATGGGAAGCAGACAGGCATGAGAGGGATTCTTCCACCCTCAACCCCAGCAACCTCTTCCTGCTCCTTCGAAATTAGTAACATACCATTGGAGTTAATGAGGCAGAGGAAGATGTGAGAAGCAAGCAGCCAGCCCCTCATTGAAGCTTTCTCTTTGAGGACTGATAATAGTTTCACTCCAGTTCTTTTGTTGTTATTTGGTAGGATCAATGGGCCTGATAGAGCCCTCAAGTCCTTTGCAGAGGAGGAGGGTTTGGTTTTGGTTTATTTTATTTTTAGTTTTCAAAGAAAGGGGATCCTAGCAGTGATTACAAGGAGCGAGAATATCATTTGAGGGGCTTTTCTGGTGAGCTGCTCTTTGTCTGTGGCTCTCCTCAGGGTTTTTCCCATCATAGGACATGCCAGCCAGGGTGGGGCTGGACAAACTTTTCCTTGCTAGGAGTCCAATGAAAGCAGGGTGTAGGGACCTCTGGGGCACTGATCAAAAAAGTCTTTTAGAGTTTGTTTGGGTGTGTTTTTATTTATTTATTTATTTTTAGGTTATCTTCAGGTTATGTTAAGCATGACTAGAATGCTATGAAATTGTTCTGGCAGCTTTACAACCGTTGTTTACTTTTTAGCCCCTGTTTGTCTGTGGTAGCTGGTATCAGAAGGCCTTGGGTCTTGAAAAAAAAAAGGCAGGCGATGTAATTGATCATAATTGGACTTGAATTGGTTAAATACTTTGGGCTTTGTGTGAGTGCGCTTAAATGATCATCAGGGAACCAGAAACAAGTCCTCTTCAGTAAGCAATGAGCAGTGACAATCCTGAACTTTCTCTTGCAATTGAGATACGGTTCAAGTGTGAAATCTCTGCCTGGATTTGTCAAGTAAATCCGATTTGATTTAAGGGAAAATGTTGAGAGTAACTATGTTGAGTACATGGGTGCTATTAGTTTGTATGACATTCACCAGACACCACCATCTTCTTAATAAATAAATATACAAGAGTAAATGAGTCATGCTGAGGGTCTGTGCAGTCACCAGGACTTATGGTGTGTTAGGTTTGGTAATGCATGCTATAGTTATCTCTCATTTATGCTTTCTCATCAAACAATGCCTACTTCTGACAGCCAACTTTCAATATTGCATTAGAGATTGTTGTTGTTTTGGTTTGGTTTAGTTCTTTTTCTTTTCTTTGACTGTTCCTATGATCTACCCTGCCCCTCCAAGGTCGACTTGCAGGCTTTTTGCCTTTGTGAGCATTTAGTTTGTGTGGCTGCTGCTGCTTAAATAGACCAGCCCTCCTGCTTGGTTGGTGTCCTGAGTTTTAACTCTTTGGGGGATTGCCTTTCCTGAAGGCACTGGCCAAAGGAACACAGCTTTCCAAAGGGGAAGTCACAGTCATTTCTCACCCTCTAAAGTCACAAAAACAATAAGCTCAAGGATTGCCTGAAAAACACCCAACATTCCATCCCTTTAACTCATTTGGCTACATATTTCCATTTTTTTTAAATTGGGTTTTGTTTTGGTCCTTGGTTTCTATTATTACATATTCTCAGCAAAGAAACTTTAGATTGAAATGAATGAACTATCATTTGTTTGTTTTAGCTTTTTTTTTTCTCTCTGCTTGGGATTTCTCTTAACTGATGACTGGCAGGAAGTAATGCATGCTGTGGATATTGTATGAAAGACTCTGAGGGCCAGATGAGCTACCCTTGTAGAAAGTGTGTGTGTGTGTGTGTGTGTGTGTATGTGTGTGTATGTGTGTATGAGAGAGAGGGGGGGGAGAGAAGAAGACAGAAGAGACAGAGACAGAGATTGGGAGAGCAAAGTTCGACAAAGAAAAAGAAGTCAGCCTGAAAAATAAAGAGAAAGTTCTACAAAAATCTCTTTTGGGGTCCTATATAGTTTAATTCTGTGTGGACCAGAGGCATCTGGATCTTGTTACTTTCAAGCTAGCCTAAGCCATCAACTTTTGGAACATTTTTTAAGAAGCTAGACCCATTAGGGATTCTAAACTGATATTCCAGTAATCAGATCAGGGTGTAGGGAAGGTAAAGATCAGCTGCTTTGGCTATCTGGGCAGTTCATATGGACTATTATGAGGTAAACTTTTGACAGTGCTGTGCAGTTGTCTAAACTATTACAGAGCTTCTGAAATGACAGGCATTAGTGACACCCCTGGAAGCTAAAGAGAGAAATAGATGCTGTGTTGAAACTCAGATTCAGAACGGGTGGAAGTAATATGCAATTGTGTTGTAACACGTGAGGACTTTCTGACAGGGTTAATCCAGTTCAGAGAAACACTAGTATGCCCCACTATTGAGGAGAAAACAGCTGGATTATTTCCATATTACTTTTTGCCTCTTTTGTACTTACCTTTCGAAATGTAATTCACAAGCATTTTAACAAAAGTGCTTGCTGCTTCTATTCATATGGTAAGTCTGGATGGAATTAATAAAATCTGCTCTTCTGTCCTTGGCTTGTGTTATAATTTAAAGTCAACTATTAAAGATAATTCTAATAGAGAAAGAATCCTTGTAGTTGAAACAAGTAGAATTCTACAGGTAATAAAAATTGTGATATTATTTTACCTTAGAGGTATTTGCTGACATTCATTTGTTGTTGTTGTTGTTTCCTCTGGGAAGAACTTCACGGTATTTAGAAGAATTAAAATATTAGAATTATTCAGAAATGCAAAATAGGCTAAAGCATTTATTCAAACAGTGTAATATTAAATACAGCTTCAATTTTCTTACAAAAAATCAACATGAATTTGGTGTGTGTGTGCATGTGTGTGTGTGTGTTTGTGTGTGTGTGTGTGTGTGTGTGTGTGTGTGTGTAGGACCTGGGTAATATCCCTTAGCCTTTTGGCATTCTAACCACTTGAGCCACAGATTCATTTCTCACTTTTTAGTTGTTACTTGGAAATAGAGTTTTATGGACCTTTCTGCTTGTGCTGGCTTTGAACTGTGCTCCTCAGATCTTAGCCTTCATAATAGCTAAGTCTAGCTAGCACCTAACATGAAGTTGGCATTTTAAAAGTAAGTGCAAATGTTTTCCATTTCTTCAAATTTATATTAAAATTTTAGAGAAACTTGTGATCTTTCCCTGGCTTCTCTGCTTCCAGTTCCCTGTATATTACAACCAACTTCTCTACTTTGTCTGACAAAAGAAATTGGATGTTTATTTCATCCATTGAATAATTTTACAAATGTCCTAAAGGTTTTATATTGGAAAGATGCATTAAGTTCAGTCCCATGAAACCCAGCAGTTGACCTGTAGCTGTAATTTCTAGCAACTTCTAGCAACTTCTCACATTTTCTTGATTTTTTCTTTTGACTAATATTTTTCTTGGGCAAAATAAAAGGAAGAAAAAGAAAAAGCAACTTTAATAGGAAACATTTCTTTTGGTTCAGAAAAAATCAGAGATCTTATTGACATATTACAGTATTTAAATTATAGACATGATTGATTAAAAAATAAAAACAATTTATCTAAGCAAATTTGTTGTTTGAAAGGCTGTGCAGAATAATCAGCAAATTTTAGAGAATAACAAAGGTCCAAATGTATTTAATTAGTTTCATGACAAAATGATACTTGATTAGTCGTGAGCCAACTTTAAGTACTCAGAAAACAAGTCTGTTGCTCTTGAATTATAAGATTCCAAGTAAGTTTCATGATAAAGCTGCATACATTTTAGGGCATTGAGGAGGCTCTTGGAAAATATACCATTTGAAAGAAGAAAGCTATAAACAAAACCCAGGCAGACAAACCAACAAACAAAAAAACCCGTAGTCCTTGGTTGGCGTATTGATAGGTAACATTTGGAAGACATTAGTCTTCTTTGTAAAATTTAAGGAATCACCTGCCTGTGGCTCATGCCTGTAATTCTAGCTACGTAGGAGGCTGAGGTCTGAGAATTGCCTTTGGAAGCCTGCCAGGGTAGGAAAGTCTGTGAGACTTTTATCTCTCATGAACCAGGCACACCCTAGTCTATAGGCTTCTGAAATCCCATGTGAAGTTTCTGACTTGCTGCTCTCACATCACTATTGCATTTCCTTCTTTAGCCATGTGGTACACAGGAGGTCTTAAAGACAGTGGCTCAGAATAGAGGACCCTCACAGGATCTCCCTGGCTAGCAGCACACACAGATGATGTTCAGAGCTTTGTGTGGGGAAAGGGTCAAGTGCATGGAGGAATCCACCAAGTGCCACTCATCTCAGGCAGAAGCTTCATCCTCTGCATCCTGGACTGCCACCCTGGCTGAGCCTAGCTGGAGTCCAGATGACTGTGCCATCAGGAGAATAATCACTTGAACACAAGGAGTAGGGAGCAGGCAAAGAAAGAGGAATGTCCAGATCCTTCAAAAGCAAAACAAAACAACCCTTAAACACATTCCTTACATATGCAATACAGAAAATCTTGCAGAGGAAAAGAATGAGTTTAGGATTTCTCGAGTACTTCCTGCCTCAGATTTGCACTGATAGTCAAAGTTGGTAACTCTCCAATAGTTTTAAAACAGCCATGAAAAACTCTCAAGTCCAGTTTTTCTTTGAAAGCTCCAAACACACAAAACTGGTTTTCCAAAAACCTTCCGTGATCAAATTTTTAGGTACAACTGCAAATATTTTCTTTTGCTTCAGGGGGAAAATTGATAGCATGAAACTATGATAAGTCCTGCCTGTCTTATTTTACAATATATAGAATTTTAGTTTTAAGTAAGAGCCAACTAGAAACAAGGGCCCAACTTCCCTTTTCTTTTTCTTTTCTCCCCAAAATCTTTATTATCAGTGGGGTTAGACCCAGTTTCAGGGCATATTTAGTGACATAGTTAGCTCTTTTCTACAATGTAATTACACTGCATACTTGAGAGGAGTAGAATGCATCAAGCTGAGATATTTCTTTCTCCAGAATAAATGCAAACTTACAGGGGAAACTATAATTTTTTTGTAACATCACCTTCCTAAAGCATTTTCCTTTCATTTTTCTCCCTCTTACTTTGAAAACAAAGCAAAACAAAACCGCCTAGAATTTTACAGTGCAAAATTATTTCTATGAAGCTATGAAATCTACATGAGGACTAGGAGCGAGGTTACATAAAAGAAGTAGGTTGAGTTCATTCTGGGTCTTTCTGGCGTCAGGAATTTGGAAAGCTTCCTTGTCTCCCCCCACTAATATGATTTTTATTTACCCAATCCTCTCTGACATTATCAGTCCTTTATGCAGAGAGTTCACTCACAACTAGATCCATGCTAAATTCTAAGAAAACCATTCTTTTTCTTTGAAAGAAAACTTCTATAGTGTCAATCTTTTTATTCAGAGTAAATGGTTGATGTTTATTTGAAATTGGCTAAAGTACTACATTGCAATTGTTTTGTAACTGTCTTCCATGCCACAGCTGTATGTGATTAAGTAGTGCAATATTAAAAGCACGTGAGAAGAGATGAGTGTGCTATAGCTTCTGAATCGAGAGTACAGACGGAGCTAGAGACGAAGAGCAAATGTGTGGTAATACGTGTATTGAGGATATGTGTTGCTATTTTTTGCAGTAGTGGGAAAATGTTGAACTATTTCGGATATGCTTAAAAAGTATGTCTTCTGAAAATGGAAACAGATGAATGATATCAATTTTCAAAAAAGTATACAGTGAATCTGACTACTTAGCTAGATGACACACAGATACCCAGTGAGCCCAAGCAGGGAAAATGGAAACACTAGTTAACCCCATACAACATATATTCAAAAGGCAAAAGTGAACTGCTCCTTGCTCTATGCAAGTTATGTATAAATTTTGTTTTTGCTACTTTAATCAGTATAACTGTTATAAGAAAAATTTCAGTCTATTTATCCCTAAAGAAACTGGTAGATACTAAAGTCCAGCACCAGAAAGAGAGCAAAATAGGCAATGTGTATTTCTTTTGAAAGATATTTGGTCTGGGTAATAGTAGCTCATGCCTATAATCCCAGCTGCTCAGAGGCTGAGATCTTGAAGATTGTGGTTCAACAAGCCAGCTGGGACAGGAGAGTCCATGAGATTCTTATTTTCAATTAGCCCCCAAAAGCTGGAAGTGGAGGTGTGGGTCAAGTGATAAAGTGCCAGCCTTGAGCAAAAAATCCAAGAGAGAGAGCATGGAACCTTGAGTTCAAGCCCCAGTTCCAGTTCGCAGACAAAGAAGGAAAGAAGGAAGGAAAGAAGAAAGGAAGAAAGGAGGGAGGGAGAGAGGGAGGGAAGGAAGGAACAAAGGAAGGAACGAAGGAAGGAAGAAAAAAATGGTACTTGGAAATACTAAATTCAATTTACTGAAAAGATGGCATTTTCATTGCCAGTGTTAAAAATTAGAAAGTAAGAAGAGAACACAAGTTTTTGCCTCTTTTTCTGTAGCAGAGAAATTACTGTGAAGAAATTAATGATTTTTTTTTGTCTATGCCAATCCTGGGCTTGAACTCGGGGCCTGGACATTGTCCCTGAGGCTTTTTGCTCAAGGTTAGCACCCTCACACTTGAAGCACAGCTCCGCTATTTGCTTTTTTTGTGGTTAGTTAGAGATAAGAGTCTCATGGACTTTCCTGTCCAAGCTTCTTTGAACCAGGATTCTCAGATCTGAGCCTCTGGAATAAATAGGATTACAGGTGTGAGCCACTAGGGCCCAGCTAGAGTTTTTATTTATACTTTATTTATAAATAAGATATTTATGTTTGTTTTCCAGTGCTTTTAAAATATTTGTGCATGAAAACTATAATGTCTAGATTTCTAGGGACCATCAATCTGTAGCACTAGTAATAGTAATAAACCTGTACATTTATTGTAATCAATCTGTACTATTGAATCATTAATAAATAAGTTATAATACATAGAATATGATTTATTAGTAATTGGTTATGTCTCAGGCCTTAAAAATGCCTATTAAATTGATTATTGGTTTTAAGATTTCTGATTTTAGACACTCAGAAAACCAAACATTAAAGGGATATTCAGAGAGAAGTTTAATATTGTTTTGTTTTTAATGGATTTTTATGCCAATATTTACGGAGAATTTGTGTACATTTAAGTTTTTTTGTTTTTTTCTATTTTCTTGAAAAAGAGAAAGCCTACCTCAGTAGTAGGTTTACTACACATCAATATATACCACATGGAATCAAATATATGAAGTTTTATAAAATATGAATTAAGTTTTATAATTCAAAATTTCTTTATTCTTTAATGGTTATCCAATTTTACAAGTATAGATAATAGAAGATATAAATTCTCTTTTTCTCTAAGAATATTCTCTTGATTTCTGAGTCAAAATTTGGTTTCTAGGTCAAATTCAATTACTAAGATCCCTTCCAGGTGTAACACATGTGACTCCTTTGGAGTTAGCTCGGCCTTCCTTGGGATCGTAATGATTTGAGGAGGTTTTTGTAGCAAGCAATTAAATGTAGCTTTATAGGCTCTGTTGAATTGATAAATTTAACTGTCTGTGTCCTTCACCATGTCTAAATCTGGTACATGGAGACGAAGCCATCCATCATTTGGGGGTAGAGGGAAAGCAGGTCCAGGGGTTGGACAAAATGATAGAAGTTTCTAAATCATCATCACCATAGGCTTTGTTGGGATGATTAAAGTTTCCTCCTTGCAATGAGAGTACAATGTTTTCCTGTTTGTCTTTTAACTTTAAAATGATTGAAGAGTTTCATAGATATGCACCCATTGTCTAAACCAGGTGGTATAGTGATAAAAGATAAAATTGCCACACTAACTTACTGACAATCTGCCAGACCCCAGTGGCTCATATCTATAATCCTAGCTACTGAGGAGGCTGAGAGCTGAGGATCACCCTTAGATGCTAGTTTGTACATGAAAGTCCGTGTGGCCCTTAGCACCAATTAACCACCAAAAAGCCCACAGTGGAGCTCCAGCCTTGAGAATAAAAAGCTAATCAAGACAAGAAGTCCCTGAGTTTAAGTGCCAGTCTTGTCACAAAATTAACACACACAACAATGATAATTTCCTGAATGAATATAGGTGCTTGTGTGAACTATAAACAGTAATTGATAGATGATGTTTTTTATTTGCAAAGTGCAGATCTCTGAATCTTAGAATAGTTGCCTTGAAAACATAGGAAGAAAATATCATAGTTTGCAATCCTGTAAGTGTGTATAGAAAAAAAATAGTACCTTATACTTTTTGTTTGCTAGATACCCTTTTTATTTCACTCCCAAATCCTATAAGCTTAATTAATGAAGTTAATTATCATATAATGTCCTGTTTTAATTAATTAGTTATTTAAGCTTTGACAGTCCCATATTATTTTGATATAATTTAGTACACAGGTTACTATTATGTTTGCTGGAGTGAGATGTTTGTTTTTGGAGCAGAAGAGGGGGAACATGTTCCTCAGCAAGATCTCTGGTTTTTATCTGCATATTGATTTGTTCACTTGGGGAAATACTTGCAGTTACTTACCTCCAGTCACAACAGTATATTACTGGGACCCTTGCTCTAGGATGAACAACATTCCAGAAAAGGGCCATTACACAGACAGAAATGTTATTGTTTATGTAAATCCAATGCATTTTCCTTCCTTCCTTCCTTCTTCCTTCCTTCTTTCCTTCCTTTTTTCCTTCCTTCCTTCCTTCCTTCTTTCCTTCTTTCCTTCCTTCCTTCCTTCATCCCTCCCTCCCTCCCTCCCTCCCTCCCTCTCTCTCTCTCTCTTTCTTTCTTTCTTTCTTCCTTTCCTTCTTCCTTGCTTCTTTTCTTTTGAGGGACACATGGTAGAAAAGCTCAGCACAGTAGAAATATGATTAGCATTCTTTTCTCAATATATCTCAAAAACAGACATATTGGATTGACCTTTGGCAGTGACAACAACCTGATGTTCCAGCTCTGGGTGCCAGGGTCACAGAAATGTTCCTTGCATAATTGGTAGAGCTGTTTATGAGACAGATTTGAAAGGAACAGGTGTTTTCCTGGGCTCCCAGTTTGGAGGCATAGGCAAGAGATAAACCAGTGGTACATTACTTTTCTATGGCATGATCTTTCTGGATTTTTTGGTTTCAAAACAGGGTTATGTGGGTTTTAAGAGTGTGAACTGCTCCTGTCCTAGTTCTGTGTTTTTTGTTTTTTTTGTCACCTTGGAAACTTCTACTAGTACCTAGATGCCTGTCTCTTTTACCCAGAGAAACTCATATGTCTCTTAAAGGAGATACAGCTTTCCATGTTTGTACATTTTACTTTTGCTCACAACAGTTAGGCATCCAGAAGCACATTCTTTTTATTTTTTTCTCTACTTCTCACTCACACTCTCTCTTTCTTTCATCCTTTTATTTTCTTTTTCACAATCTCTCTTTTATAATCCTAGACAAGTCTTGTACTACTGAATATTTGATTCTATTTTTTTCCTATAACTACATAACAGTTGTTTATAAAGTATAGGGTATAACTATTCTCCAATTATTTAGTAGGGAAACTATCAATAGCAAGTTAGAAAAACATGAGATGACAGTTCTAAAGCTTTCTCGGGTGATTTATGTGAAGTACCAAGAAAGATAAAACAAAAAAAGAAGAAAGAGAAAATAGGAAGGCTAAGGGATCAGGCTCTAATCCACTTTTGAAAGTTCTTGGAAGATAAGGATTTGTTTTCCTTCCTAAAAGGAAAACATAAGAGCTATTTGGCCAAGAAGAGGGAGTTTGCAAATACAAGAACCGTCTTTGGGAAAAATATTAACCTTAATATAAAATTTCATGTGAGGGAGTTATAATGTTGAGACTTTGAGTGTCTTCTGGAAAAATAACAACAACAGTGCTTATGTGGACAATGAATGCTCTGATTTGGGTTTAACATGCCAAAATACTAGGTAATTTCCAGTGTTTATATCTGCTGTATCTTCCAAGTGCTCAGGGAGGGCTTGTGTAACAGTCTTTATAAGGTTTTTGATTGAAAAAAAATAAGTATTTTTTCAGAAAATATTAAGAATCAAGGTATTTAAAATTTTTGATATGTAAAATGTTAGTCTAAATCTGTACATGTAAAAAATATAATTGTGAATGATACTGTTCTGCACCGCATGACTAAGTCCTTACATTAGCTTAGCTTGCTTGTTCACAGCTGGAACTCTACCACTTGTGCCACATCTCCAGTCAAGCTTTGGCTGGCTAGTTGGAGATGGACTGTCTTGGACTTTTCTGCTTTAGCTGCTATGAACTGTGATCCTGTGGATCTTAGCCTCTGAATAGTTGGAATTATAAACATGAGCCTCAGTCATGACCCACTAGTGCCCAGGTGCAACTATAGTTTTGAGGAGGAAAAAAATGGATGACTGTGGTGGTAAAACCAGCATAGCCGTATTGCTATAGTATTACACAATGAAGATTGTCAAATCAGTCAGTCGTGATCTTTGGAGATCATTCATGGACATGGAGACCCAGAGAGTAAGCAATTGAAGGGATGTGTACTCTTGCTTTGGACCCTCAGCAGGAGTAAGTGCTAGAAAGGAGCAGCCTGACTCTAAATTTGAGATCCCAATATGACCCAGGCAAGGCTAGCTCCTAATCTTACTACTTATGTTCCATGTTTTCTACTAAGTTCTTTGTGCTTACTTCTACATCTGTGTACCATTTTAGGTCTGTCTGATGAGACTTGTGTCCTTGTATGTGTTCTGTACCTCCTTACATTATCTAGATTGTCTTTTCCCACTCTAGTTCTTTGATTCTTTGTTGTAGCTTCTGCTTTCCTTGTTCTTTCCTACCTATATCCTTTTCTTTCTTTTTTTTCTTCTAATTCTAAAGTTTTCCCCTTTGTGGTTTTTTTCCTATTCTCTCAGCTTCAACACACACATACTCTTTCTCTTTCTCTTACGTGTGCATGCATGTGTGTGTGTGTGTGCATGTGTGTATTGGCACTGGGTCTTGAACTCAGGGAATTGTGCTATACTTGGCTTTTTTCCCTCATAGCTGGAGTTTTACCACTTGAGCCATACCTTTAGCGCAGCATTTTGCTAATTAATTGAATAGGAGTCTCCAGGATTTTTTTTTCCTGCCTGGTCTAACTTTCAAACTTGAACCTCAATTCTCACCTTGCTGAGTAGCTACGATTCCAGTCATGAGCCACCAGTGCCTAGCACTATCTTTTTATTTGTCATTATTAGCCAAAGTATAGTAAAATTAGCTTTCAAACAGTAAGATTAAGTCAGTAAGATTAAATTTAAGCTTCTCCTATTTTTGTTCAGTTATAAATTTATTTTTGGCTTTTTGAATGTAACTGCATTTTTTTCTGTATATTATACTTAAGAGGATGTGTGTGTGCATGTGCACACACATGTGCATGTATACCCACATGTGTATGTATTTGTACATTTTGTATTTAGACTTCTATCAGAGTTCGCTGTCAACAGTAAGTGGACTGGGACCACCTTTCTTCTTTGAATAGCTCTGTAGATCTCTCATATATCTGATGCAGACTGAGGTTGTTCTGTGTGTTTTGGGCAATGCTCTCTGGCTAAAGGCAGTGTTTTTTAAATCAGACCTGCTCAATGTCATCTTCACTTCTGTGATACTTTGTGTCAAAGGGCATTCTGTGTCTTCAGAAACAAGTCCTTCTTTGGATGTACAGATTATTGTTGTAATCTCTGTCTCCTGAAATCTGTGGGTCACTGGGGTAAATATGCCAGGGATGTCAGCTAAGGTTATACTTAGTGAGCTATTGGGACACACTCGAATAGCACCAAGTGAGCAAAGTCAGAAACCATAATTGAAAAAAGAAGGAAAGGAAGAAAGAGAAAAGAAACCACTACAGGGCTGAATTCCAAGATGCTGGAAAGAGAATCAGTATACAGACCAACTATTACAGGGAAGAAATGGACTTCAAAGACACGAAGTAGCCAGGATTTGGGACTTTGGGATGAGAAGATGCAAGTAGGTCAGAACTAAATGGTAGCAGTGGTGGTTTCGAGAGCATTCCAGGGCAATTCCTGAGCAAGGGCCAAGAATATCAGCTTTTATACGTGGCTTTCTTTCATGAGTTTGCAAGACATTGGACATACCAGACATGAATGAAGCTTAAAGAACCAGGTTAGCCTGGCTCTGATGGCTCATGCCTATAATCATCCCAGCCACTTGGGAAGCTGAGATCTGAGGATTGTGATTCAAAGTTAGCCAAAGCAGACAATTTCAAGAGACTCTGAATTCCTATTAACCAGCAAGATGAAGGCATAGCTCAAGTGGTAGAGTGCCATCTTTGAGTAGAAAAACGCTAAGCAAAATTGCAAGGCTGTGAGTTCAAGCACCAGTACAGATACAAAAAAATTAAAGTTATTTAAAGAGCTGGGAGATGGACTGAGTCTTTGCCAGTTGTACTTATCAAGATCCAGGATCTTCAATGATATAGTCATTTGTTAACTGTGTGTAGCACATTCTTATTGACAATACCCAGATGGATTTTTCTTCAAAACCTTCAAAAGACTTCTAAGATCAGATGAGAATGACAAAATTTCTTTGGGAAGAATGCTACATCTTCCCTTTACAATGAACAGAGCAAGTAAAAACCTGTCTAAAGTAATAAGAGACAGAGTAAGCTGTCCTCAACAAACCTGTTGGAGCAAAGTGAACAAAATGTGATTTGGATTTTGACTTCCTTGCTTTTCCAAGTTATTCTTAGTCTAAAATATTAAATATTAAAAATATTATTTTATTGCATTAAGGTTATTGTTATTTGTGGAATACACAGTTTCTCTATCAATAATCTTTCAAATTTTAGTAAAGTTTTCTATTGCAAAGTAAAATATACTTGTACATCTAGGGAAACAACTCATGCTTTGGAAATGCTAATAATCTCCTTCAGCATCTGGTCATCAAAAACTTTGAAAAAAATTATATTAATAGGCAGCTAATTGCTTCAGGAGTGCTGTCTAGTTTTATGCAAACATGTAATTGGACTCATTATATATAGGATCATACTGAACATGTTATTTAACTACTGAACTTTTCAACAACAAATATATTTTACACACCTTCACCAGGTCATTAGATCTTTCTGTTTCTGGTAGTCAGGGTAATGGTTCTTTCTGTGTTTGCACCCCATTTATGGGTTGTTGATAGACATGCATCTTATTGTTACTACATTGCTATCATGAGAAAAGCTACAGTATATAATCAGGGTACTCATTTAAATATTAGGGATTGAATTGATAGTCTTCTAATCATCTTGGCTTCCTTAACACAGTGCAAATGAGTTTATCATTACCTAAGGATTGGTATCTGTGTTTGGATTCATAACCCAGAAGGTCTGTGTCCTGCATAAGTGTCTGTCTCTTTGTGATTGACTAATAAGCATTTTATTCTGCTCCTTTTGATGAGAAGATTGTATCTTGTGTTCAATATGAAAGAGTTGTCAAGTGTGGCAGAATGGGAATGTAGCTGTGTGCTGATAGCTCATACCTGCAATCCTACCTACTCCAAAGGCTAAGATGTCAGGATCATGGTTCAAAGCCAGCCAAAATTTTCTACCAATTAACAAGCAAAAGGCCAGAAGTGGAGCTGTGGCTTAAGTGGTAGAGCACCATCTTAGATAGAAAAAGCTAAGAGACAATGCCAGGTTCTCAGTTCAAGCTCCAGTATTGGCACAAAAATAAATTAATTAAAAAAGTAGGATTATCACATTTTGTTTGTTACACCACCATGTGATTCCCATTATTGTTGATCCCAAAGGATGTTTTGGATTGCAATAATACTACTCTATCATGACTACTGTCTCATTTCATATGAGCTGCACTTGCATTCCAGATCAATTTTCCTCATCTATCACCTAAGACACTAAGTTGGAAGGGCTGTCATAGGCAAAAAGATCATTGTATGCAGCCTCAAATCTTGCTAAACAAATTAAAAGCCCTCTGAAATATTTTTGCCCTGAAGTTAATACCTTCTCCAAAGACTTTTGGGCATCAGAATTTCTCTCTTTACACTATTATCTTGGACTATGCTCAAGTTTGTATACAGAATAATTTTGGTCTGTGTAACTTGTTTGCTCCTATTTGATCTATGTCAATAATGTCATGGAATATCATTTGTATTTGAAAGTCCATCAGTAAATGTAATGAGTCTAGATTGATTATATTTTTTTCTTCAACTTGTGTCTTGTCATTATTCCAACTTTTAATTAGGATAAATATATGATAATTAAAATAACAAAATATTTACCTACTGAAGATACTACCCTAGTATGGTATAGAGCATTTGCTATTTAAACTTTGTCTAGAAGATGGTAGGTCATAACGCATTAAGTTTGCTCTTTCTGTAAGAAAAATTCAGCCCAGCATAAACTTCTAATAACACTTAATTCTCTTCATGTATTTTCATATAGAAGATCAAGATTCAAAGCCAGCCCATGCAGGAAAGTCTGTGAAACTCTTATCTCGAATTAACTGAATAGATCTTAATTGTAATCTTTCAAGTGTGATGGCCACAATGTATACAGACATATTTGGAAATGTACAGTGATTTTTTTCCATCCATGGACCTTCACAGATGACTCTTGTTTCTTTTACTTTAGTGCATATAAGATGGGGATAGAAAACTTGGTTCAACACATTAGCGCCAAATTGATATTTTCTTTGCACAACCAGAAGGCTCATGCTTAAAAAGACTTACCCATGCATAAAAACCAATAGCATACATATATATCATATATCATTCGTGTAGGTAGGAACATCTTAACCCATTCTGAAAAAGGAATTTAATAATCAGAAATGAAAACAGAAGTTTGGCTGAAGAAAAACACATCGAGCATACTAATGATTTTGGAAGGCCCCATTTCTGACTCTACAACTTGCTATAGTCCATTTTCTCCAGAATTTCCTTACTTGCTTTCTATTTCAGTTTCCTGTCATTTCTTTCCATTACAAGAGTACTTAGTTTGTTGATAAGAATGTCTCCAGAATCAATATTAGACTAGTTGTAATGTGTTTCAGTGTGCTACAAAGAATTCCAATATATTAACATATGATGAAGGTGATAAAATATAAATAAGAGCCATTTACTCAATGAGATTGTGATTAGAGGTAATGGGAAGGGGAGGGCCACAGAAATGCTTGAAATTGACTTGATGCATGAGCATAATGGAGCCCAAACCCTTTGAGGGCTCTGATCAATGCTGCTCACTGCAACATGCCTTTGCTCTTCTATTATGTTTCTCAGTATGCAGCTTTACAATCTGCAGGATTAAAATCACATGGAGATTTGCTTTCAATATTTCTCATTTCTTACATGAACTTATAAAAAAATTGTTGTTCTGTTTTGGTAAATCATGCAAGTCTATCTCAGCACTCCATAGAAAACTCACCCTGTAGTCTAAAATGAATGTATTGAGAAATTGTCTGGGTTTTATATTGTTATATTTCACAATACTTGTACTTTTCTCATTTCAGTTTCAAGGATGGCTTTGTCCCCTACAGTAACTAAATTAGTAGGGAGAAAAGGTGTCATTTTCTTGCAGCTAGCACATCAGGTGTCAGCACTTGCTTCCCTAGAGTGAGACTTCATGTTTAATTTAAAAAATGCTAAGCCAGGTTGCTGGTGCCTCATGCCCATAATCTAACCTACTAAGGATGCTGAGATCTGAGGGAGGACCACAGTTCAAAGCCAGACCTGGCAGCAAGGTCCATGAGACTCTTATCTCCAATGAACCACCAAAAAGCCAGAAGTAGATCTGTGACTTGAGGGAAGAAGCTAAGGGACAGTGACCTGCCTCTGAGTTCAAACCCCAGTACTGGCACGTACATGCACATGTGCACACACACGCATGTGTGAACACGCACACACACACACACACACACACACAAAACTTCCAGTGAGGCCACCTCAAGATAGTAGATGTGGTATTGTGTATGAAGTAGAGCCTCTGTACGTTACTCAATGGAGAATG
The DNA here is from genome assembly GCF_000151885.1 of Dipodomys ordii. Lineage (NCBI taxonomy): Eukaryota > Metazoa > Chordata > Mammalia > Rodentia > Heteromyidae > Dipodomys > Dipodomys ordii. Next base: position 2,222,401 of record NW_012267326.1, read on the forward strand.
AATAAACAGTTTTGTTTTGTTTTTCTTTTTTCTTTTTGGCTTAGTGTTTGGCTTTCTAATCTCCTTAAAACTTACATTTAATGAGGCTAAAACTTAATTTTATCCTTTGTAAAAATCTTCCTCCAACTACCAGAGCTGATCTCACCAAGCTCTTCAAGCTCAAAATCAGAGGCCTATCTTCAAGTTCGACGATCCCCAATCCCTGCCATGCTGTACAGTATAGGCTTAATGAAGGTGTACTGAAAATGAGTGATCCTGCCACATAAACGCTACAGTCTCATACCTAATGTCTGATAATAGACTGATAGTTGCTTTTTGGACACTTTAACATTGTGTTTCCCCTTCTGTCTAACCTGTGATCTCCCATGCAGGAGAAAGTACGTCTGTTCCACATTTGCTGTACCCTCATAAACTACAGCATGGGCAGAGCCTGAGACTGTCCAAGGGGGCCTACTGAATGGCTAGTCCTGTTTCTTTGGTGTCCTATTGGTTTCATATTCTTCAGAGAAATTTCATAAAACTTTTTCTTTACTTATATGTTTAGTTATTCTACTTTGCTTTGTTCTTTTTAAAATTTCAAAATAGCGTCTGTTTTTATTTTGGTAACTGGGGTTTGAAACTTAGGACACGAGTACTGTTTCTTAACTTTTTCTACTCAAGGCTGGTACTCTACCATGTGAGTCACAACTCCACTTCCAGTTTTTGGTGGTTAATTGGATATAAAAATCTCATGGATTTTACCTATTGGATGAGCTTCTGTGATCCTCAGATTTCAGCCTCCTGAGTAGCTGGTGTGAGCCAACAGTGCCTGGCCTTTAATATTTTGCATTTAATTTTAACATGAAGCTAGGAAAGAAAGATAGAATTTTCATTTAGGTGTTCAACACTTCTTTTGTATAACTTCTCTTTTCGCACTTGAATCAATCTCAAGGTAATAGACAGGTATCTGAGAACACCCTTTTTCTATCCTTCTTCCAAAATGTCTGTTGACATTTTGAGGAAAGAGGGAAGATTTTCAGTGTTTATGGAATTAAAATATCTTCCGGCCTACTATGGTGTCCATTCATTTTGTGCGAGCTAGTTATTATAAAGGTTTTGGGTGCTGGAAATGTGTCAGTTGCAAATGAGCTCTTCTTTAGGTTAACTTGGTAGGGAAGACATGGACAAGACAGAAGAGATTATAACATGACTTTCACCCTTCTCAAACTAAAATCTGAGAAACAGACAGCTGATCTACCAAGGAAAAAAATTAAATTCTAGGTTGTCAAACACTAACTTATGTTGAAGAGAACAGTAGGCTGTCTCTCCAAGTATATCCTGAAGAGAAAATGAATTGTGAATAATAGACTTGAGGTGCATAAAAGATCTGAGTGTTGGGTGTGTTTCTCCATTCAGTGAAGGTAGGGAAAGCCTTGATGCTGGAAAATGAGTAGAAACATAAGCCAGGCATGAGATTGGAGTTATGGTAGAGACAAGCTAGTGAGAAAACAGATTGCACTGGAACAGAAAATTAATGAAAGAGTCCCTGGGTTTGGTATTCAGAAAATAGCAACTACTGAGAGGCATCTTTTTTTAAAGGACAATTGTTTAATCTTTGTATGCAGCTTGGTTTTAATAAATTTTATAAATTGAAAGGACAGATTTTGAATTCCTTCTGGTTATTATGGCCAAAGGAATACATCTTTGTAGAGCACATAACTTGCCATAAAGAAAAGTAAAAAGCAAATAAGCACTCATAAGAAATGTTTGCAACATATATGAAAAAATTTCAGTACCATAGACATAAAATATACATGCTTGTGCACTCAATAGGAAAGAATAATTAAGCTCCAATGCTCAATAGGAAAAAATCATAAAGAAAGCAGAAATAACTAATAGTCATTCAAATCTGTAAGTCACTATTAATCAGAAAAATGATACCTAAAATATGAATGGGGTGTTATTTTCCTCAATCTGATCATTAAAAGTTTAAACATTTCCTAACAACCAGGGTAGGACGAAATGGGACAGTGCCTCCATGTTTTGTTGATACATGGGAAAACATTACTGGGAAGGTAGATTTTTTTATATTAATTAAAAACATATGTCAAGGTATTTACAAATAAATAAAACTGCTATAGGGAAAAGCTAATTCTAGAAATTTGCAGAAGGGTTAAAACAAGTAAGCACAAATATGCTCACTGCAGCACAGTTTTTAATAAAGAGTGTAAGCAATCTAAATATCCCCCAACAGGGAGAGATTAGATAAATGTTATGTCTTTACCAAGAAACACAATCAGGAAATCAATGAATATAGATGCATTCTTATGTTAATAAAAGTTGTAAAACAATTTTGTAACATCTCTCTCACCTGTCTCGGTCTCTGTTTCTCTTTCTTTGTACCTGTACTGGGGCTTGAACACAGGGCCGAGAAGCTGTCCCTTAGCTTTTCTACTCAAGTGTGGTGCTTTACCACCTAAACCACACCTTCATTTCTGGCATTTTGGTGGTTAACTGGAGATAAGAATCTCATGAGTTTTCTTCCTTGATCCTCAGATTTTAGCCTTCTGGGAAGTTAGGATTATAGGCCTGAGCCACTGGTGCCTGCACTGTTCTCTTTGTTTTAATAGCCAGTCATCTGTTTTATGTATAGCATTGTTTCTTCAGTTATGTATAAACACATTAGTTCTTAAACTCTAGCATGCCTAAGTATCCCCTGGAGGACTAGTTCAACAGAGATTTTAACTCAATAGATTTGAAGCAGGCTCTAAGAACTGTGACTCTTTCTGTCCTAAAGTGTTACTGACACCTTTGTCTTCAAATTACAGAAGAAGCCCTTTATCATTTTCACTTAGCCATTTCTTACAAACACATACAGTAGCATCACTAGTACTCTTTAACTTGTATTATAGTGATTTTATTATCTTTCTATATGTAATACATATTATATATATATAATATATCCACTTATCCAGATTTGGATTTGCACATAATTAAAATAATTAAATTTGTTTTTATGGTTTAGCTCTCCTAACTCTGGTGCTTTCAGACTTTTTGACATGATTGCAGAGATTTGATGGAGGTCATAATGAATTTCCCCTAGGACTGGAAAACAAGAAAAAATACTTTCCCTTCTGAGCTTTAAAATTAACTGATTGTATCTATACATGCTGAAAACCAATATTTACTCAAGTGTATAGGATATCTTATTTGATCAGTGATTTTTTTTGAAGTGATATAAGGAAAGACTATGCCACAGCAATGACTAGTATTTTGTTAAATGTGTGCTGTTCTGGCCAAGGCAGAGGAAATTGGAAACCTGGAAGTCTTGCCAGTAAAGAGTTACTCTGGAATGTGGCTAAGATTCATCAGGCCTCAACCTGGTCTCTCCATTTTCTGATTATTTATTTATTATATTTGTTTTGTTCCAATATGGGGGCTTGAACTCACAGTCCAGGTACTGATTCTTAGCTTTTTCACTCAAGGCTATCACTCTATTAATGAGCCACAGCTCTACCTCCACATTTTTGCTGGTTACTCTGAAATAAGAGTCTCACAGACTTTCTTACCTCAGATGGTTGCAAGCATCGATCCTCAGAAATCAACATCCAAGGTAGATAGGATCACAGGTATGAAACTTTGGTTTGCAACACAAGTTACATTTCATCAGGAATTTTCTTATGGTTTCATCTCCACAAAATATGAATCTGCTGATCATACAACATGCTGTTGCATATTGATAACTTGGTTTTCTGATGTTTATCTTAGTCTCACATGAACTGATTTTGGGTGACTGTTCCCAGTCTGTACCACATGGTCCAGCTTCTAAACCTTAAAGGGTAGAAAACAACTATGGACCACCATGAATTCTCCAAGACAGCCATATGCCAGGTCCTCTGAAAAGCCACTGACAGTTGCATCAGTGGAGATATGTCTGCTCTCCTGAGTACTCACCTGATGCTCATTCGTTAACTCACTGGGAAGCAGAGGTATAGAATTCAATCAACCCGAAAGGAACTTTGAAATCTCATCAGGGCAAGCCCTTTCACTGTGAATTTGAGGCTACAACCTTTCGTTTGTGTCTGATTATCTCATGAACCTGGCAATTGAGGTGATTCAAAAGCAAGCTTCACTGTTTCAGCTGTATTCTATCACATAGGGGAGCATTCAACTTTTTGTGCTACCTTACTCTAAAGTGTCATAATGCTGAGTTCGGGTGTTAATGCTATCATAAGAATACATCAAACCTTTACCTCTAAGATCCTCCTTTCTTTAGACTCATATATGTAATATAAACCCTGTTTATTTTGATTACTTTTTAAAAAGAATTTTTAGTGTTATTATAAAGGTGATGTACAAAGGGGTTACAGGTGCATAATTCAGGTAAAGAATACATTTCTTTTGGACAATGTCCAATTATATATACTGTCTATTTTCATTAGTGTTAAGTATTAACTTTCCTTGCATTGAATTTCTCTTTTTAACCTTTGTAGCATAGGGTGATGCTTGATAAAAACTGAACACAATAAATCCTGTTAAATTGAATACCTGCTTAACAATATATTAGAGGGAAACAAGGCTCCAAACAGCAAATGAATGAATGGATTGTGACCTTACTGTACTAATGGACATAAAACAATCATTCTAGTATTTATTAGCAAAGGGGTTAGAGAAACTTTTTCATAGAGAACTTTTCACATTTGTTTTCTTTCATGCACAGTTTCTTATAATATTTATACTATGAGCAAAGCTGGATTAAAAGTACTTGGAAGCCAGGCACCAATAGCTCATGCCTGTAATCCTCGCTATTCAGGAGGCTGAGATACAATGGACCAGTCTGAAGTTAGCCTGTGCAGAAAAGTCCACTGAAATCTATCGCTAAATTGCCAGCAGAAAAAGCAGAGCTGGTGGTCTGATTGAAGTGGTAGAGTACCAGGCAAGCAAACGTGAGGCCCCGAGTCAATCCTCAGTACTGGAAATAATAGAGAGAAGTCCACTATTATGGGGCACACCTGGACTCTGAGTGTTCAAGAGGCCAGGCGGAAGATTGTCAAGTAATAAGTAATTTGTCTCAAAAATATGTCATCTTTATCTCAAGATAAATAATTGAGGAAACTAACGAATAAATAGCAATGTATAGAAAGAATACATCCATTTTTCTTTTGAACCCTGTATTTATCTTCTTTTGCTTTTGGGTCCTCTGATACCATAATCCGGATGGAAAATTCAGCCCCGCATCCCGGCAGTCTTAAAGAGGGTATTATAATTCTGACTTCACTGCTTGGAAGATCTGAGAATTAAGTTAGCCACTCATCTAACTGTATAAATCGGATCACAAATAGTTTCCATGCCCTGACACCCAAGGCCCTCAGGTCAACATGCTATCCTAGAGTTTTCATAGAACTGTAGTTTATCTTGGAAGTAACTCATCATCCATTTGCTGGTATTGCAGGCCTTGTGCTGGGTTCATGGCAGAGGCTGGATCCTGAGCATTGCTCCTGTTCTTCTTGATAATGCCTTGTACCCTGCTGTGCCCCAGGGCCCTGAGCCCTCTCACCTGCCTCTCCTAATGCCAGTTGTGGTTCTTTTCAAAGTGGATTGTCCTGTCTTTGTTTCTCCACCATGCTGATATGTATGGTTAATGACTATGGCAGAAAACATGATCTGTGTCTGCTCTTTTGAAACCACCCTAACCTCTGCCTACCTGGCCCCTGCTCAAATCTACATCCTCATCCCCTTCTCCTCTGCCAGTCAGGGGCCATTTTTCAAGCATCAGTGGCCTTCCTTCCGTTGCTTCAACGTGACAAGACCTTTCCATCCACCCACAGGACCTTGGCAAGAGCTGTTTCTGCCTCAGTTTCTCTTCTCTCTCTGCCCAGTCTTAATGTGGATGAATTACACTTGTTCTTCAGCTTCCAGCTTAAATGACCTTACTGACCACTCAGTTAAAAAGGAGTTCTTTAGCCAAGCTTGACTGCTTTCAGCATACATAGTCTTTATTGTTACTTAACGTTTATCTTGATTAATTTTTAATTTTTTCACTAGGTGTCTTCCCTAACGAAACGTAGGCTATATGGATGGAGGGGTCCTTTTCTCTCACGTCCTCTGTTGTATTCCCAGGATGTGGAACAATAGCTATCACATAAGTAAGTGCTCAATAAAAATGTGCTTGGTTAGCAACCACCTGCCTTCAGGTTTATGTTTGAATTTGGATCTGATCTCTAAGGTCCCATGCCAGATTGTATGATAGAGATACATGGCTCCCCCCGTTTTACCCTCCCCCCACTTCCCTTAGCCTGGATGACGTAGGTAATTGATGGCTATGCCCACAGTAGCCTTAGGATCTCATAGTATTCCCAGAGGCACAAAATCCAATATTAACAATTGATATTGTTTCTGGATTTCCATTCTACTAGCACTGAAAATATGCCACTGGCAGTGAGTTATCCACATTTTCTTTAAGTCGAGTGATAATTTTTTTCCAGAGGAATTTGTTTGAGGAAATTTTGCTATTTCCTTTTTCAAAAAATCTTTTTATTGTTACTAGAGAGGTGATGTACAGAATGTGTAAAGTTCGCTTTTTAAAAACATCTGAAAGAAGAGGTAGAGATTCAGAATGTGGGTCCTACAACAGCTCAGTAGTCACCGTGTGGACAGAAGAAGGAAGAAACCTCAGTAAGGAACATTAATCAGCTGTTTCTAGAACATAAAAAGAACAAAGGCACACGTGGGCTCATCCCCACACCTGCGTTGTTTGACACTCCCACTGTTTCTTTAGAAAACCTCTGTTCTCATCATTATGGTATCTGCTTTTGTGCCTGTGGCACCTGCTCTCCATGGTTTTCATATTGTTCCCACTTTTCTAAACGGGAGCTAATCAATTGTATATAGTTTTGGTTCCATTGCTTATCAAATTGTAAGATAGCTCTATGTAAGATGGATGGCTGATCCAATCCATAAAAAGTAGTCATAATGTCGTGATTTCCTAAAAAGGTATGTCTTGATTTAGCCACTTAATTTTTTTTCTTTGAAACAGGGTTTCCCTGAAGAGCTCAGGCTGACCCACAACTCACTAGATAGCTCACAGAATTTACTATTTAATCCTAAATTCATGATGTTTTCACCTTAGCCTTTGGAGTACTGGGATTACAGATATGTACCACCAAGCCCAGCTCTTTCCTTATTATCTTTAGCATTCACAAGAGACTAACAGCTCCTTTTGCTTATAATTTCCAGATTTTTGGTTTCTCTCTTTGAGACATATTTCTTTATATTTTTCTGTGTTTTATTTAGCTTGGTTCTTTGGTTAATAAGAATTATTTTGTTTTGAGGGAAGGGGTAACAAATTTGGCAAGAAATATACTCATTACCTTACTTATGTAACTGTAACCCTTTACATCATCTTGTCAATAAAAATGAAAAAAATAAATTATTTATTGTTGCCTTAAATTGTATTTACTAACTATTGAGCAATAGTGATTAATAAGGGAGTACTTAGTATTGCATAGAAATAAGCAGAGGCTCAGAATCTAGAACACCTCTCTCTAGCATTTCTGCTAGAACAAGAGCTATATGGTACGGATGTAAGTATTTGAAAAGAAGCACTCATTGCTTTCAAAGACTGTAAAGTCTCCCTCACCAGAAGGCATGCTTCATTGGAGGCAGTGTTGTCTCCTGTGTTTGGAGTCTCAGTTTTTCCTGCCTTCTCTACCTTCTAGGTCTTCGTTCTAGTCTACTTTCTTATTACTCGTAGCAGCAGAGATTAAAAAACATTTTTCCCCTGCCATTTTTTGGGCCTTATTCATTTGGAAGCTCCCACATTACAGAGCTAAGAAGCATTGCATCTTGTTGCTAAATTAAGCAATATTTTCATATATTTGTTAAAGGAGGCAGGAGCCCACAAGAGGAAATTTACTCTTTAAAAATACATTCATTGCTGAATTTATTGATCTTTTGGAATAGCTTCTACTTCTGTGGTCACAATTTCTTCTTCACCCATTAAATTAAGGCAGCTCTAAAACATCTTCTCCTTCTAACCCCCACTCCTTGGTCCTCAATAAATATGTCTCCACTGGCATTACACCCTTTCCATAACCAAATTTGGGACCAACAGTGCCACTGTGCCTTACCTAAACAAACTGTAAATGGAAAGATGGAGGAAGGCCAAACTCTCACCAATGTCAACATTTTTGTATTGCATATGAAGTTATGTTTGTGTGTTTGTCCTATTTGAAGTAATTCACTTATAGTTCATAATGAGCCATGCATAAGCATATGATTCTTGATATGATATGTAGCTCCTCCTAATCTCCCACCAAGTAGCCTTGCTAGAAGTGGTGTTTTATGTTGACAGATATGTTTTCTGGATGAGGGTTTATGCTAGAAAAGAGCAGGGAAGCCCAGAAAATTCTTAGTGTCTGCCTGCAGTAAGCTGTTGGCATTTCTTTGGGCCCATGAGGCTGTTTAATGCAAAGCCTGAGGAGTCCAGGTGTGGAGCCCCATTTAGAGCACCAATGTGGCTTTTAGCTGTGTAGGCAATGGGATTTCAAGAGAAAATTAAAGGGAAGCATGATATTTAAGGCAGATTCATTCTAGTAATGTGGAAAAATAAGACTTTGTAACAATGGGCTTCTGTTGCCTGTAATCCTAGCTATACATGAGATCTGAGAATCACAATTTAAAGGCAGCACAGGCAAACAAATCTGTGAGATTCATATCTCCAATGAATCACTAGAAGACTGGAAGTTGGGGTATGGTTCAAGTGGTAGAGTGCTAGCCTTAATTTATTGCTTGTCTATGATTTGAGTTGGTATTTAATAAGAGTTGATGAGCATAAATCAACCATTGGATTGATGAATAATTTGATATTCATAAAAGACATTTAATAATATATATTAATTCATTTTGTGAAGTGAAACTTAGTAAGTGAAGGAACATATCATTAGGTAAATAAATAGGTATATGATATAAATTAAGAGAATTGCCACTCACAAGTCATCATTAAATTAAACTTATCAAAAATATACTGATATATATATATATATATATGGGTATATATATATATATATATATATATATATATATATATGAGGTCTATTTTTGGAATAGCATTAGGTAAAGGTCTAAAGAATATAAAGGTATTTTACTGGGTTTTTAAAATAATTGAGGGTTGGTATTTTCTAGCAATTAAAATGCATTCTAACACTGAGGAATGTTAAGTTTAACTCCATGTAGTAGCTTGTCAAACGTTATAGAAAGTGAGCTTGTGGTGGTATTATTTCACCTGTATAATGAGGGACAATTCCATTCTGTGTATCTATTTTTTTTTAGCACCTGCCATATGCCAGTCACTGCAAAGCTGAAAGTATTGCTCTTTGGAGAAGATGACTCATGACATTTTATTCCCAGAGTCTGGTATCATAGCTGACATACAGACAGCACCCACGAACACTAAACATGTAAAGGTCTCAATTACCAACTGAGGTATCAGTAAATGACTTATGCATGCCTTTCAGACAGGAAGCCATGTTTAGTGGTTGATAGGGGATACATCCTCTATCAGGTAAGGGAGCCTAACAGGGACAGAGTATGTTGTTCTGGGCACCTTGGTGAAAACGGCATGAAAGGTGTTCCATTTGATATGAGTTTAAAGATCTTGGAGAACTGCGCCAAAATATCAGAAATACTGGTGCAGCCCGAAGTCTGGAGTTTGAGAATTACATTATTGGAATCCCAACACTGATGGGAAACAGCGAAATGAAACTAGAAAAGAAAGCTTAATGAGAAGTTAGAAGACTTTGCCGCAGCAAAGTTGTTGTTTCCTCTAGGGTATGATGAGCGTCAGGCTCTTCTCCAGCTTTATTATCAGATGTGGTTTTGAAATGTTACTCTAGGATTGGTTAGGATGGGCATTAAAAAGAGTGATTTGAAAGAGGACTGTAAGGTTGGAATTTGTAGAAATGCCACAGGTGAGAATCCATGAAGTTCTAGCCAAGGAAAGTACTAGAGAAATGAAGAGTCACTTCCAAGGCAGCATCAGCAGGCAGTGGGCAGTCATGTGGTTTGTGAGACTTGAGCTGTTGAGAGAATTCAGAAAGGAGTCACTTAGCAACCAGAACTATGCCCGAGGCAGGACATATGCCTCCTCTTGATTGGAAACAGGTTTGGGAGCAAGAAAAAGAGTTAAATTGGAAACATCGATTTAGAAATTTTGTTGTTAGCCAGGCACCGGTGGCTCACGTCTATAATAGCTCAGGAGGCTGAGATCTGAGGATCGCAGTTCAAAGCCAGCCAGGGAGGAAAGTCCGTGAGACTCTTATCTCCAACAAACCACTAGAAAACCGGAAGTGGCGCTGTGGCTCAAATGGTAGAGTGCTCACCTTGAGCTGAGGGAGAGTGCCCAGGCCCAGAGTTCAAGCCCCATTACCAGGAAAAAAAAATTCTGTTGTTATGTAGCTGTAGCTGTCTGGAAGTCTGATAGAAGTTTCAATTGAAGTTTAAAATAAAGGTTTAGATGGAATGAAATTAGTAAAAAACAACAGCAGCAGCATCTAACCCTTGCTGAGATGGTTGTATTGAGTTGTCTGATTCACTAAATGCCTACAATAGTTCTTGTTTTGCTGATATTTGGTGGTCACTATTGAAGTTACAACAAACAAGACCAAAAGTGAAATTATGGAAATACAAAGAAAAACAATTTCAAGGCAAGATTCCCAGGGAACATCAAGGAGTCATTCAGTGAAGGAAAAAGAATTAGTCAGACAAAGAAGAAATAAAAATGATACTGTGAGCGCAAAGGGACTATGAAATATCATGACAAAAGGAATGTTCAATGATCTCATATATTGGGAAGAGTTTAAGAATTTAGAAAACAGAAAACAATCCTTGCATTTAATAGTTTGAAGTCATTGTTGATCCTTGGGAGTGGTTTTAACGGAAGAATGGTTGAGAAAGAGAGTTGAGTATTTAGTGAGAGGTCAGTACACTGGGTCACTAGTGCAGGATCCATGTTCTGGAATTTTACAATTGAAAAATGTTAGAGTAATGGGCAAGGTTAATAGAAATAACACAATTATGGGGAGGTGTTTTTGAAATAGGGAGACTTGAGGTTATTTGTGATCCAAAGTGAAAAAAGAAGGAAGTAACATTGAAAGAAGAGAAAGAAAGAGGGGGTAGGTGGGGAAAAGGTACCAGGAAAAGCTCAGTCCAGGGCAGATATCGAACAGATCAAAGGCACAAGTGGGCCTATTAGACATTGAAATTCTGACAGAGAATCACAAAAGAAATCACCAAAGAGAGGGTAGTTAAGGACAAAGATTTTTTTTTCCTGTTGGGACAAAGTAGAACTAGATCATGTCTAAAAATTTTAATCTCAATAAAGTAGGTCATCTTCTGTGAGTGAGCCAGGAGGGCCCAGGAGAGGTCATGTCCAGAGAGACAAAGGCAAATTTGTCTTTATAGTTCCAATAATTAAGGAATTTTGAAACCGCAGAAGCCATTACTAAATGTACAAGGAAATCCATGCAGTGTGTTTGGAGCCTCTTCTGTGACATTCATACATACTCTTGACTTGGAGATTTTAAGTTTCTGTCTTTTGTAAAGCTTAGATTTCTTTTTACTGAAGTCATAAAAAAAAAAAACCATTAAGGGCAATAGTCCTGAAGACTGTATTTGGATGTTAACATGTTAAAGTATCTTTTCCTTATTTCATGGGAACAGTTTTTCTTTCCATGGACCCCAGTAGAGTCCTGGGTGTCTCTCCTCTAGCTTAGGCTTAGAGTTGGGAGAATCACTCAGGATAAAATCCTTGATATAGAGGAAAAGCTACTGTCCTCTGTAATTCATAAAGCAGTGTTTGGCATCTTTGTTCAGGTTTATGGCTCTGATCATCATCTGCTAATCGACTTCTCTTTCATATATTAACTAGAATTTTATCCCCACTGAGCTTTTCTGTCACTAGATAAAAGTAAAGCAAAACAAATTCTTTTAGCTTGCCCAAAGCATTCTCCCAGTAAGTTCACATCTTCCTCTGATGAGAAATGTCAATGGGACCTACATTATCACTTCTGAGTGCTGCCTTTTCTGTGGACCAAGCTATCAGCCTTTCTTTTAAATCGTATTTCTGATTTGGTAGGTTAATGGGGCTGCTGAGCATGACACTGGTTGATAAACAGAGCTAATAAGCAAAGGTAGACATTATCTTTTACTTACAAACAGAAATTGTTAGGTTCCCGTGTTATCTCTAGAGAGCCCTAGCAGGAGAGAATCATCCTCCAGTTCTCTAATATAGCTCCTCTCAGAAGTGAAATTGAGATCTTCCATCAACCTGGGTTTGATCTTCCATCAACCACTGTGTCTGTACCTCATGCTCCAGCCAGGCCTCATGGACTAAAGAATTAAGGAGATACTGAAAATGGAGCTGAGCATTAGGACCAGCAAATTGATTGCGAATTATAATTGATATACCACAATATGCAAACCACCAAATGAAGATGGCAGAATGTCAGGAAGGTACAAAGAGGGTACTTTAGGATTACTATTTCATTCAAGTACTCAAGGAAAGTGTGAGGTTTACCACTGAAGATAACTGGAAGTCATAATACAGTAGTTAATATGGAAGCATTTTTTGATTATTGTTTGACAAACAGGTCCTGGACAAGGGAAAATGCTATATTAGTGATC
>NW_012267326.1:2237585-2249941 GCF_000151885.1 Dipodomys ordii
TTCTTTCTTGCTATTGCTTCTAACATATTTATAAGATATTTCTTAGATGCTTTGTATGTCCCTCCCCCACGGCATAACCCCTGTTTTCACTGTATTTAATGTTGGTATAATTTATGGAGGGGAAGGGAAAAAACAAATTGTTTAAATAGGGATACAGGTGGACCCATTGCAACAATGAGATGTACAAGTCGTTATGTCGAAAAATGAACTTGACAATTTTGATGCAGGTGGGGGGGGGAGGGGATGGATTGGGAGGAGATTGGAGGGGATGATAAGGGGAAACAAAGGAGGAGGCAAAAATTCTTGATAAGAAATGTACTCATTACCTTGCTCATGTAATTGCAATCCCTCACAATTAAAAAGAAAGAATTATTAAAAAAAGAAAATAGTAGTGACCAAAATTATAGTGGCAATAGATAGCATTATATTTATCTTCTATTCCAGGTCAGGTCATCTTCTAGGAGTTTAACACCATTGTCATGGGAATGTTATGAGAAATAATCCCATGATCGTATGGGGATTAGATAATGTGATTAGCAGTGAATTCTCAAAGAGCTAGCCAACTCTGATCATTACATTAAGCTGAAAAGCATGGCTTCTCATATTTGATAGGATTGAATATTTAGATTCCATTTACAAAGAATCAGGAAGGTTTACTATCCTATTAGTGTCTTCATTTTATAGATTATACAATTGAAGAACTAAATGCTTTAAGTGGGTTTTCCAAGGTCACATAGGTAGAAGGTAACAGGCTTAGAGAGGAATTTATTCTTTTCAAGCATGGTACAGGCTGAGGTATTTAAAAGATGTTTAAGGGCCAGTGGTTCATAACGTAATCCTAGCTACTCAGAAGTCTGGGATTGGAGAAGCAGCACTGTTGAAGCCATCCAGGACTGGGAAGTCCATGAGACTCTTCAAGTAACCACTACCACCAACAGCAAAAATAAAGTCCGAAATGGAGCTGTGGCTCTAGTGGTAGAATACAGGAGTGAAAAATCTAAGGGAGAGTAAGCAGGCTCTGAGTTCAAACCCCAGTACTGGAACCAAAAGAAGAAACATTTAAGAGAAGGTCAAAGTTGTTCAAGTGTCGCGACTATGGCTCCAACCTTGATTTAGTCACAAATTTCACATTTCACATCACAGTCTGCTATTTTCCCCAGGTTCATGGGGTAGTGATTGGGAGTGCACTCATTTGTTAGAGAGCAAAGGACAAGGATCTGGCGTATTGGTAGTCTGCTACTTGACCTACAGTTTCAAATTGTATCTCAAAATGGGCTTCATGTGCTGTAGGAATCATTTGAAGCCCTACTTCATATATCAAATGTAAGTGTTATTTTGAATTATTCTTTCTTTCTGGATTGGATTTCTTCTTTTCTAAAGTACCACGAAAAGGCAAATGCTTTTGTTTGGTAAAATGATGCCAGCATCTGGCATTGAAAATTAAGAAAACATTTGCCGAAAGAGCATAGGATCCTCCATCTGGAGTCAGCCTTGTGAATTTGGGTTGGGAAACTTTCTGAATGCCTCCAGCCATAAATATAGACTTAAAATGTCTATTGCCTTGAGCTTTTAGGCCGAGGAGCAGAGCCATCTGTAGTCTAATAACAGCTTTTGCCAATATTTGACTTGAAAAAGAAAACATAGATAAGACTGACCTATTACAAAACAAATTTGTTCATATTTATCAAAAAGCTTAAACTGTTCATAAGCTTTCATCTAGTAACCCCATATCAGAAATGGTAAGAAAATGTGTTAAAAATGTTTGATACAGTTTTATTTATTTATTAATGCATTATTTATTCATTTAAAGGATGCCATTCTAGTTGAAAAGAATCCAAAATAATCCTTAGAGTAATGTGTATACTTATGTCTCACTCTAGTTACACTAGCCAAGCACATCTTGTCTTGAAAGTTTGGTCCTTTTGAGTATGAATATCCTCATTGTGTCCCCCACCCCTCCACCTATACACACATATCTCAATCACATTCATAAACATAAAATTATACACATGTCTGTGACCACTTAGCTATATGAATATGCAAAATATATTTCAAAGGAAATTGTAAGGTTTTATATGCTGCGCAGTAACTTAACTTTTTCCATTGAATTATGGTTTGTTTTTGTTTTTGTTTTTTTTGTTTGGTGAGAGCATGTAGACCTGAATAATTTTTTTCAAATTCATAGCATTCAAGAGCCAGGAATTGTGTTATGCATTAAGCTCAGAGAGTAAGATTATTTCTAATTTTGATCACGTAAATGTGCTGCAGTGAATATTAGTTGCTGTACATCAGCATATATATAAAAGCATGTCCATGGAATCAAGTCTTGGAATTGCTGAGTCAGAAGGACATTAGAATTTGTTATAGATGAGTCTAAATGTATTCTTATCACCACTAGCATCAATGATAAAGCTCTCTCAGTTTGCTTTCCTACAGATAACTCATGGTAGTATTTCATGTGGATACTGTTTTTCTGCCATTATGAGATGCATGCTGAGTAACTTACTTTGTGTTCATGAGAAGTTTATTTTATACTATATTCAGTTGCTCACAGCTCATGGGTTCTAATATATACATATTTAAGAATTAATAACAGGATGCCTTTAAAGTTTCCTTGATTTCCTACATTGGTCAAAAATATGATGTGCTGGTATGAATCACTCAGTTATAATTCATGTAGTGTACACTGGATTTCACTTCTTATAGGCCAAACTGTATATCCACCTAATACCTAAGTGTATCAGATACGCCTTGTCTGTCTGACTCTTTGCTGGAATTGTTACTGTTAATGACTCTATTGCTAAACTCTTTACTTGTAGTTCAAGACTATTTTTTGTTAGTCCTGGGGCTTGAACACTGTCCATGAACTTTTTGCTCAAAGCTAGTGTCTACCACTGGAGCCACAGCTCCACTTTTGGCTTTTTTTTTTGGTGCTTAATAGAAGATAAGAGTCTCCTAGACTTTTCTACTTAGGTTGGCTTTGATGCAATCCTCAGAACTAATCCTCCTGAGTAGCTAGGATTGCAGGTATGAGCCACTGGCTCCTGGCTTTCAAGATTCATTTTATACAATACCTCCCAGATAAAGAAGTAAGCCTCCTATGATATTATGGTCATTAATATAATCTCTACCAGAATTTAGAAAACTTTTCGATAGAGGGCCAGGTAATGAACATTTTTACCTGTGGTCAATTCTGATCTATATAATGCAAAAGTAGCTGGAGTTAATACCTAAACAAATTGATGTTGACTGTTTTGATCAAATTATATTTACAGAAATAGTTGAGTGATTAGACTCCATGCCATGTATTGTTAATGTCTATAATCTATATGCTTCTTGGAAATTAAGCTTGTGCAAGTAGCTATATGGCTTTATCTTTAATTTTTATGCTTCAAAAGATGCAGGATGGGGGGAAGTACTAATATTATTATTCATCTCAAAATTTTATTGATTCTATATTAACAATGAATGCTGAATTATTGACATACAAAGATAATATTTATCTCAAAAAAGTTTGATGTCTAATTTATCCTTATGTTTGTTTATATGCTATATTTGATTTTACTTACATATTTTAGTTTTTTGTTTTCTGTGCTGGCTCTGGAGCTTGAACTCTGGGCTGTTGGACAGAATCCCTGAGCTTTTTCTTCTCAAGGCTTATGCTTTATCTCTTGAACCACATCTTCACATCCAGCTTTCTAATAGTTAATTCGAGAGAAGAGTCTCATGGACTTTCCTGCCTTCACTGGTTTTGAAACCTCAGTCCTTACATTTCTGTCTCCTGAGTAGTTAGGATTACAGGTGTGAGGCACTATCTCCTGGCTCTAATTCACTCTTAGCAAAATGTTTAAGAAATAAAAGGAATTTAGAAGAAATAAAACTGAGTCTAATATTTGGGAATGCCCTAAATCAAAATATGATAGATTTAAAAGAAAGCCTATTGAAGTTGAATATTGTCATATTCATTCTTGCCTAGGGAGAAGATTTATGTGGAGTCCTAATTTTTTTTTAACTCAGTATGATAGATCTGAGCAATGCTACACTCAGGAAACCAACATAACTGGTGACTGACATTATTTCTTTTTCTTTTTATTTCATTATGGATCTGGATGGGGGTATTCTTCCAGGGAACTTTAATAGTATATTGAAGTCGGGCAGGGGTAGCTCATGGCTACTAAGGAGGCTGATGTCAGAGGATCATAGATCAAAGACAGCCCTCTTAGGATAGTCTGTGAAACTCCTATCTCCAATTAGCCACCAAAAATGCCAAAAGTAGATCTGTGGCTTGACCTGAAACAACTTAGGGACAGAGCCCAAATACTGAGTTAAAGGCTTAGGACTTGGCATGCACACACACACACACACACACACACACACACACACACACACGTATATTTAATTTTGTTCCATGAGAGTTTTGTCTTTGGTTTCTCACTTTATCTGAACTTCAAAGCTTTTCCTAATATGCAGATGAAAATCTATTCTATCAGTATTACAAGAGCATGTACATGCAAATAATTCATAGCTATTCAGATGCTACAGAGCTATATACACTATGAACCCATATAAGCTATATAAACATAGAACTTATATAAATAATTGGGCACTGGTGGCTCACACCTGTAATTCTAGCTTCTCAGGAAGCTAAGATATGCTGATCTTGGTCTGAAGCCAGTTGAGGCAGACAAATCCATTAGACTTTGATTTCTAACTAACTAGCAAAAAAGCCAAAAGTGGAGGTGTAGCTCAACCTTTTTTTTCTTTTTCTTTTAAAAGCTAAAGTTTATTAGAAGAGCAAAAGTGACAGAGAAAGAGAGTACCTGGCATAAGCATGTCATATGGAAGACAGTAGTTTAGCCAAGCTAACAAAGAAGCCAAGCAAGAGTGCAAGGTCCTGAGTTCAAGCCACAGTACTTGTACAAAACAAACAACAAAATAGCCCTTAAGAATCTATAAATACCTATTATTTAAACACACTCACCAAGAAATGCAATAAAGGAAACTATATCTAAGCAGTTAAGAAATTATAAAATGTTAAAGAAGTTGTGTATTTACACAGGAAAGCTTTAAGAAGAAATCTGTATTCCTACTGACCTTAAAAAGTCAAAGAATCTCATATTGTCACAGCATTTAAACTGTGTAGTTTATCTTGCAGTGGTAGCAGGAGCTTGTTTTACTCACCTTTAGCTTCCTTCTTACAAGACTCTACTGGTTCCACACATTCATGGAAAGAACAGCTTGTTTTACCATCCTCCAGTGGAAATGAGTTATGAGTCTCTTATCTGGGACTTACAGAATAGCTTTACTCTTTATAGTTGAATTTCAGTGATAAATGCAGTATCTTATTTCATCTTAGTTAATTTTTTCCCAAGAGTTCCTTTCCCTGTTCTGATTTGTAGGTAATAGATAATAGTGTGAAAGATCAAATTACTCCATTTACAGATCATACTACTTTTCTATTGTCCTCTCTTTAGTATTAATTTCCTGTTTCTTCTTCTTGTTCATGTCTATACAGCTAGAACAGGTATTTGTGATAGATATGACAATCTGGTATCTTCACTGGATTTCTTTTTTTCAAACTGGTATTATAAAGATTATGTACAGAGGGGTTACCATTACATAAGTTAGATAATGAGTACATTTCTTTATGGACAAAGTTGCCCCTTCCTTCACCCATACCCAATTTTTCCCTCCTGTTCCTACACACAAGATGTAAAGTTCATTTTCCATAGAATGTCTAGTGAGTACCACTACTGCATTTGTTCACACTTTGTCCCAACTTTTCTGTGTGTCCCATTACCAAAGACAAATAAGCTAACAAAAAAGACAAAAGAAAAGGCAACAACAACAACAACAAAACCTCATTTCCATTAGTTGGAATTCATCTCAGAAAATATTAATTTATATGATCATATGCACATAGCTATTGAGCCTTTGTGATCCACTCCTAGGACTGTACCCTGTGGTCTTAACTCTCTTCAGTGGATTTCACAGACAGTCTTATATGTTATGTAGTATTCACCTTAAAATGATCTTTTGAGGGCTAATTTAGTTAAATGACCCTCAGATTTACAAAGTAGGTGCTTGGCAAGAGTCTTGTGAATTAGAAATGTAGACCGGTATCATTTTGGTGTCAGCTATAAGTCAAAGGGATTACTCATAAAAATAGAGAAGCTATGATCTGGGTACTTTTAGTAACTGGGTGAGTGAGATGTACTGCATGAGACATTGGGAGGTAAATACAGTCAAAGTACATTATATGTATATTCAAGTATCACAATGAAACTCCTTTGTGTGGTTAATGTAGGCGTTAAGAAAAGGACATACAGCTGGGTGCCAGTGGCTCATGCCTATAATCCTAGCTAATCGGGAGGCTGAGATCTGAGTATTGAGATTCAAAGCCAGCTGGTCAGGAAAGCTCATGAGGCTCGTATCTCCAATTAACCACAGAAAAAGCCAGACGTGGCACTGTGGTACAAGTGGTATTGTGCTTGCCTTGAGCGAAAGGAGTCCAGAAACATCACCAAGGACCAGAGTTCAAGCCCCAGGACCTGCCCAAAAAAATAAGGACAGATACATGGGCTATATGTGGCAGCTTGTTATGTTTAACTTTTTCAAGGGAATCAACATGGAGGATCCTATATTGAAAGTGAATTTTGACTGGGTGCTGGTGGCTCATGCCTGTAATCCTAGCTACTCAGGAGTCTGAGATAGAAAGAACATGGCTCAAAGTCAGCCAGCCAGAACATTCTGTGTGACTCTGGTCTCCAATTAACCAGCAGAAAATGGATGTGTGGCTTTCATGATTAAGCAGGAGCCTTGAGCAAACAAAGTCCATTGAAAGGCTGAAACCCTGAATTAGTGCCTAGTACCAGAACCCCCCAAAAAAGTGAATTTTGAAGAAGCTGAATTACTAGTTACAGACTGCTTATAGTACATAAACACATCAGGGAGAAGAAAGAAAAGTGTTGAAGCTTAGCACAAAGCCAAAGTCCAGATGTCAAAATGCTGAGCTGCCCAGGGAAGGGGTGGGTAACTTGGTGATTTCCATGGTGATGGATGTTGTGGAAGCATTTAGCTGCTTGTTCTGTGGTGTTACAGTGACATGCTAACTCCATGTCACAGCCTCAGGGCTCCTCACCAGCCTCATTCAGGGTGTGTCCATGGGGTTTAGAGTATAATCCTCCAAGTACAGACTGCACTTCCTAAGTGGCATTACATACCATCTGCTGAGAGGATACGTTTTTTCTTTACCTTGTTTCAATTGTTTCTCCTCATAAGCTCTGGAGGCCTGTTTAGCTTGCATAGTTCTTGTCAACAGTTTATATAACAAAGGAGACAGCTGAAATGCTATCTAGGAAGGCATAAGGGATAATCATCCAGGTACCAGGAGCTCACACCTATAGTCCAAGCTACTCAGGGAGGCTGAGATCTAAGGATTGTTGTTCAAAGCTAGCCCATACAGGATAAGTCTGTGAGATTCTTATCTCCAGTGAACTATTTCATAAAAAGCTAAAAGTAGAACTGTAGCACAGCAGTAGAGCCATAACCTTGAGCAAAAAATTCTGGGCACAGCACCTTAGTCAAGCCCTTCGACCAATAAATAAATAAATTAAGAGATAACAAGACAAAGATAGGCAGACCATTTCATTGGTCCTTTATTAATATTGTTCTCATATGATAAGTGTCTTATTTCAAGTTTCACAGTCAGTAAGTAGGACATTCAGTTTTTTAACTCTATTTGGTTCATCTCCAGAAAACTATTCCATTCATTGCACATTCTGCTACTTCCAAGTCTAGGGAGTGACACTCTGGCTCTATGTCTGAAGTTCCTAAAATAGTAATTAACTAATTCTGTCACTCTGGCCAGCTTCTATTCTTATTTAAATTGGTCATGTCAGCACATAGAAGCTGGTAAGGACACATGGGTCAGCGCCTTGCCCTGCAACCTGCTTGAACCTCTGCACTAATGCTCTGGCAGACACACAGGAAGAAGGAAGAATTAGTTATGCCAGGAGGTAGTGGCTCACTCCTATAATCCAACCTCTTCAGGAGGCTGAAATCTAAGTATCACCATTTGAAATCAGCCCAGGCAGGAAAGTCAATGAGACTCTCCAAAACAGCTGAAAACGAAACTGTGGCTCAGATGGCAGAGCACCAGCCTTGAGTGAAAAAGCTCAGGGACAGCACTCAGGCCCCGAGTTTCAGCTCCAGTACCAACACACACAAAAAGAACAAAGAAAGAAGGAAGAGTCCATTTTGTGATTTAGTGGACACAGATTTTTTTTTCTTTATTGGTCAGTTCTGAGGTTTGAACCCTGGGCTGTCCCGGAGCTCTTTTCACTCAAGACTAGTGCTCTACCATTTTGAGCCACAGTGGTCCTTCTTGTTTTCTGGCCATTAATTGGAGATAAGAGTGCCTTAGACTTTCCTGTCCAGACTGGGTTCAAACCATCATCCTCAGATCTCAGCCTCCTGTGTAAGTAGGATTAGAGGCATAAGCCACCAGCACTCAGCAGAATACAGATTTTTAAACATGGTGCTGATCCTACTAATCAATGATGCTAATCATATCAGTAAAGCTCAATGGAATTCAGTTTCTGCTTTGTACAAGGAAGCCAACTGATTTTCCTCAAATTCTTTCACTCTGAGTTATATTTTTCCCAGGTGAGACATTAAGGGAGCTATGTAAATTATCTTTGCGTAAACTGCTAGACTACTTGTTGATCACAAGGCGTTTATCTTACTTTCAGGCAAGACTACAGTTGATTGTCAATGTCCAAAGAGTCTACAAAATAAGAGAACCTTTGTAAATTCAGAAAGAAAGAAGGAAAGGAAAAAAGAAGGAAAGAAAGGAAGAGAAATTTGTATGACTATATAACGGTTTATGAATACGACAGCCAAAGCATGAAGGTTTTTCATCCATGGACATAAAAAGCAGAGACTCATAATCAGTAACAGACCAACATTTCAGAAGAAGCAGGTGATTTTCTATTGTAGGTCAGCTACTTACTAGTAGTGCCATGGCTTTGCTATCCAGGCAAGTTAGAGTCATTGTACACGCCTAAGGAAAAAGGTGCTGTTTTAGTTACTAATATAGAGTTTGAATATTCTTTTACTAAGTGGAAGGCAGGAAGAGATAAAATCAGTGTCAGGAATTATGGCTCAGGTAGTAGAGCAGCAGCCTTTGAACAAAAAGACAGATCCTGTGTTCAAGTCCTAATTCTAGAAGAGGAAAAAAAAACTCATACTTTAAGCTTGACACTGGTGGCTCATGATTATAATCATATATTTTCAAGAGACTTGAGATCTATGGATTGAGGTTTGAATGCAGGCTGGGTAGAAAGGTCCATGAGACACTTATTTCCAATTAATCAGCCAAAAACCAGATGTAGAGCTGTGGCTTAAGCGGTAGAGCACAAACATTGAGCAAAGAAGTCAAATGAGAGGCAGAGGCCCTGAGTCCAAACTCCTGTACTGGTACAAAACACATAATGGATGAAATGCCCTGTACTGGAAATATTGTGAGATATAGTGACAAGAACAAACTTTGAAGTCAGAGTAAACAATATGAAGCATGAGCTCAGTACCGTCTGTCTCTAAGATCTTGGAAAATAACTCTGAGCTTTGCTTCTCTTTCCTGCAAAGTATTGCAGAAATGACTTAAGATATGAAATACTTTATCAGTAAAGGTGCCAGCTGACTCCTGGACTCTCCCTTTCCATGTCATGGACATCTGCAGGTGTAGTCCCATAGATCTTTTTCCATCCTGTATTACCTGATCAGCACCCACTTGGTCACCTTGAATTTTATTGTACCAGACACTCTTTCCCCAGATTTTGATGAGTTGTTAGCTCTTTTATTGGAATATATTACAATAGCAATGTCTAGCGAATTAAAAATATTTGTTTTAAAATTATTGCCTGCTATAAAATAAAATAGCAAGATGAAATTTTATTGTTTCCCATTTGACAATTGATAAATCTTGTTCAGTTAAAGTGTGCCAGAAATGTATTAGAAAAAACTAAAAATATAATAATATATTATATATATATTATAACAATATACATATGCACATATATGTATATACACATATATGCATATATCTGGTTGTGAGGTTTAAACTTGGGGCTTCACATTTGCTCCACCACTTGGATCACACCTCCAGTCTGCATTTTAATGTATATTTTAATGTATATATTGCTTTTAACGTGTATTTAAATTTTATGGTTTTCACATATTGCTTCTAAAATGATGTGAAAAGTGCATATGTGATGTGTGTATCCTCAGTTTTTTTACATATTGTGGTCATCTGTATGTTTTCAGTCTTGATGAAAAAGGAAGCAAGCATATCCATGTGTAGTTTTGCTTCTTGCAAACCATCAGTCATCTGTTGCTATGTGAATGAGTACAAACCTCTTCTCATCATTCGTGCTCCTTATGCGTCCTTCATTTTAACCAGAATACCATCCTAAATACAGATAATGGCAAGCGTAACAATGAAGATAGTTTACACATTTGTAAATGTCAAAGCCACCAAGCTGGCTAGAGACACTCAGCCAGGGATGTGAATGGATGGCCACCTTCTAAGTCATTGCTCCTCCTCTCTCCTCTACATGTCTGCTCCTTCACTCAGGGAACCCGAAGACCTCTAAATGGAATCCTTTCAAGAGGAAAAACATGGTCCATTCATTACTTTGTTTCTGATTTCTCAAAATTAAAGATTGTAACAGATCTCATTTGTGGTTTTAATGACAAGAATACCAGGAACATGTGATTTACAATGAGGAAAAACACTTTGTCAGACTCCATGCTTAAGACTGCATAGAATTTTCTATAGGATGACCCCTCTATGATGAATGGTTCTTTCTTTTCTTTCCTTTCTTCATTCCCATTCCTATATTCCCTCCTTTACTCTCTTCTTTTTTTTCTTTTTTGCCAGTTGTGGGGCCTGAACTCTGGGCCTGGGCGTTGTCCCTCAGGTCTTCAGCTCATGGCGAGCACTCTACCACTTGAGCCACAGTACCACTTCTGGCTTTTTCTGCTTATGTGGTGCTGAGGAATCGAACCCAGGGTCTCATGCATGCAAGGCAAGCACTCTACTACTGAGCCACCTTCCCAGCCCTTTACTCTCTTCTTGCTTTCCTTTCTTTTTTCCTTTTCTCCATTCCTCTCTTCCTCTTTCTTTCCCTCTCTTACTTTTCTCTAGTCCCTCTCTCTTTCTCTCTTCACTTTTCTTTCCCAATCCTTTATTCTTTCCCTCCCTTCTTACATGATTCTTTTCTTCCATCTTTCATCCCTTTTTTATTCATCTCACCCATCCTCCATTTCTTCCTGCCTTCTGCCTTCTATTTCTCCTCCCTCCTTCCCTCCTTCCTTTCTTTCCTTTCTTCCATCTTCTCTATTGTCTCCCTCCCTCCTTCGGTCCCTCCTTTCATCCTCCATCTCCCTTTCTTCTCTCCCTCTTCCTTTCTTCTTTCTTTCCTTTCTAGTAAAGAGTTAACCAACATTTAGTATATACTATATGTAAGACTACATATAGGAACTTCATATAGGTATTAGAACTTAACGAATTTGTTCATTTAAAAGTTCTGTCCTCAAACCCAAAAATTGTCTTTATTTACACACTAATATCTATGTTGTAATTAAGTTATACTCACTTTAGATGATTTAAAATGCAGTGGCATGCTGGAACCCATATCATCCCATGTGACTCTCCATATGCCATCAACATACTTAACGGTTGGTCCTTTAACTGTCAAATATATCTCGTAATTATATGATATATTTGCACATTCTTCTATTCTTGGCTACAATTCTTGTAAACAAGCTAGTCTAGATCAAGTTACTTGCAATTCTAATTATATTTCATACATGGAAATAATGGGGAAGGCACATTACAATCACTGGTCTTTCTACCACAGGAAAGGATCTTATAAGGGAACTCCACTTTATGCAAAGGATTTGCATATGGTTTCTTGGAGTTAATTTCCACAGGTTTTAGAAGGTACTTAATCCAAGACATGAAGAGGACTTAGAAATCATTGCCATAAGCTCCTCTTTAGCTACTTAAGCTAAATAAGGTAGTGCTCTTTTGCAGTTGAATGAATAGTGTGGAGAATCTGTGCTTAGGACTCTGGACTAGCCCATTGTTTGAAGATTATATTTTGACATTTCTCACTAGAAGTCATCCATTCATCCAATCAATGCTATTTAAGTGTATAGAGTGTGCCAAGAACTCAACTTGGCATCATTATGGAGACCATCAAATTGTAGTCTCATCCCTCAGAATCAACCAGGTTAGTGCTGTTACTGAAGCTCATTTATACTGATGATGTTGTAATTTCAAATTGAAA
>NW_012267326.1:2250451-2309583 GCF_000151885.1 Dipodomys ordii
AAATTGTAAAGTTTGTTTTCAACATAGTGTCTTGTACATCCCATTGTTACAATGGGTCAAGCTGTATCCTTACTTCAACATTTTGTTATTTGCCTTCCCCTTCTCAAATTAGAAAAATGTATATACAAGATGGAGGGCACCAACATCAAATACAGGGAAAACAGGAGTTATACTGTGGGGGGAAGAAGATACAAATGAAACAAAAATAATCACATAGTACATTTTAAATATGTTAAAACAATAGCAAGATAGAAAAAATCAGTTGTGTTCCTATCTGGGGGTTCATTTCACTTAACATCATCTTATATGATCATAGGCACTGGTGGCTCACACCTGTAATCCTAGCTACTCAGGAGGCTGCGATCTAAGGATCGCTGTTCAAAGCCAACTCAGGCAGGAAAGTCAGTGAGACTCTTATCTC
This sequence comes from Dipodomys ordii, assembly GCF_000151885.1. NCBI lineage: Eukaryota > Metazoa > Chordata > Mammalia > Rodentia > Heteromyidae > Dipodomys > Dipodomys ordii. Next base: position 2,250,873 of record NW_012267326.1, read on the forward strand.
CAATAAAACCACTAGAAAACTGTAAGTGGCACTGTGGCTCAAGTGGTAGAGCATTAGCCTTGAGCTGAAGAGTGCAGGGATAGCACCCAAACCCAGAGTTCAAGCCCCAGGACTGACCAAAAAATGGTCATAGGCACATAGCTTTTAACCTTTTCTGCTTGTCTGAGACTTATGCAAATTATTGCAAATAAGGGAAACCATGGGACCTATGTTTCTTTGGGCCTGGCTTACTTCACTTAATATATTTTTTTCCAAGTCTTTCCATTTCCTAACAAATGGGGCGATATCATTCTTTCTGATGGAGGCATAGAATTCCATTAAAATAGGCAAACATAACAAAACCTTTTTGGTGTTCATATTAAGGCTAGAGCTCAGGGCTTTGTGCTCTTACTTATATTTTCCCTTAAGGATGGTACTTTATTATTTGAGCCTCAACTTAACTTCTGGTTTCTGGATGGTTAATTGAAATGAGAGTCTCACAGACTTTTCTGCCTGGGCTGGCTTTGAACTGTGATCCTCACTTATCAGTATCCTCAGCAAATTATATAATATTCTTCAACTCTAATAGTAGGGAAACTGGACTAAGCAGATGTAGGAAGATACTGAGATTGTGATTTGTATTACTTAAATTATTTTGGTAGATTAAAATGCATGTTTAATTCTAGTATACATAATAAAATTCATAATACAAAGAAGCAAATTAGAAGTTGCATGCAATCTATTTCATTTTTAGTGTCTCCTTTTCTCTCTTCTGAAATATGTATCTCTTCTTTGATGTTGTGCAAGTAGAATTACATATAAGTATACATGTATTCATATAGTCATCCATTATTTAGCAGTAGGAATACGTGCTGAAAAATAAATCACACAACGATTCTGTTGTCTGAATAACAGAGTGAGTTTATACAGCTGCATTGTCACCAGGCAATAGACTCTTTTTTGCTGTTGTTGTTGGACCTGGGGCTTGAATTCTGGTTCTGGGTACTGTCCCTGAGCTCTTCAGTTCAAGGCTAGTGCTCTACCATTTTAGCCACTGCACCACTTCCAGTTTTCTGGTGGTTAATTGGAGATGAGAGTCTCACGGAGTTTACTGCCCAGCCTGGCTTTGAACCGCAAATCTCATATCTCAGCCTCCTGAGTAGCTAAGATTACAGGCGTGAGCCACTGGTGCCTAGGCTAGGCAATGCATTCTTATGGGACTGTTGTCTTCCATGTGGTCATCATTTACGTGGCATAGAACTGTGTGTAAGTATACATAAATATATACATAAAAATAGATAGAAGTATGTATATACATGCATGTGTATATATGTGTGTATATATGAACATACATTAGATAGATTGATCTGTAGATGAATATTTGTGTGTGTATCTCTTCTGAGGCTTGCACTCAATGCCTCCCACTCTAGTTTGATTTTTTTACTTAAAACTAGAGCTCTACACCTTGAGCCGCACCTACACTTCTGGATTTTTACTGATTAATTGGACAAGAGTCTCCTAATTTGTCTGCCTTGATTGGTTTTGAACCACAATCCATAAATCTCAGCCTCCTGAGTAGCTAGGATTATAGGTTGAAGACAAACTTTTAAAAACTAGCTACTTAACTATTTACTTTCAGTGCCAGTCACATGATTTCTATTAACGAATACATACAATTTCAGAATATTGTGCTGTTACAGAAATTTTGTCTACGGAAGTTAGTACAACAATGTACCCGCCCTACATGGCATTACAGTTGTTCAAATAAGGTCCCAAATTGGGACCTTAGATTTTCAAACTTTATTGGGGGAAGAACATTGAGTGCATGTAGATCACTGTCTTTGACAATACCCAGAGATTTTAAATTTTGTTTTTATTTTTAACTCTATACTTTATTAAGAGGACAAAGGCACTCATTGGAGTATTACTAACACAGATTTTACTGTGCAGTGAACTCAAATGCATTTCTTAACGCAAGTCATGAGCACTGGCTTCAACCGTTCATTTGCCACAGGAGGAACCCAGTTGGGAACCATCAGTCACTGCAGCTGCAGGAATATATTCATTATTTTGGTTGTGTCTGGGTTTTCTTTCCTATATGGGAGGAGAGAATCTTTTGGAGCTTTGCGAGCTTGGGGTTAAGGCTTCAAAGCTATTTATAGATAATGCACAGTGTTAACTAATATGATTAACATTTGACCCCAAAGCAGTTGATCCTTTCTTCCAAACATGTAATCTCCATCTGGATGGCTCACTTTCTAGAGAACCAACAATGGCCAGGTTCTGGGTCTTCAGAGGCGCCTGCTCCTTTGTGCTGCCTTTCTGACCTCAGAATTGATCTCTCCTACATCGCTCTAGTGAATAGGACTGTTGGTGCAGGAGTTCCTTTCCCTGCTCTGCTCCCCTAATATTGCAAGCACATGTCCCACATCCTTTCCATTTGCCCTCCACACCCACTGCACCAAGCTGTAATCGCTTACTTTGTTCCCTTGAAGAAGACAAGAGCTCTCCCTTCTCCCAGAGCTTGCTACTCTTCCAGTTCCATTCTTTTCTTTACCGACTTTCCACTTTCTACTTATTGTTTCCTAGTATCCCTGCCAACCTGGTGCTTTCCTGTGCTTCAATTCATATGCTTTTATTGTTTTATAAAAAATAAAATATGAGCAGATAACACAATCTTTGTCTTGTATTAAGGCAGCAAAACTCATCCCTAGCTTGCCTGAGATCTTACACTTACAAAGTTACTTCATTCTTTTTAGTGCTGTGAAGTCTACTACTTCCTTGTCACTTGGGTAATACTATGCAGTATCAATTCTAGTACTGAATCACTTTTCATCCAGGTTTTATTAACTTTGTATGTAGTTGAAGACTAAACCACTGTAATTTCCCACCAGGATCTTAGTGTTCTTCTTTGGAAAAGTCGCTCCGAATCTTAAATTTTCATTAGAGATCTTCAGTGTAATTTGAATCCCATTGCTCCCTACTAACTACATCCCAATCCCCTATGCTGATTACTCAATTAACGTGGACAAAACTTCTTGACAAGTCAAGTCTCACCTACAGCCACTGATGCTCCTACAAATACTGCAAACTTTTGTGTTCCCCAAGTCTGTGCTCCTAATAGGTCTCCAAAGCTTAGCTTATGACTTCCTGTTAACAAATATAGAACTTGACGACCTTCTGTTTCTTTACATCTCATTGCCATTTAAAGGTTACACCCAAACAAGCCTTTTCTGTATAGTAGATTTGTTTTCTATCTACAATTAATGTCTTTCTTATTTATGTTTTTATAGTTCCACACTCTTACCTCTGTTAAAAACAGACTTCTTATATATTGTATCCCATGTGTTTTTTTATTTGTCTGTCTTTCCAACTAGTTGGCAGCAGAGCTGATGGCCAGCCCTTGCAGACCTCATGCTTAGCCGCATGTCTGCAATGTTGTTTTGAGCTTAGTAAATATTGACATACTGAGAAAAGTTTCAGTTTCACTACTTGTCTATGTAGAAGGAAAGTTTTAAGAACTATTTTCTTAAGGCAAAGGACAATGTTAAGGAAAAGGGCTGGGAGCTGGTGGCTCACGGCTTTAATCCTAGCTACTCAGGAGGCTGAGATCTGAGGATCATGGTTCAAAGCCAGCCTGGGCAGGAAAATCCATGAGACTCTTATCTCCAATAAACTACTCAGAAAAACTGGAAGTGGCACTGTAGCTCAAGTGGTAGAGTGCTAGCCTTGAGCTGAAGAGCTGAGGGACAGTGCCCAAGCCCAGAGTTCAAGCCCCATGACCCACAAACAACAACAGCAACAACAACCAAACAAAAAAGAAAAACAAAGAAAGGTTTGGGAGTAGGGAAAGAAATATCTTTAATTTAGGATGTTGGAACTCTAAATGAACTCTCTCATTTGTTTATTATTTGCAATGGCTAGAAGATTTACTTGTGAATATTTTTCAAAGTTCTTTGTGATTATCTCCTTTGCTTCTGGTTTCTGTTAATTTTGAGGCTGATTAAAGCAATAACACCAGTCCAAATTGTGCTAAATCTTCTTGTTAATTATGCTTTTAATAAATTGTAACCCTTCCTGTTGAGTGGCAGTACTGGTTCTTATTTAGTTGTTAAAGTTCTGGCTATGAACTGGGCACTTGGTCTTGCCTATAATCCTGGCTATTCAGGCAGCTGAGATCTAAGGATCACAGTTTGAAGTCAAACTGGGCAGAAAAGTATGGAAGACCATTAAACTCCCATTAGCTACCAAAGAACCCGAAGTAGAGGTGTGGCTCAGATCTAGAACACTACCCTTAAGCAAAAAAGCGAAGCAATAACATGAGGCCCTGAGTTCAAGTCCCAATATGTAGTCCTCCAAATGTTCTGACTACCTATTTGCCATAGATAGAAATAAGTGTTCTTTGGGAAAGTTTAAGTCTTAATGTTCTGAGTTGATTTTTTTTTTGCCTTCACCCCTTTTCTGTTGTTAATAACACAGAATACCCAGACTGTGTAAGTTATAAAGGAACAAGGTTTATTCTGTACCAAGGTTGAAATCTGCTTCTGATTATCTACCTTATTGTTGGCAGAATCTCAAAGTGTCCCAGAGCAACACACATATGTCTATCCTCTCTGGTCTTCTACTCTCTCTTTTTGAAACGTCATTGGGATTTAATTGCGGAGTCGATACCCTAAAATCCATCTTATTTTCATTTCCCAAAGTTCTATGTCTAATACATGAGTCAGATTAACTTTCTCCCTTTTTATTTTGCTCATTAAGACAATTTTTTTAAAAAAAATCCCAGTTTGCTAATTAAATAATGGCTAAAATGCCATTATTTGAGCTATTTTTAATTTCATTTTATTGTCAAGGTGATGTGCAGATGGGTTAGTTACATATGTAAGGTAGTGAGTACATTTCAACATTGTTAACCCCTCTCTCATTTTTCTCCCACTTCATCCCCCTAGTGTAAAGTTCATGTCTCACATATTGTCTTGTGAGTATTGCTGTTAATGCCTTAAAACAAAGAACACACTTCTATATGAACCTTGGGGGCTAAAGCTCTGTCAGAGCCACACATATCCTGTACTGATTCCTTTTCTCCTTGTCATGTCTATCTGCTATTTAATATTATTAGTGTTATCATTTCTCCCCGATCTGGAAAATATTCTAAGTAGCCTAGGCTATCTATATTGGACTTGGAGATTTGTTGGAAATGTATTAGGTGTTACTTTGGAGTAAACCATCATAAAATGAGAAATATTTGATTGTATGTGGGTCCTGCTTATACTAAGTAGGCTTTGTTATATATGGACATGGAGATGTCCTTATATATAAGGCTTTAGTATAAAGGGTTCTTTATTCATTTATCTTTATCTTATCCAAGGAATAGCCACTAAAAACCTAGTACTTGTGTGGACCTTCTGATTGTCTCTTCAGTTCATCAAAGTAATATCATGATTCATCTTTTCAAAGTTGTTCTAGGGGAAAGTTTCAGGAGATGGAACAAAGTATTGCTAGCCCCTCAATCTTACTACTGGGGCATCTACCTATACCATGTATCCATATGTGCATAGAAGCCAGGTACTGGTGGATCATGACTGTGATCCTAGCTACCAAGGAGACTGAATCTGAGAATTATAGCTTGAAGCTAGCTGAATTGGGTAGACAAATTCAAGAAACCGTTTTATCCAATGAACCAGTAGAAAGCTAGATGTATAGGTGTATCTCAAGTGGTAGAGCACAAGCTTTAATTGGAAAAATCCAAATGTGAGAGAGGCCTGAGTTCAAGCCTCAGTACTACGACAAACACAAAAAAGAAAGGTATGGAAGGAAAGGAAAATGAAGGGAAAGGAAGGAAAGGATAGGAAAGGAAAGGAAAAGAAAGGAAAGGAAAGGGAAGGAAAGGAAAGGAAAGGAAAGGAAAGGAAAGGAAAGGAAAGGAAAGGAAGGGAAAGGAAGGGAAGGAAAGGAAAGGAAGGGAAAGCAGAGGAAGGGAAGGGAAGGAAAGAGAAACAGAAAAGGAAAGAGATTGGCCCTGTGGAGATATGTGCTTGCTCAGGTGGACTTAATATGGCCTAGTCTATTATATAACTGTTTCAGCAATGGGACTATGAAGTATACTGCTCTTCCTTATCTTGAGAGTGTTCTTCCACTTAAATAATGTAGCACATTTAAATAGTTTTTCTGTACTACAATAATTTTTTGGCTTATTGTACATTTGATTTTAAAATGAACAATTTTTAAGTGGATACTAACAGTATATGTCATGTCTTATATAGTTGGCATACAATCTTTGAGAATGATAAGATAGAGATTATCCGTTGAGAATATAGGCCTGTTTTCTAACAATGTTTAATAGATGCAGTGCAAAGTTAAAGCTTTTGGAGTGAAATTTAAGGGTGGGGGGAGATTTTTAAAAAGCCAAAGCAATATTAAGTAATGAGAGCAATACTGGAGTTATAACAATAGTACTATAACATATTATATTACAGAACTATGGTAACAAAAATATCATGGCATTTGCACAAAAATACATGCAATGACCAGTAGAATAGCAGATTAAAAAATAAATGCATGCTGGGCACCTGTGGCTCACACCTGTAATTTTAGCTACTCAGGAGGCTGAGATCTGTGTATCACAGTTCAAAGCCAGCTGGGGCAGGAAAGTCTGTGAGATTCTTATCACCAATAAATGACCAGAAAACTGGAAGTGGCACTGTGGCTCAAGTGGTAGAGCACTAGCCTTGAGCTGGAGAGCTGAGAAACAGCACCCAGGCCCAGAGTTCAAGCCCCACAACTGACAAAGAATAAAAAATAAAAATAAAAATAAATCCATGCACCCGTAGCCATCTCATTCTTGTCAAAGGTGCCAAAAACATATGTCAGAGGAAAGATAGCCTCTCTAACAAATGATTTTGGTTAAACTAGATATTTACATTCATTAGACTAAAACTAGTTATTTATTTCCCTCTGTAAAGTTAGTTCAGAATTGACCAATGATCTAAATACAAGACCTGTAACTTTCTGAATAGGGCTCTCTTGCTCTGAAAATTGTACAAATTGACAAATGGGATTGTATCAAACTAAAAAAAAATTCTGTAGAACAAAAAAAAAAGAATTACCAGAGGGAAGAGAAAGCCTGAACGATGGCAGAAAAATCTGGAGAGATATTCACTTGATAGATTATTATGTCCAGAATATATAAAAAATGAAAACATTAACCTCTAAAAATAAGTTGTCCAATCATCAAATGAGTAAATGGATTGACGCCCCAAAATTACAAGAATATTCCTTAGGAAAAAAAAGAACTAGAAATGACTTAAAAAACACATGATAAAATGTTCAACATCCTTAGCCATCAGTGCAATGCATGTAAAAACAACATTGATATTCTATCTCATTCAAGTCAGACTGAGGTGCTGAAGAAGATAGGTATAGGAAGGGAAGGAATCCATATACACTGTTGGTGAGAATGTAAATTAGTACAACCACTATAGAAACCAGTATGAAGATTCATCAAAAACCTGAAAATAGAACTACTACCTGATTTCATGATACCACTCATGGTTATAGATTGGAACTAAAGTAATCTAAGTCAGCACACAATAGAGATACTGGTATGTTCTTGTTTATTGAAGCACTATGTATAATTCTAAGTCATGAAATCAGCCTAGATACCCATTTACAAATGAATAAAGAAACAAATCTACTGAAAACACATCTACTGAATTGTTATTAGGCATGAAGAGCAAGATTATGTCATTTTCAGAAAAATAGGTTGCATTGGAGATAATTAGGCTAGATAAAATAAACTAGGCTCAGAAAAGCGTCACGTATTTCTCTTCCCTCCTCAGGAACAGAATCTAGACTTAAAAAAAAGATTTGAAAGTAGAAGAAACTATATTTGGGAAGAGCAAGAGTTCAATGGAGTTCAAGGGTATAAGAAAGAAGTGGGTAAGGTTAATATGATCAAATAACAACATACATATATGAAAATGACATAATAAAACCTAGGCACAATTAGTATAGCTAATTAACAGGGAGTATTTCATATCATACAAATGGTATTCAATTCCATCCTCTTAGCTTACAATTAATCACCATACAATTAAAGTTGGTTTGTGGCTTTCCACGGGTTTCATAAACACAATTTATGAGTTCTGGATATATCCTTATTTTACCCAATGTCTACATAAATCTGATACTCCCTCACTTAGTTTGATTTACCATAAATGTATTCAGCCCAGTGCTTACCTTCAAATAGTTGATGCAATTTCAAAGGCATTTATTTGTATGATTATTTTAGGCATTTGTTTGTATGATTACATTTATTTGTATGATTCTTTTTATTAGTCTTTCTACACCATTGATTCTAAAGCTCCACAGGACTAATGTGTTTTTCAACTCATGGTTTTGTTAACAGCTCTTACTAATACTTAGCTTGCGATACTGACTGAGCAAATATTTTTTGAATAAAAGACTTCAGATCTAAATATAGTCAATTTGGCTTGACTATATCACGAGGCATATCTCCATTAAATGTATACTTTGTACTAGTGATTTTTTACCATCTTTCAGAAATTAATGTTTCTTTACTCAGAAAAGCAAATTAATATTGAGTATTCAATCTTACTGCTTTATATTTATTGTAAATAATAGAGGGATTTTTGTTCCTTATTCTATTATATATTTTAATGAGTGGCTATTCTTTTTTTCTGGCACATTGCTAATGGATTTTTTAAATTTTTTAAATGTTATTGTACATGTGATGTACAGAGAAGTTACTGTTACATAAGTCAGATAATGAGTACATTTCTTTTTTAACTGTATTACTCCCTTCCTCATTTTCTCTTACCTCCCTCCCAAGTTGTAAAGTTCATTTCCAACACACTGTCTAGTGAGTACTGGTTCATCATTTGTCTCACCATTTTGGTTATTACCCTTCCCTTCCCCAAATCAGATAAATTTATATACAAGACAAAGGGTACAGAAAGCAAAAGCAGTATCAACAGGGAATAAACCAAAGGGAAAAAAGAAAGGAAATAGCTGCAAACAATACAATAAAACAAGACCTCTTGTATCTATTTCTTGGAGTTCATTCTGATAAGCATCATTTTTATATGATATCCATATTACTATTAGGCCATTGTGATCCTTTGCTAAGAATATCCTAGACATATTCTAGTTATTACAAATGAGGGAAACCATGCAGCCTATGTTTCTTTGGCTTATTCCGCTTCATATAATTTTTTCCAAGTCTTTCCATTTCCTTACGAATGGGGCATGCCATTCTTTCTGATGGAAGCATAAAATTTCATTGTGTGTACATACCACATTTTTTGATTCTGAATGGATATTCTTTACAATAACCTCTTTGGATGTGAATCAAAATAAGCCAATTACAAGGGCAAGTTTATGAAATTTAACATGTATGTACAATTCTCAAAGGGTGTTGTATAATTATCATTTGGGTTAGCAGGTGGACAAGAGCATCTAGTAATTACTCTTAAGATCAGAATCTGAAATGTAAGACTTACAGAAGATTCCATATGCCTACATATGTGTCCAATGGAAAAAAGAAAAGAAAATGAAGTTGGAATGAATCTAGGAGAAATAACCTATTAGGAGATGAATCATAGCATAATGTCACAGATAACTGGATGCACTTTAGAAAAAAATGCCTTTCTCTGTGCCCTGCCTCTAGGCAGCAACCACTATAGATAATAACTAGTACATTATTATTAGGTCAAAGAAACAAACGTGATTCAGTGAGCCAGGCTTTATAATTTAAGCGTGGGTACAGCATCTAAGTCCTGAACTGATCCCCTAATCTGTAAAGCAATTCAAAATTTTGATTCTAACCTAAAGAAATTATTTGTACACCTAGAAACATTTGTAACTCCTTATCAGATGGACAAGATGCTTTAAAATATTATTCATTCTTCTAATTTTTTTTTCTTTTTGTGTTGATACTAGGACTTGGAACTCAGGGTTTGGGGCTTTCACTGTGTGTGTGTGTGTGTGTGTGTGTGTGTGTGTGTGTGTGTGTAAAACTCAGAGCCTGACTATTGTCCTTGAGCTTTTATAAGCAAGGCTAGCACTTTGCCACTTGAGCCTCAGCTCTACTTCCAGACTTCCAGATAGATATTTGAAGGAAAGAAGCTCACAGAGTTAACTGCCTGAGCTGGTTTCAAATGGACCATCATATCTCAGCCTCTTGAGTAGCTAGGATTACAGGTGTGAGCACCTAGCATTTTTGCTTGGAGTTGGCATTCTTATTACTTGAGCCAGATCTCTACTCCCAGGGTTTTAGTGGTTAATTGTAGATAGTGTCTCAAAGACTTTTTTGTCTGGGCTGATTCCAAACCCGCATCCTCAAATCTTGTCTACCTAAGAAGCAAGGATTATAGGTCTGTTTAACTGGGCCTGGCTTTTTTTTAAAATTTCTTACCCAAAGTTTGTAACATTCGTATCTTATTCTGTGATAATCTTAGGCACACTTGTAAGAGTAGACTAGTTTACATTCCCACCAACAGAGTAGTAGTATTCCCTTTTGGCCAGATTCCCATCAGCATCTGTTATTATTTGTTTCCTTGATAATGTCCATTCTAACTTGGGTGAAGTGGAATCTCAGTCTTGTTTTGATTTGCATTTCTTTTATGGCTAGAAATGTTGAGCATTTCTTCATGTGTCTATTATTTCATCTTTGAAGAAGTCTCTCTTTAAATCTTTCGTCCATTTATTAATGAGGTTATTGTTTCTTTAAGGTTTTGTTTTGGGGGTTTAATTTTTTGAGCTCTATGTATGTGTTAGATGTGAGGCCTTTTCTATTGTTTAGCTAGTGAAGATCTTCTTCCAAACTGTGGGCTATTTATCTTGCTAGCTATGACCTTTGCCAAGCAGAATTCTGCCATTTAATGCAATCCCATTTATCCAACCTTTCTTTGATTTGTTGTTTCTGGATGTTTACTTAGGAAGTTTCAGTATGAAGGTCTTTGATCCATTTGGAATTGGTTCTGGTGCAGGATGATATATATGGATCTAGCTTCAATTCTTTATATGTGTATAGCCAATTCTGCCAGCACTATTTGTTGAAGATGCTGTCTTTCTTCTACCTGTGGTTTTGGCTCCCTTATCAAAGATTAGATAGACATAGATCTCTAGGTAAACGTATTAAACCACTCTGGAAAGCAGTATGGAGATTCCTCAAAAGATGAAACATAGAGCTCCTCGATGACCCAATAATCCCACTCCTGAGCATTTACCCAAATGACCACAAACAAACTACCAGCACAATCATGTTCACTGTAACATTATTTACCTTGGCTAAGATATAGTATTAAGCCAGATGCCCCTCAGTAGATGAATAGATCAAAAATGTGTTTTATATACACAATGGAATTCTATGCTTCCATCAGAAAGAATGGCATTGCCCAATTCATATAGAAATGGAAAAAAATTACATTAAGCAAAGTAAGCCAGACCCAAAACACATAGGCTGCATGGCTTCCTACATTTGTAATAACTAGAATATGTCTAAGATCTTCTTAGATGAGGATAATAATGGCTCATATAAAAATGACCATATAAAAATGTTGCTTATTGAAATGAACTCCAAGAAATGGAAGTAAGGGGCTTTTTGGGGGGGTACTGTTTGCAGTTATTTTTTTCTTCTTTCTTTCCCCCCTTTGGTTTATTCCCTATTGTCACTGTTTTTTATTTCTGTACCCTTTGTCTTGTATATAAGTTTATCTGATTTGGGGAAGGGAAGGGTAATCACGGAAATGGTAAGGCAAAGGGTGAACCAGTGCAATAGTGTTGATCACTAAACACTACGTTGGATATAAACTTTAGAACTTGGGATTATGGGAGGGGATCCTAGGGGTGGTGGAGTGGGAGATAATCAGATATGCAGTAACACAATTCAAAAAGAAATGCACTCATTACCTCATGTAAATGTAACCACTCTGTACATTACCTTTACAATAAATTTATTTTTAAAGAGTAGACTAGATATTTGGAGCTATCTATGTCATAGACATCAGTGTTCAGCAGTGTTCAAACTCCAATTGCAGTTTTTACTCATAAAAGACCTCTAAATAACAAAGTTTGAATACATCACTGTATGGTATTTTCTATACTCTGCAAAACTCTGTCCCCTTGAATTCCCATTTTCCTCTTTGCAGAGCTGGCCTTTGTTAATTAGTGTTAGCCATGTGTTTGTAATTGTAGTAAGGTTTGTCACTCAATAGCTTATATAGTGTACCATACCTGGTCTAGATACACTTTGGAATAGTAATGTTTGATGAGCAATATTTTAAATGAAACTGCTTTATCTAATTTATTAAATCATTTGTGCTAGAAAGAGCCCTACAGTGAAACATATAGCTCATCCCCTTTTCTAGATTAGTGGAATAGATTTTCATTGTCTACAAATTCCATTCTGGGCGGGTATCTATTCTCAGCCTTCATTATCTCTGGTGATAGCAATTCCACAGTCTCCCTTGGCAGCCTTCTGCACTGCAAAACTAGCCTTGCTTATTAATCTGATAATAATACCTTATGTTCTCTAAATATTGAAGCAGTACTTACGCTTCCCCTGCTAGCTCATTCCTTTCTCCTCACCTTGTGAAATGTTCCTAGGGGGAGTAATGATGTAAGCACACAACAACAAATGTTGTGGTATGCTGTCCTGTCCCAAGGCATTGCACAAGGGGCTAGGTAGGATGGACATTGTCAGTCCATAGAAAATTAAGCTATTAAATCTGCAGCACCAGGGTGGTGATTGAATTGCTTCGACTATTGGGATGAAATTGCTTTGCAGGCATAAGAATTTCACAGCCAGTGCTGTACTCCCTTCCTATATGCTTCAATGATATTGTTAGATTAACACAATGATTTAGGGGCTATTTCTGGCATTTTTCTGTAGGTGTTGGGACAAGGGCATTAACTGAGCCTGTCCAAGGGTGGTGTGCTAGGAGGGGTATAGGAAAGCTAGGTTAAGATGCATCCTTCCCCCTGTTTATCAGTTTGGGCGTTGCTGGGGTTGGCACCTCTCTTTGAAGCCCCTTCACCATTTTCTCTGCTCCTACTCCAAGCTTCTGGATGCTTTGTGACTATTTGTAACTTTCACTTGAGGACTACTCCAGAAACTAGAGAGCTGAGCCACAGTGACTTTGCAGCCTGCCTTGGTGTGTTTTGCCCCAAATTGACTAGACTTTGTTTCTAGTACTTTTTTATTCACTTTCCTGAGATCATAAAACTTGGTATACAATCTAAGAACAAATCCCTTTTCTATGGAGTTTTCCTCAAGTGCTGAACATCCTCCATGCTGCTTTTGAAACTGGTCTGTCCATCTGTAAAGCACAAGACACGCTCTGTGCGCCGCAACAGCTGTGTGCTTCTTTTCCACTCTGGAAAGGGCTTCAGGACACTCATGCGCTGCCAGCAATCCTCATGGTTGAATCACTTAGTTTAACCATTTGGTTGCAGCTTACTTAACTCTGTTCTCAAAACGGATTTATCTCTTTGAAGACAAACACTTTTCGATACCCAATTCAGCAGGTTCTAGTGTATCAAAACAATCGAAGACCACTAGTAGGACTGGGCCATGGCTTCAATGATACAAGTACTTTTCTGGCAAGTGAAAGGCCCTGAGTTCAACCCCAGTGCTGTCAAAACAAAAAAACAAAAACAAAACCCAACAACAACAACAAGAAAAGACCAGCAACTTAGGAAGTGATGTATTGTTTTGAGACAAAACAACCAATAAGCATCAGCAACGACAATCCTGCACTCTTGATTTGTTCCCCCCATGTATAAAAATAAAGGAGCTTTTTTACTTGCTCTCATAATTTATGTGAGTATGTATCTTCTTCCAGTATCCTAGGAATATTAATAGAGTAACATGCTTTAATCTCAGAAAATGAGTGTCTTTTCAAAAGTAGAAACTGACAGGCAATGTGAATTGGTCTAGCACACCAAGAAGAACTTACCTGGTCATGAATGTTCCAGAAGGTATTGCTGATTTTTTAGGATATTGCACTTAATGTGGTGTCCATGTCCCCTCCAGTTCTGAACTCCTGAAAAGAATACCAGAAGCATCTGGTCATATACTCTTTTGATGAATGCCTCTCCCAGAGTTCGTGCTGCTCCAGTGTTTTTGGAATATTTGGCACTCTGCTGCTTGTGAGCAAAAGTGATTTTCTGAAATCTTCTCCCAAATACATAATTGATAACACTGAAAAACAAATGAGGAAATGGTATTTATACTACATGTTCCTGCAATCATTAGCAGGCTGACTTTGAAATGAGAATTCAAAATATAATTAAATAATGACATTGTTCTACGATGACTTCATACTCTTGTTGGAGACAATCACAAGACTTCCTAGTTCTTATTTTCTCATCTATTCTCTTTAACATGAAGGAACTTTAGTAGCAGGAAATAAATATCGAAAGATTGAAGTAGCAAGAAAACTGAGCTTTTTATTCAATAACCATGAACTTTCTAGTTTAGTTAATATCTTCTTAAATTTGTGTACTTATGCAAGAATGTACTGTGTGTATAGAAATATTTGCAAAATTTCTTTCAAATCAGACAAAAATTAATTAAAAATATCTTTCTGCCCAATGCTGAAACCATTCTTAGCATCAGATCAGTCGTTTGTCCCTTTCAGAACATATTCTTATTTGGTAGATTATTTCTTGATTTTGCCACTGTAGGTGAGATCATCAGTGATTATTTGCACCTGGGGCTCTTTGGGGATTTGATGCCTAGTTAGTTAGAAAGCTCTGTTGCTAGTGTCAGATGTGAGCATTTGTGAATTCCATGGCCATGAAGGTGACTTTAAGATGTGAAGGGAGCTCAGAAGTGCACATTAAAAAATTCTATTAAATCCACTCAGATTTCTTTAGCTTTAAGAGTATATTGGAGGAAAGATAGAAATGAAGTAAAATGCTTTCCAATCTACTAGATTGTGTGCCTTCTGAATTCATAGTGAAGCTACAGTTGTGCGAACTGTATGGCATAAACTCTGTTTTCAGTTAGCCAGTTTCTCTTGAAAAAGGATAGAGGAGGCTTGTCTATGGTTAGGTTTTTGTCTCCATGTATAATTTTTGGATTAAAAAACAGGGATGCAAAGATATTTTTGCTATGTTATCTAATTAGAGTATTACTCTGGTTATGACTGACAGTTTTCCATCGAATAAGATGACAGCCCTGTTTAGGTTGTACTTTAATGAGGAAACATTTACCAAAGTCAATAGACCAAAGAAGTATAGTTACACAGAAGGATTATGTGCTTAGGACTTCTGTGAGCAGACAGAGCTGGATTTGCACCTGGGCTCGGTAGTGTACACAAGTTTTGGAACTGTGTTTTATTTTTTTCTTTGTACATTGCTTCTGCATTACAGAGTTGATAGGAGCATTAAATAAAAATAAGTATGTCTAAAATGTACCCAACATCTAAATAGTGCTCCTTAATAAAAGCTATTTAATAATAAGAAGAATAAGGTCATGATTGTTACAGTATACTTTTGTTTTTACTATACATGATTATTATCTAAACTTTTCAAAATTCCTATTTGTAATGCAAATATAACTTAAGCTTTGGGCTCGTACCAAGATTTAGGGTAAAGGTGTCTTTGGGAATATAAAAACACTGAAGACTAATCTGCATAAATTACTTCCTATTTCTAATTTTTATTAAACACTTTCTTCAAGGGATTTTTTTGCATTATTGTTTGTCTGCTATTGTACAAGTAGGTTTTACAAGACACTCATGGCTAAGTATCTTAAGAAAAAATATCCTATTTATACACTCAGCTTAATAGTGGCTTTTGCAGCTGGGAAACAGCAGACGATAAATCAAAAACTAATATTTCCAAGTACCTAAAAAATAAAAGTCTGTGACAGATTATATATGGGCTAAATGAGGCTCATGGATGATTTGTTCTAATTAGATATAAGGTAAATGTTCCTGCAATTGTGCCTTTTATTAAAGTCAGAACATGTGGTTGTTCAGGCTTTCCTGCATTGCCCTTTAAAGAATCATTTGAAAATATTTTGGGTCTGCTGTCGCTGAGACAATATGGCTTGGCAGTCTACGGGTAACTTAATAAGCTCACCACATTTGTCATGCAGGAACTGTTCTTTATATGCAAAGCTGTCAAACAGATTGAGTATATAATTCTTCTTTTATGAAATAATATGATAAAACTCCAGTATCAAATTGAATGCTGTACTAGCATTTGGAATCTTTCATGCATAGGTTGGAATCATTTTACAATGGAAGCATTGTTTGATGACAAATACTCCCTTTGTTAATATTCATTAGTTATGTTTTAATAGCAGGCATTGCCCTTCTAGCTCCAGGTCTGCTTTATTTGTTTATTTATTTATTTTTTGTTGTTAACCTACTGGAAAGTGAAGCCTGCTTTTCAATTATAGGGTTTGGGGTATATGTATTTATGTGGGATGTGTGTGTGTGTGTGTGTGTGTGTGTGTGAGACCTTAATGATTAACTGCTACAATTAGATTACCATGAAGAAATTGTAGATGTTTTCATTCTTCCTTCAGTAACGTAACATTTCAGACTTTGCCTCTTTTGTGATACAGCACATGAGACTTTCCTCATTCCCAGTTTGGATTCAATCTCCAAAGCTAGTGCTTATTAATATAATGTTTTTAAAGTGTCAGTTCATCACAAATGAGAACTACATGTGGCATGTGGCCATACAGTGCATATTGGCTGGAACAGTGGGAGATTCAGCACAAATAGTGAATAGAGCCCATGTGGTAAATTCTGGAAGGTCAGCATTTATATTTTTCTCACTGGTGGGAGTCAAGGAACTAGCCCACCCATGTCAGTTTCCAGGGGCTAAAAGGGAAAGAAATTGCTACAAATATGCACAAGGCAAATGTGTTTGAAGCAGCCCTTTGCCAAGCAAGTTCCTGTTACAGCATAGGCTCAGTGCCAGAGTTCTTCCAAGCACTCCACAGCTACTTCATGCATTTGGAATGTGAAAGAAACTCATAACTCGGGGACTGCCCATTGTACAATATCTGTCATGTCTATAATGTGAGCATTCCCAAACCTCCCAGGCCCTGTCTCAAAACTTGGAGGGAGGGCAGGGACAGAGCTCAGCCTGAGGCGGAGGAGACCCAAAAGTGCAATCTCTCAATTCTCACTGACTCTTGCTCTCTCACTCGCTCGCTCTTAGTTTCCTTTTTCTCTATCTCTTTTCTCTCTTCCTTCCTCCCTCCTTACCTGTCCATCTCTGTCCCTTTTCCTCAGTCCCTCTCTCCCATTCTCCCCATTCTCTCTCCCATTCCTCCCTCCCACTCTTTCTCCATTCCTCCCTCCTTCTCACTGTCTTTCTCCTCCTCCTTTCCTCCATCCCTCCCTTTCCCCATTCAGTCCCTATTGACCTCCCTTCCTGTCAATTCTTCTTCTTTTCTTCCTTCCCTCAGATTTCATTTTTAATCGTTCCATTTCTGAAGAGAGATCTGTTCTAAATGGATTAAAGTTAGCATAAAATATTCTTGAAGATGCCTTCCAAGCCCTGGGTTGATTAAACCTTAATTGCTCAGTGGATCAACCTTTCTGGTGTTCCTTCACAAAGAAAAACCAGATTGTCCGCATCCCTTCACTTCCCTGCAAAGCCTCCATCTGGAATGAATTTAGCATCTTTTATAAATATGTGTTCTCTATTCAAAAATCATCTAAAAATAGTACTCAAACAAGTAAGAAGCAATATTTTGACATTTCCTTCATGTTTTGCGTGGCACGCACAGTTTGAAACAGGCTTTCTGTTCATTTTCACAGGCATGAGAGTCAGAGTACTTTTGTGGGCATGTGCGACGTGCTTGGGTCTATGATGCTGTTTTCTGATTCACATGTAAAATAGCAGTTGGGTTTACTAGAAAGGTGCCATTCTTACCCCAGTCTGCCTCCACATAAAACACAAATGGAAGTAACTAGAATAAAATCTTCAGCTCTAATTACACATGACAGTATTTTAAAAATTAGTTTTACATGCAGAAGATCACAGCAAACTTGTGAGCTCAGGATTACAACCTACACCACAAACAATATCAAAAATTGGTGACTCTAGTACCAAAGAAGGGATTGCTTTTTGAAGAACCAGTACAACTCCTGTAATTTATTAACCATTTCCTATGTGTTATGTGTCATGAAAAGGAATACATGTGTATGTGTATGTATATATTTACACCCATATATACATGCACATATATGGATGTAAATGTAAGTGCATACATTTACATATATTTGTGTGCACACGTACAAAATTACATATGTAACATGGCTTATATTTAAATCAGGTTTTGCTCTGTGACAAGGATATTAAAACTCAGAAAGTTTAGCAATTTGCCATAGGTAATTGACAAATGCTTATAAACACATTCAGATTGTAGCCTGATGGTAGCACCTTTGCCTTCATGTTCTCCTTTAGGAGAGAAGAAGCTGTTGACATATTGATCTTTTAGGTTAGAGCCATATTCAAATAATGAAAAATATTGCAGGTCTAAATCTTTTTGTTAGCTATCTGATGCTCATTGGTGTTGTAAGGTACAGAGCTTTGGCAATTGTATTTTAATAATTTTATCATTGTTTTCATTGTTTTGTCATGCTATTTTGTCAATATTACTAAGGAAAGTACTCTGAAACCTGTTGGATATTTATAGAGCTTATTATCAATGCAATATTGCTGTTGTAGGATGAACTTCTAGCATGTTTTCATAAGTCCCTTTAAAATATTATGCTGAAAATTCTTGCCATTGATCAAAATTATGAATTCCATGACAAAAATTGTGCCTAAATATTGAAAGTGAGTAACATGATTTAGGAATATGCTAGCGAACATCACATTTCAGATTCAAGTTTGTATGAAGCTGTATGAAACCAAAACTACACATAATAAAAAACTCTCTTCTAAACTTAAGCAGAAATGTATACAACCTCACAACACTGTTTATCCACACTAATGATTTGAGTTCCTAGGAGCATAGTTATGTGACACATTTGGCAAGACAGAGCTTCTAAGTTACATTATGGTGCAGAAAGTTACCTAGAATTTCCTTTTTCTTTTTGTTCTGGTACTGGGGCTTGAACTCAGGCCATGGCATTCTCCCTTAGTTTCTTTTTTCAAGGCTAGTGGTACTCTCCCACTTGAGCCACAGCTCCACTTTTGGCTTTTTGCTGGATAGGTAGTGATAGAATCTCTATGACTTTCCTGCTCTAGCTGCCTAGGATTACAGGCATGTGTCCTTGATGCCTGGCTTAGAAATTTTATTTTAGCCAAAAGAAAGTAACTCCATTGATTTCCTGTGGTAAAAAATGGGAGGGACTTAGATCTTGTATGATATCCTCCCCAATTTCAGATGAGAAAAGACAACACTATCACACATCAGGCCTAAACCCTAAAGCTACTTATGATGAATGTGGAACCTCTGTCTGACTGACCTGCTGTGTTCTTTCTTCTGCACAGTGACTGGGTATCCGAAACTATTTTGTGAATCATTTCCACATCTTATTTTGTCTTTGATTTGCATTCATTTTGATGTGCTAGCTATAAAATATCAATTCCAGCATCTTAGCTATCATAACTGAAGCTTAGAATGTATTTTATACCTCATCTGTAAGTTATATAACAGCAAATAAAATGTTTCATACTTTCCAGTTTGACGTCAGCTGAGGCACAGAAAAGAGTAATTGGCTTGCCTTCAGACCTACAATAATTTTCCCTTGAAAATTACACAATAGAATCTATCCAGCAAAGGCTTACAACAATAGTCTTCCAAGTACGGTGCCTGAGCCATCGTTTAGTCGCATCTGAGAGAGTGGACCTATTGTAAAATCTTCGATTCCTACTTAGACTTCTTGAATCAGTAACTTCTGTTAGATTCTACAGATCTGTATCTTAAAAGCTTTCCAGACAATTCTGATGAATACTAATATGTAAAGCCTGCTAATCTTCTGAAGTAGATTGCATTGGGCTAGCTTTTCCCCTTTTTTCTTCCTTCTTTTATTCTTCCCTAATAACTTAGTAATCTTTTAACACATTTTCCTATAAATCATTTAGCTCCTTAAGTTTTGTGTAATTTATGTTGATTTAAAAAAATACTATTAGGCGATCACTACATCAGCTACTATCTTAGACTGGTGGTATTATTTGGATCTAATTTTGCCACCCCTTTGTGGATGAGCAGACTAGTATCATCAGTCTTCATCTGATTTTTGGTGGGTATTTTCCTTGCTAATATCACATGGTTGCCTTTTCATTTGTCTCTGCTACAGTGGCTTCTAGTTGGCATCCTTGTTGGCAGGTCCAACTGAGAGATCAGGAATAGGAAGCCAGAAAACTCTACCTATAATCCCCCACGCTCTATCTCTCTATATGTCTCTTTCTATCTCTCTAGGTCTCACCTTTATCTATTTCTCTGTCTCTTCCTGTCTTTTTGTCTGTGGCTATTTATCTGCCCATCTCTCTCTTTCTCTCTCTCTCTAACTCATCTGCCCTCCCTCCTTCCTTCTCTCTATCTTTCTTTTCATCTCAGTCCTCTAGGTGAGTGGTGCAGGGGCCCAAGCCTTCATTCTTCCTGAAAGCAGTAGACAAACCACATTCTTTAAATTGTAGTTCCAGATTCCCATTTCACTAAATTCTCTTTATTATCCTTGCCTGACTGAGAAAAGACCAAGATAAATGACACTTACAATTGAAATAATGTTGGGGAGAAATGCTTTGGAGTGTACCTAATGATAAATCAGGTGTTTGCTCTGTAAGTGTTTAGCATGCAGAGTGAGTAGCAGGAAGTGACTGCAGGTCCCCGCAGATGTGGAATTTCTCATCTCTTGTTTTCCACAAATGGCTGGAAAGTGCTATGTTGCAGAGTCATTAGTCATAATTATTAAACAAGGGATTAGAAGGGTGTCATAATGTTATTCAACTCCTAACAGTACCAAGAAGTGGAGAGACTTGAGTACAGAGACCTCAAAACATAGACCTTAGCGCTTTGAAAAGAACAAAATAATATCCGATCTTCCTAGCAAAATGGGTCGTGAATTAAATAAGCAGTTAACCTCAAAGGAAGGATTCCAAGAGTTCTTGTAAGAACTGCTATCTAAAATAATATCGTTGACAAATGTCAGATGTCCTAAACTTCTTTCACACAGAGGAAAACAGTGAATAAAGTAAACTAATGCCTAAAGCAGAAATGCTTTAAAATCACATGGCCTTAGAGTTCTCTTATGAGATTATATATACTGGGGTAGGGTGAGGAATGTATTTTGTTGGCTACAGATAGAAAATGAGAGCAAAAGTGTTCTTTGCTTCTGAAAGGTAAGAAGTAGTTCAGGAAAAGAGAAAGAGCCAGATTGCAAACATTTCCTGTGTGCTTGCTTAGGACAAATCTCAACTTATAGATTTCTTCTGTCAAAATAGTGATCTTCAAAAGAGTGACTGGGCCAGTCCTCTCACATATGCATAGGGAACAGTTTGTCATCTCCCAGAACTGGCTAAGTGATTCATAGAGCTGAGTGAAAAATGATAATATAAAGGACCTTATTAAGAAAATATTAAGACTCTCAAAGCCAGGCATAGTGACTCACACTTGTAATACCAACAATTTGAGAGGCAGACCTAGAAGAATATTAGTTCCAGGCCAATCTAGACAAAAAGTTGTTTGGTCTCAAAGAACAAGGTTGGTTTGGTGGTTCACACATATAGTCCTCACTATGCCAGAGACATATATGGGAAGACAGTTCATGGCCAGTCCTAGACAAAAGATGAAAAAAAACCCTATCTGAAAAGTAACTAAAGCAAACACAGCTAGGGATATGACTGAAGCCTGGTGTCCAAACACAAGTATGAATAGTTAAAACAAGATGAAAACAATCTTGAACAGAACACTGAAGGGAAAACTGAGTCAGTTTGTTAGGAGTAAGATACCATACAGCTCTTCAACTTGGAAGTGTCCTCATCTTGGCTTAATTCTTTGTACCCAAGATATATCGTGATTGGTAGGCTATCTTTTTTTTATTGTGAAAATACCATACAGAGGAGTTAAAATTACATGGGCAAGATAACGAGTTCATTAATTATCAAGCATTGTAGCCTCTTCTTTGTTTCCCTTCCCATCCCTTCCCATACTTCCCCCCCCTCACCCAATCCTTCCCCCCCCCAAGTTGTAAAGTTCATTTTTCGACTTAACGACTTGTACATCTCATTTTTGCAATGGATCCACCTGTATGTTTGTTTTTGCCCTTCACCTCCACAAATCATACCAACATCAAATACAGTGAAAGCAGGGGTTATACTGTGGTGGAGGGACATACAAGGCAACATAGAAATCATCGTATAAATATGTTAGAAACAATTGCGTGAAAGAAAAAAAACACATTTGAATACTTATCTTGGGGTTCACTCCCCTAACATCAACTTATCTGACCTTTTCTGCTTGACTCGGACATATACTTGTTATTGCAAATAAGGGAAACCATGGGACCTATGTTTCTTTGGGCCTGGCTTACTTCACTTAACATAATTTTTCCCAAGCTCCAAATGATCTTGGAGTCAAAGCAGACACTCTGAAAACATTACAGGATGGAACAGGAGAAACCCTAGGTCTCCTTGGCACAGGCAGAAATTTTCTTAATAGAGACCCAGAAACACAACAAATCAAAGAAAGGTTGGACAAATGGGATTGCATGAAATTGCAGAGCTTCTGCATGGCTAAGGACATAGCTAGCAAGATCAATAGAAAGCCCATGGATTGGGAGATCTTCACTAGCCATACAATGGACAAGGGTCTCATATCTAAAATATACCTGGAACTCAAAAAATTAAATCCCCCAACAACAAATCTTCAAAGAAACCACTGCCCAATATAAATAAGTGGGCTAAAGACTTAAAGAGAAACTTCTCTGGAGAGGAAAGAATGATGGCCAATAAACACATGAAGAAATGCTCAACCTCTCTAGCCATAAAAGAAATGCAAATCCAAACAACATTGAGATACCACCTCACCCCAGTTAGAATGGCTATAATCAAGAACTCTAATAACAACAAATGTCTGTAGGCTATCTTATGATGGCATTTTCTGCATTCTGTTAAGTTGTATTTGGACTTGATGCATTAAAGTCCTCTAGACTTACTAGAAGTCTTTGAGAACTGAGGGTTATACTCTTCAGTGGCCAAATACACTGAAATTAAAGTCTCAACATCATATGCATCTACCCCATTTATTACAAACTTTACAGCATTAACTCCAAGCTTGTGAGTACAAACTGTCAAAATGCCAAATCTTTTCCATAGTCAAGTGTCCTTCGAAAAAGAGAGAGAAGAGAGGAACCTCCTTGTCTGGATGCAGTATAGCAAAAGCAGAGCTGGTTGCACCGTGAAACCTGCTAAAACCAATTCTGTTTGTTTTTGGTTTTTTTTTGTCAGAGATGTCAAATATGTTTCTTCTATGTATTCTGCTTTCTTGGTTTGACAGAATAATTGTATTATAGTGTTTCAGGGGTATAACAGAGTGGTAACAAATAAAGTACATTTTATGCCTTCTATCACTCCATCTCTCTCTCTCTCTCCCTCTCCTTTCCTTTGCTCTCTCTCCCTCCCCTTCTACTAGACAGACAGACAGACAGCTTATACATACAAACACACATATACAACAGTTACACTTCAGAGGGTTCAAACTCTGGTTTATATTAATTATAAACTACCCTCCCTTTCTACCTTGCAGTTTGGGGCAAAACACCAGTGTAAAATATTATCAATATTTTATTCTATAATCTATTTCTCCCTACTATTTTATATAAATAAAATGCTGCCTTAAAGCTCAAAGAGCTGTGATGAGTTATATGATCTGCTGTTTTTTAAGAGCCCAGCCCTGCTCCCACCCACAACAACAGGCCATCTTCCTTGGTTGCAGCTCTTCTTAGATTCTTACTAAAAGCATGCATTTATCTTCATCAAATTGTAATCCAGACAAGATTCTGTACACATTTATCCTGTGTGCATTATTATTTGCCATCTTCTACCATCAAAAATAAAAAGTCTCAGATAAGAAAGACAGGCTGCAATCATTTACATTCTGAGAATGTAGAACTATGTCCTTTATTTTAGGGAACATTCCAAACACTGCTAATTGGATTTCATTGAATTTGATTAAAACTACAGAGTCCTATTTTCTCTGGTGTGTATTTTCCTTCATGTACCATCATGTATTGTTAAGATCATACCCAGGGGGGTACAGGTGGTGCAGCTGACAACTCTATAGACATATGAAAAGGAGAGAAGGGTTCCTGGTGTGAGGGGGAGATACATTTTCACAAGACTGATGTGAAATAAATCAAGAACAGTGTTGAGCTCTGAGGTCTTTCTAGGAACGAGAGCTTCAGATGTGAGCAGAAAATAGATGCTTTGTTTCTTTATCAAATGACCTTGTGAATCACCTGTGGGGATGTGTGACCTAGTTCTACCACTTACAGCTATACTGAAGAGCTGACCAAACAGAAAACTCACTCTGTCAATTTCCAACGGACAGGAAGTGTTGAATCCACTATTGATTTACATATATTTTTAGTAGGTTACATTCTGGATGTAGAATACCTAGAAATTAATTTCCCTGAGCTCTTTTCTCATGGCTGTTTTCTATATTTTTTATTTCTACATGCATAAGGTATTGAAACTTTACCAGAATAAGTATGTATCAAGGATCATAGTATAATAAAAAGTTAATTTCAGACTTATACTTTCAAAACATAATGGATAACAACATTGCTGTACACCTGGATATTACCAGGTTGATGAAGAATTCATTTTCATAGTTGTCAAAAATTGAGTATTTTCAACATATAAAACAAATAAGAAGTGAGATCTTTAATTTGTAATGAATATAATTAGACTTCTACTGCATACAAAGTATTGGGGGGAAAATCATCAAAGGTATGCTGAAGAGTAAACCTATAAATTGTGTACGAAATTACTAAATTGTGTACTAAATCTTCTGCTCTGATTTTGTCCACTTTCATAGCTGGGTAAATGTGTATTTAAATCCAATGAATTGTAATTAAATTTATATTTTTGCACATTTTGCAACAGTTAATGCATTTGAGAAACTGTGAGCAAAAGCAGTCCTTTCTCATCAGAAAAATTTATAATTCTAAGTTGATAAGAAAGAGGACATACTGAAAAGCTAACTAAAATATTCTAATGGCAAACACACTGGTTGGTATGCAAACAGTTCCAAATGAATTAACTGAATTATAATAGTATGGAGAGCTCAAATAATACAATATTTTAGAAAGACTCAGTCAAAGCCGAACAAAATAAGTGTCAAGAAATGGGTACTTGAAGGGGGCGGGGCAAGGGGAGAGGGTTAGACAATGAAGACGTTGAGAAAATGCAGCCAAGAATTCATGAGTATACCACAAAATTGAGAAATGAAAATGAAAGGAGGATAAGATTGTTGAAGAGGGCAAGATGGATCAAAAGTATTTTTTCATATACTCTTTTGTTAACTGATACCTCTCTTGTACGACCACTTAAAGATTTTTAAAAAATCAAAAAATAAAGAAAAGTCTTCTAGTGGAAAAAACAATTTATTATGTCCCATTAGGAACTGAAACTAATCAATGAATGTTATATGTTATATGTTTATGAATGTTATATGTTATATGAATGTTATATATTTATATGTTTATGTTTTAAGTTAGTATAAAAGTCGGGCTACTAGAAACGGATTTTAGTGCAACTAGTTTTATAGTTTCTATTTAATACAAGTTCCTTAAAGTTTCCATCTGTGTAAATAACCTCATTCAGTAAGATAGTTGCATGCATATTTTTGATCTAGTACATAAAAATAACCTAAGAGCAAACACAGATATATTCAGCTGACGTTCTGCTTTCTAATCTAAGTGAAATATTTTGGGGAAATAGTTTAAAATAATAAATATGGCCATAAATATGGTACTACAGTGAGACTTTATTTTATCTTTTAAAATGTATCCAACTACCTGAGGAAATCCCATATTTTCTATTTAATTCTAGTTATCCCAACACTAATAATGTTGCCAAATTTAAATAAACCACTTTGACCAAGAGTAGTGGAGTTCAACAGCTTAAATGCTGAATTTGAGTGAATAATTTTATAAACTTTCAAAATAAACTTTGCGACTTGAAAAGAAATCGCCATTTTTTGCATATATAGATAATGAATATATAGTAGTTTCTCTTAAGTATATGTCTTTTTCCTGTTACATATGAAAAATATTTTTTCTGTATATAATATCAGAAAAATATTCCTGACTTCAAAGATAGATGATAATGCCTCTCCTGTACCTTGGGATAATAAGGTGTTAGTGAATGAAAGGACTATAGACAGTTCATTCTAACTCCAAACTCACTGCCCACAGAAATACCGCTCTTCCATAAAAATTTATTCACAAGACAAAAACTCAAACAAAGTGGTCACAGCATAGAAGTGATGGAGACCAGACACAAACTAAGCTCCATTGCCCACTCTGAACTGTCCAGGGTATTGGGCTGCATAGAGGTCCTTATTCCTCCACTGGTCTTCATTAAAGTAACACTCTGAAGACTTAAAAAATAGTGGCTCTATATTATGGACAACATACAAAGTTCATACTAATGTGTGGTAGAGCTGAGAATTGAACCTATATCCTTTTACTGTTGTTGCCTGGGGCTTGAACACAGGATCTGGCACTGTGCATGATCTTTTTGACTTATTTTCTTTTTTCTTTTTTCTCAAGGATCTACCACATGAGCCACAGCTCCACTTATGTCATTTTCTTAATTTTTCTTGGCTGTTAATTAGAGATAAGAGTCTTATGGACTTTGCTTCCCAGGCTGGCTTCAAACCATGATCTTCAGAGTTCAGGCTTCTCAGTAACCAGTATTATAGGCAAGAACTGCCAAGATACCTTTCTTAAATCTATGTTGGGGGTCTATACTGACCCCAGGAAGAAGAAATCACATGGTTTTCTCCACTCCCTTCTTTGATTGTTTTCTTCTATCAAAACAAAGAAACTAATCACTCTCATTTATAAATGAAGACTTATTTTTGTGTAGGAAGGCCTAAAGACATATATACATGCATGTATATAGTGTATATATGTATATATACATATATACATACATGTATACTGATATATGTAGCTGTACAAGATTTCAATTCAACATTTCCTTTTACAAGTACAATGCATTTTGGTCAATATCATTCCTCCCATCATTCTCCCCTATGTCATCTATAGCAATTTCTTTCTTTCTTTTGTCATTTATTTTTCAGGTACTAGGGCTGAACTCAGAGCCTAGGTGCTGTCACTTAACTTTTTCTGCTCAAGGCTGGCACTCTACCACTTGAGTCACATCTCCATTTTCAACTTTTTACTGGTTAATTTTTGGTGACAAGAGTCTCATGGATGTTGCTGCCCAGGCTAACTTCTAGTAGTGATCCTCAGATATCAGCCTCTGAATAGCCAGGAATACAGATGTGAGTCATGGTCCTTCATCCACTACTTTTGAAGGCTTGCTGCAATCCTAGTGCAGTGCTGGGTAACAAAGAGTGCTGGGCAGTATGGAGTACTGTGTTAGCACCATGAGTGTCTGTAAAACTCAGTCACACAATAACATTCATTTGGTTTCTAAAAACTAGAACAGACACTCTCCCCCAAACTTATATTCCCCTTAATTAAATAAAGGTGAATTGAAATTGCCCTTGTTTCTGCTTCAGTTCACCAGTTCTAAATCTTTGTTTGGGAATTGCTAGTAGAGATCAAATTCTCCCATCATAGCTCCTATTTTTAGTTTCTTAAGGACTCCAGTGTCTATAAATGGTATTCACTTTGTGAGGCTAATGTCTTAGATGCAGTCCAAAATCAATTAGCTATTATGTGCAACAAAGTTGCCCATTTGAAAGGTGACTGTCCCCTTTAGTGCATGCTTGCCAGTATTTGGCAGCTAGACCACAAGGCAAGAAACTGGGGTAATGCAGGAGCTTTTCTGGGAGTATCTTAAGCCTGTAGTTTTCACGAATGTGTTTCTCATTCTGTTTCTAAAAAAAGGTTACTTTAATTTTCCACATTTAATCACAGAGAATGAAGACAAGTTCTCCTATAATGTGTCTGTTAGGATCTTCTCCAGGAAAGAGAGCACATAGTCTTATCCCCGTTATAACCCCATAGTGCAGAATCTATAGAGCCCTCTTCAGGAAGTTCAAGCCTAGCAAGATGAGATTGTAGGATTCTTAATTATCAAATGTCTAATTTCAACCATCCTACAGGCACCATTTAGCCAACAGTGATGGCAGCAATATTTGTCTTGTTAAAGACCCTAAAGTTAAATTACTGCTGTACTGTTTTCCTGAAGGGCTCACTTGCTAGCCATTGTGCAAGCCAGCTGTCTACTGGGCTGTTCTTATTTATCTAGACTTTCTTTATTATTTTAAATGATCTCTGGAGCTACAGGGCCATAATTGGCCTTCTTCGTTCAATGAATTCTACCTGATAGTCTATAGTTTTCCTTGGGAAGGGGCCAGAAAATCTAAGGGTGATGAAACTGTCTTGAAAACCCCTGATATTATATACTTCTGTTATGGAGATGCTATAGGTTTCATGTCTCTTGTCTGAGGAGTATTCAGTAATGTAGCCCAGGAAAATATGGACAGCTTTGAAAGAGGAGGCATACTTTTTCCTCCTCTCTATCTGTCTCAAGCTTTCTTGCTGTGATTCATCTAAAACCTTGATTTGCCTCATTGCTTCTATGGGGTTTCTTTGAAAGACCTAAATTGCCCACTCGATGGGAGCTCATTGGGGGACAGAACTCTTCCCATCCATATACTTTACTTGCCTTACACATGGCTTTCTCATCCCACTGTAAAACTCACCATGACTGAATGCAGCTTTCTAGAATCTCTCTGAAAGGTGTGTTGTTGTGTTTACGTGAGCATGTGAGGTTTTAAGAGACAGGCTGATAAAGCAAGGCCATAGGAGACCATTAGGGAAACAGATATGGTAGGAGTCCTGACACTGATGTTGACAGCACAATTAAAGTGATTAATCTGGAATAAGAGAAGTGGTTCGACCTAGCTAGAAAAATACTTTGGTCATACCCTAGACTGTACATGTGGCCAGGGAAAGGCAACTTTTTCATCTCAAGAACAGAGAGTCAAAAATCAAAACATACAACAAAACTATATGATCCAAAGAAAATGTGATATATATATATATATATACATATATATATGTATATATATAATGGAATTTTATGCTTCCATCAGAAAGAATGACACCATCCCAATTTGTTAGCAAATGGAAAGACTTGGAAAAAATCATATTAAGTGAAGTTACCCAGTCCCATTGAAATTTAGGTCACATGGTTTCCCTTATTTGCAATAATTAGTATACATATAGGATAATCTTATCAGCTGAAAAGCTCAAAAGCCATGTACATTTGACCATGTGGAAGTGAAATGAATCCCAAGATATGGACACAAGAGTTCTATCTTTATTGTTATTGTTTTAAATGTACCATGTGATTTTATTTTGTTGTTGTTGTTTCTTTTATATGTTCTTTCCCCTAGATGTATATTAACAGAATTAACACTCAATTAAAATAACCATTTACTTGCTCACTGCTACTTTAGAGAAGTTCTTTGGAGAAATAAACTGAACATTTACCTCGATCCCCAGGCCCCCAAACAAGCACTAAAAACATTAGCAGGTGACAGCAGGGTACTTTGTTTGGGGTTGCCCAGATAGTAGAATCAAGGTTTTGAGTGTGGCCAAGAGACAGGGCCATATGGTTCAGACTCTAGTTGAGACATCGTTTGTGGTGTAATATGAATGAATCCTAGTGATATGAGTAAATATGTAATCATTTGATGAGTTCAAGTTAGAAAAAGGTATAGTTCATCCCAAGATTTCTGGCCAATGCGCCAGAGAGGTTACCAAGAAGTTGAGGGCAGCTAAGCAGCAACCTTAGTACTTGAGTCTGGCGAGAGAAGAATTCAGGCAATTTGTGAACATAAGTAAAGATAAGAGAAACACTTATTAGGAAAAATATAGGACAGTGACAAAGAGCAATGGCATAGACTTACCACAGAGAAGACAACACTTAGCTGTGCTTGGCCATCTGGGACATCTTCCTTATGATATCCATGGGTTAAATAGAATTGGAGCCCTTGAAGATGGTGTATAATTGGTGGATCTCTTTTGTGTTTTCTGTAAGGTTGTAAAGCCAAGGATTTACTGTCATGGTTTATTCCCTTCTCCTTGGTCCTTCTTACATTTTCTTTCTTTTGTACTATCCTGCCCCCCATCTTGTTGTCAGAGTTATTTTTTTTAATCTGCCATCTGTGAGCCATCTAGGTCCAAATTCTCTGCCTGGCTGCCTTTCTACTAACCCATACCACTAGTAAACATTCTTTTTATATTATATGATACAAATATCTGCATTAGTACATACAAATTTGTTTGCGGATTATTAATGAACCTTATGGGGAGCATATTGCAGTCTTCAGCACATGCAACATAGTTTAGTTTTTACAAAAGCTGAAGTTTGTGTAGAGTGACATTGGTATTCTTACCACACAAAGAAAAATATTCCATAAAAGAACTCTTTTGGCTTTGCAAGGATAACATTTCAATGGCTGTTGACTATAACTTTCTATGTAGGAGTGATACGAGCAACAAATTGTTGCCAAGTTTGAGGTTTTCCTTCTGTTTATGTTCTGCGAGCTTGCTGGTGGGTTTTCAACGAATGCCTCTGGCTACATATTAAATGAGTTTCACCAAGAATGTTTGGGAATTCCTTTGATATCCCAAATGAATATGAACACTCCAGAGGATGATGGGAGCGAGGGAAACCACCCATGCATGTCATGCTAATTCCTGCAATTTATTTCACTTTCTTTTTAAAATATGATCCAAAATTGTTAACTAAAAACAAACAAAAACCCAACAAAGCATCATGTCAAGCCAGGCTCACACCTATAATCCTAGCTACTCAGGTGACAGATCTGAGGATTGCAGTTTGAAGCCAGTCTGGGCAGCAAAGTCTGTGACACTCTTATCTCAAATTAACCACTAAAAAGTGAGAAGAAGAGATGTGGTGCAAGCTGTAGAGCACTAATCATGAGCAAAAATGCTAAGGGACGGTGCCCAGGTTGGAGTTCAAGCAACTTACCAGTCCAAAAAAAAAAAAAGCATGTCAACATAACTATCTAGTATTTTCAAGTTTACTACAAGTCCATGACACAAATATTCTTAAATAAGTGCACTATTTGGTTTGTAATTTTTAAGGATGTTTAATAGATACATTCTCCTTGTGTGGATAATGAGAATTTATAGGGAAAAGAGTGACCTAGGGATCTATTTGTCTTAATTTAATAAAACAAAACACTCTTGTAATCTTGTAAAATTACAGCCTATTTTGTGTATTCTTGCTAATTAAAGTTATTATCTATGGGGTGTGTATTCATGATAGGGAAAATAAATGGTCTGTTATGAAGTATGCCATTTTGATGAATCACAGGAAATAGTAAATTATGTGGATTCCAAACAATTCCCAAGGCTATGACAAAGATCTACCCATGAAATTTCTCAGGCGAGGTTCAGCGGGAGTTTGAGTTGATTTACAGTTGGAGTGCTTTACTTTAGGAGGAGGACAGGGTGGGGACAGAACAAGATGTTCAGCTTATTTCTCCAAACCAAACTAGTTGTGGCAGCACACGTGGTAGTGTGATGCTCTGAAGCTCTCTGGCCCTCGTTGACTTTTAAAACATGCAGAGTGCTGAGCACTGGTGGCTCACTCCTACAATCCTACTTACTTGGGAAGCTGAGATCAGAGAATCATGGTTTAAAATCATCTCAGACATTCCTGAAAGTCTATGAAGCTCTTTTCTTCAATTAATCACCAAAAGCCAGAAGCAGAGGTGTGGCTTAAGTGGCACAGTGCCAGCCTTGAGCGAAGCACTAAAGGACAGTACCTAGGCTCTGAGTTTAAGCTCCAGCACTAGCGCAAGAGCACACACACACACACACACACACACGAAGTGTATTTACTATAATAACCTATTCTTTTCAATAATGACAAGAAGGAGCAGAGCTACATTCAAGACTGACTGTGTCCATCAAGTAGTAATGATTTCTCTGGCCTCCTGCAGACTTGCAATTTATTTCAATTCAGTATTTATCAATAAAGTTGGAAAATATTTTTCTTACTAATCTTGTTTTTCTTTTATTATAATGTCTCTTGGCTACCTTGTCAATTAAGCTAATTCAGATTGAAAAAGATTCCCCAAAGTGGACATTAGGCTCAAATGTTTTTAAAAAGTAATTTCTAAGACATTTTTCTTTTTGTTATTGTCACGATGACATACAGAGGAGTTACAGTTACATAAGTAAGGCAATAAGTACATTTTTGGCAAACTTGTTATTCCTTTCCTCATTTTTCTCCTACTTTCCCTACCCCTTCTCCTCCAAGTTGTACAGATCATTTCCAACATGTTGTCCTGTGTATATCGCTCTTTCATTGGTTCCCCCTTGTCCTTTGTCTCACACTTCTGTTATTCCCCTTCTCTTCCCTAATTCAAATAAATTTATATATAATATCAGGGTATCAAAATCAAATACAGTGACAAGAAGGCATATACCATAGGAGGAAGAACATACAAAAGAAACAAGAAATCACATAGTACATTAAAAACAACACTAACAAAGAAAAATCTCTTGTGTCCCTATCTTGGAGTTCATTTCACTTAGTGTCATTTTATCTGGTCATATGTACATAGCTATTGAGCTATTCTGCTCATCTGCTAAGATTATCCTGGATGTATACTAATTATTGCAAATAAGGGAAGCCATGAGATTTACGTTTATTTGGATTTGGCTTACTTAACATGATTTTTTTCCAAGTCTTTTCATTTCCTAACAAATGGGGTGGTATCATTCTTTCTGATGAAAGCATAGAATTCCATTGCATATGTGTGTATGCATACACATATGTATGTACATATATATATATATCTCAATCAACATTTTCTTGATCCATTAATGTACTGAGGGGCATCTGGGTTAGTTCCATATCTTTGCTATGGTGAATAATGTGTGACAAACATAGTTGTGCTGGTAGCCTTAGTGTGGTCTTGTTTGTGATCATTTGGGTAAATGCACAAAAGTGGGATTGCTGGGTCATAGGGGAGCTCTACATAGAGTCTTTTGAGGAACCTCCAAATGGCTTTCTAGAGTGATTGAACAAGTTTACACTCCCACCAACAGTGCAGGAGGGTTCCCTTTTGGCCACATCCCCTCCAGCATCTGTTGTTATTATATTTCTTGATTATAGCCATTCTCACTAGGATGAGGTAGAATCTCAATGCTGTTTTGATTTGCATTTCTTTTATGGCCAAAGAAGTTGAGCATTACTTCATGTGTCAATTGGCCATTCTTATTTCCTCTTCAGAGACGTCTCTCTTTAATTTTTTAGCTCACTTATTAATCAGGCGATTGTTTCTTTGAGGATTTGTTGTTGGGGGATTTAATTTTTTGAGTTCTAGGTGTGTTTTAGATATGAAGCCCTTGTCTGTTGAATGGCTAGTGAAGATCTTCTGCCAATCCATGAGCTTTCTATTGATCTTGCTAGCTATGTCCTTTGCAGTTTAATGCAATCCCACTTGTCCAACCTATCTTTGATTTGTTGTGGTTTGGGATCTTTATTAAGAAAATTCTGGCCTGTGCCAAGGGGCCCTATAATTTCTCCTATTCCTTCCTGTAATGTTTTCAGGGTGTCTTCTTTGACTTTCAGGGTATCTATCTTTGATCCAGTTGGAGTTGATTCTGGTGCAAGGTGACACATAAGGATCTAACTTTAGTTTTCTACAGGTGTTTAACCAATTTTCCCAGCAACGTTTACTGAAGAGGCTGTCTTTCTTACATCCTATTTTTTTTGCTCCCTTATTGAAAATTAGGTGGCTATAGGTCTGCAGGTTCATTTCTGGGTTTTCAGTTCTCTTCCATTGGTCCTCATGGCTGTTCCTGAGCCAGGACCAAGGTGTTTTGACTTTTAATCAAATTTTTGTGTTAGTAGTAAGGCTTGAACTCAGGGCTTTAGCTTTTTAAGAATAAAGAATTTTTTATTATTATTAAGTTATACAAGGAGTTGCCATTCAACAAACAGTTTATGAATACAATGTATCTTGGT
Organism: Dipodomys ordii; assembly: GCF_000151885.1. NCBI lineage: Eukaryota > Metazoa > Chordata > Mammalia > Rodentia > Heteromyidae > Dipodomys > Dipodomys ordii. The sequence goes on from NW_012267326.1 coordinate 2,285,082, forward strand.
CAGTGTTTCCCCTTTCAACATTCTCCCATATCCCTTTCCACCCTACCCCTTCTCTCAACTTTCCTAATTCTATAGGCTATGCATTGAATTTTATGACTGCTCCCCAAGCTTCTTCTCTTCATTTGTCTATAGCCCTCCCTTTGACCCTGACACCTTCAGTTCCCAAGTCAGAAAATCTTAATTTATAAGTAAAGTTCTGCATAAAAGGAATGCTGTGAAATGCTACACCGCTCATGGTACATACCATCAGACAAATACTGTATTTACTGTCTTTCAGAAGATGAAATTTAACTTGTGCATTTCATCCTTTCCCTTTATTACATGGCCACATATTCATGATAGACTCAAGGCTGTGGGAACTTTTCATTCTTCACTTGTTCCTTTTAAAAAAGAAATCAAGTCAAGCCACGCTATGTTTAAAAAGAGATACAATACAAGAATGGAACTGCAGCTTATAACCTCTGCTCTTCACTCATATGTTGAGTGCCAATTGGTAAAAATAAAAAAAAGAAAGCTTAAAGTCTCAGAGCTCCAATTTCCTCCTTAATTAAGTGAGGTCACAGAGTCTCAGGATCCATTTTTAGCAGCAAATTGAGACTTAGTTCAGAAATTAGCATGTGCTCTGCCATTCAATAATCAATGTTTAATAAAAATGTAGATTAACATGAAGTTGTTTTTCTGCAGCTGAGATTTCAGCAGAATGGACTCTTCAAAGTAGGAAGGGAGGAGGAAATGAGGACTGTACCCATATCCGCTGGCAGAGCCCTCATCCCCCAGACTGCTGATTCTCATTTTTACCTTGCCAGGACCTCTGTGACCTAGAGGAGGGACAGGGACAAGGGAACATGAGGCAGAGGGGAGGACAAGAGAGGAAGGCAGGCTAGTTCTTATCTGACTCTGTTGAGAGTGCTTCAGACTCTCTCAAGTCTCTTTCTTGAAGACTTCCTGTGACCCCTCCAAGGCCTCTATTTTGAAAGTTCAAAAGCACATCTCCAACATTGGTGACAAAGTTTTCCAGCTCTCTGCTCACTTCTGTGCCCTCTGGAGGTCTGCTTACAGATTTTCTCTCTAGTTATCTAATTAACCTTTCTACGATTCCCCTAACAAGAAGCTTTGGCCTGTGTGTGCTATCTCTTTCCTCTGCAAATCACGTCTTCTCCACGTAGTTATCCAGTCCTGGTTGCCCCCACAGGGGTGAGCATGCAGTCCAGGCCCAGATAGCTAGTGAGTTCATGATACATTCAGAGCTGCTCCTTAATTTTTAGCCTGTGGATATTTTTATTTTCTGACTAAGAGTCAATATTGGTCCTTTGGTCCATTTAATTCTAAAGATACAAACTAAGGTGTTTAGCATCCTCTGATGTAGCTCTGTGAGCTAGCAAGTAAATCCTCGACAACTTTGTACAAACACAGCTTTCACACAAGTTTTATCTAGGAGTAATAGACCTCAAATAATATTTAACCCTTAATGCAGATTTAAGACCATTTACTTACCTCTTCACCACCCTAACTCTAATTTTGAAAATGCTTTTGCACAATGTGTCTGTCTTACCTTCCTCTCTGCCAGGTGGGGTTTCTCCATGCCTTAAACAGTCTATTTATTTATTTATTTATTTTTATTGTGAAAATACTGTACAGAGGGGTTACAGTTACATGGGCAAGATAATGAGTACATTTCTTATCAAGCATTGTAGCCTCCTCCTTTGTTTCCCCTTCCCATCCCTTTCTATCCTCCCCCTCCCCCACCCAATCCTCCCCCCTCCCCCTCCCAACCCCAACAAAGTTGTAAAGTTCGTTTTCAACATAACGACTTGTATATCTCATTGTTGCAATGGGTCCACCTGTATCCCAATTTAAACGATTTGTTTTTCCCCTTCACCTCCACAAATTATACTGACATCAAATACAGTGAAAGCAGGGGTTATGCTGTGGGGGAGGGACATACAAAGCAATTTAGCATATTTTTGCAGATGATTTAAATTCTAATAACTTTCAGAATTCATTATTCCAATTCCTATTTGTTCATGCACTACTCATGGCTAATTTTGAACATTTTTAGAAGGAATTTATAAAAAATATGTCAATATATTATTATGAGACAGTTATGGGATAAGTGTTCTGGGTAGCCAGCATGGTTAGTTGTTTTATTTTTATCAATGAAAGTGTCTGTTGAATGCAGTTTGGTTCATTTTAGGGATTGACAATTCCTTTATAAATATTTGTAGATCTGGATTCATGTGGATGAAACAGAAAATTACATAAGTGAATTCAATTAATTTGCCTTATGTAAGATAAATGTAAACTATGACTCAATCTTAATTTGTTAGCAAATGGAAAGACTTGGAAAAAATGAAGTACGCCAGACCCAAAGAGACATAGGTCCCATGGTTTCCCTTATTTGCAATAAACAGTATGAGTTGAGGACAAGCTAAAAAGGTCAAAAGCTATGTATATATGACCAGATAAGATGATGTTAAGTGAAATGAATCCCAAGATAGGGACACAACTGCTTTTTTTTCTTTCTTGCTATTGTTTTCAATGTATCTAAAATGTACTATGTGATTTTTTTTTGTTTCTCTTGTATGTTTTCCCCCCATGGTATAACCCCTGTTGTCACTGTATTTGATGTCAGTGCCCTGCATCTTATATATACATTTTTCTAATTTGAGAAGAGGAAGGGAAATAGCAAATGCTGAAACTAGGATACATGATGACCCATTGCAACAATGAGATGTACAAGATGCTATGTAGAAAACAAATTTTACAACTTGGGAAAGGGGGAGTTGAGGAGGTGGGGAGGGAAGGGATGGTAGGGAAAAAACTAAGGAGGAAGTAAAAATGCTCAATAGGAAATGTACTCATTACCTTACTTATGTAATTGTAACCCCTCTGTACACTATTTTTATAACATAAAAAATAAAAAGAATTTTTTTTGTCGGTCGTGGGGCTTGAACTCTGGGCTTGGGTGCTGTCCCTCAGCTCTTCAGCTCCAGGCAAGTGCTCTACCACTTGAGCCACAGTGCCACTTCCATTAAAAAAGAAATTTAATTGAAAAAAAATCTTCATTTCACCAAATTGCATGATGCCTTGCATATGTGTTTCACAGTGTAGTCTTAATCTCCTCTCTTGGGATGAATCATGGAATCTAGTTTGGACAAAGTTTCTTCACATCACAAATGTGCATTCGCCTCTTTATTATGAGTACTAATTGATTTTTTAAAGAAATAATTTAACCCATAATATTAAATTATATTTTGGTACAATATTAAAGAATATAAATAAGAAATGGAAAGTAGTCCTTAATCCATTTCCCAGTTAATGTCCATTTCTGTAAGTAAATTTTAATAATATGGAAGGCTATGAATGGAAAAGTTAGCACCATCTATCCCATATTCAATTTCCTCTTCCCAAATCTATGTGCTAATCTCAGTTCTTGCTTATTAAAATTTAATTTTTCAACTGGAAAATGGGTGGCTCATGCATATAATCCTAGCCAATCAGGCAGTTGAGATCTGTAGATTCCAGTTAACAAAGGAGGAGGCAACAATGCTTAATAAGAAATGTGCTCATTACCTTGCCCATGCAATTGTAACCCCTCTGTATGGTATTTTCACAATAAAAACAAAAAACAAAAGCCAGCCTGCACAGGAAAGTCTGTGAGACACTTATTTCCAATTAACCACCAGAAAACCAGAAGTAGCACTGTGGTTCACAGTGGTAGAGACTATCCTTAAGTGAAAAAATGAAAAAGTTCAGGGATAGCACTCAGGCCCTGAATTCAAGCATAGGACTCACACACACACACACACACACACACACACACACACACACACACACACGTTAATTTAACTTACTTACAATTTATATATTTTCAATTACTTTACTGATAGACAAACTTCATCTTATTAGTATTAAAATTAGTTTACCTGTTCATAATATCTCTAAATTAAATGTTAATTTTACGTAGCACTCTATTGCTAATTTATCTTAGTTCTTCTAGTAACATTTTATTATCTTTATTAATTAATTGATTTATTTTTTATTTTTAATTCCTGGGTAGTGGGACTTGAACTCAGGGCTTGGGTGCTGTCCCTGAGTTCTTTTGCTCAAGGCTAGTGCTCTACCACTTTGAGTCACAGCTCCACTTCTGGATTTTGAGTGGTTAATTGGAGATAAGAGTTTCATGGGGACTTTTCTGCCTGGGCTGGCTTTAAACTGTGATCCTCAGATCTCAGCCTCTAGAGTAGCTAGGATTACAGGCAGGAGCTACCAGCACCTGGCTGATTATCTTTAATTTAATATTTAGTTTTCATAGGTCTAACCACATCACCTACAATTAATTATAAATATATCTCCAGTTATTTGTAGTTTATTACCTTTTCTTTTTCTGTCCTGATTATACTATCCAGTCCTCACTGAACAGTAGACCTCTTTCACACATAGGTATCAAACCTTCATCCAAGTGAGAACAATTCTTAGTGTTCCACTGAACATTTGATAAGTATGTATATGTTGTGTGTTGTATATATGTGTGTATACACACATATATGTATTTATACATGAATGTGTGCTTTGATGTAAACACTGTAGAAATACCTATTTTTCAGTTATTTCAGTATTAGTATTGTAAAATTGGACTTGAACTCTGTCTTTTGTGCATTGATTTAAAAACATATATTTATGAAAGAAGGTATTTTGTAAATTGCCACTATTTTTTCTTTGCTTGATTAAAACTAGGATTTTTTGGTGTTCTTATTTAAAATTGTTTATGGGAAGGAAGATTCATAATCATGCTTCAATCTGCCATCTAAAAATGGAGGTCTGTTGAGAATGTTTTAATTACTCATGATGGAATCTCTATAGTGCAAATATATGCTATTTTTTACTTGATAATTTTGCTAATATAATTCTAGTATTCACAACTTTAAAAGCCACCACCAACCAATGGAGTTTCTACCAACAAGCATTTACCCTGTTTTGTTTTTTGTTTTTGTTTTTCCTGGTACTGGGGTTTGATATTAGAACCTTGAGCTCTTGTTTGCCTTTTTCACGCAAGACAGTTACCGTCCTTTAGCCACATCTTTTTGTTGGTTAATTGCAGATAAGAATCTAATACTTTTCTTCCTGGGCTGACTTTGAACCATGATCTCAGATCTTAGCCTCCTGAGTAGCTAGGATTAAACTACTAGCACCGAGCACACTTAGACAGTTATGGGATAAAATTATAACGTAGGAGAAAGAGATCCACAGTTGTATTTTTAAATATCTGTAGCTTTTAATTAGCAAAATATCACTGATAAACACATGCAGAGTTGCTTTATATATGAATTGAAGTCCTTTGGAAGGAGAAGTACTTTTTCTCTAAGTGTCAAAGTAGTGGAAAAATACATCATCCCAGGTAAGGGCAGATCCTGAGCTTTGCCAGCCATTCCCCTTGGCTCCAGTAAAATCAAGAGGGGATTACTTGGTTTTCTTCTTGGGTTGTTGGTTTTTTAATTTTTTAATTTTAGTTCAACAAAAGGTTTTGATTATTTTTTATCTGAAATACTTCTTAAAATTACTCTCATAACTTACTGACAATTTCTACTTTTCTTAATGTTTTTATCCAAATTCTAAAATTATAAAGTGCCTAACTATTTGAGCATTTCATGGTCTCCTTCATTCCATATATGTATTCGGTGTCTCAATGTGTGTATGTGTGTGTGTGTGTGTGTGTGTGTGTGTGTGTGTGTGTGTTAATATCCACAAGTGCTTCATGGGCATAATTTCACCATGATATAACATTGTTCACTGCCAACTAGAATATAACTATTAAGCAGACTGTGTCTTTGCCTCTCATGAGAACATAGGCTTTTGATCTCAAACACATATATGTATGCTTGATAATGTATATTTCACACACACTGCATAGTCAAATTTTCAAGTACTTCCATGAACTTAAGCACAGAACATAGATTATATTGCTATGAATAGTGTCAGGCCCTGCACACATGCTGTATTCATTACCAACATGAGGATCCCTGACCAAAGACTAGAACTGAGAGAAAGCACAAGCCTAGCTTGTGCTTATGTACTTGGTCTTAGTGTTGGCTTCTATACTCTGATTCAGGCAAATTCTACAAAACTTAAATATATTACCTTCCTAAACTGACCTATTTCCTATTGACCTATTTCATTTTTATGACATATTGAGATACAACTTGCCTGAGGTTAAATATCTAATAAGTACTAGCCAGGGCTTAAGGAAGGCTATTTGATCGCCTAATCTATGGACTTATCTCCTATAACATCATCATCATTCACACTATGTAGTAGTTGTTCATCTAATAAATGGGCTTCCAAGAGTCTACATGATCTCTAAGGAGCCAACCAATTTTCCTCCCTTCCTAGTCTATGCACCAAAATGTGGAATAGGTGGTATATGACAGATTGAACTCAAAACTTTTCCTCTCTTATGGCTATTCTATAATGCCTTCCTGATAGTTTTCATAATAAAGGTTGAAAGGATAAGATGCATTTTTTTGGTCTTTTCTTTTTTGGTACTGGGAATCGAACCCAGGACATTGCACTTGCTAGGCAAGCACTTTGCCACTGAGCTACATCCTAGCCCGATAAGATGCATTTAAAGAAAGGAAATATAGGAAAGCAACAGAAATCTTTGTATTATATGCTTCATATGACCCGCTGCTTAATCCCCACCTTTCATCAGTGCACTAAAGGATCTACTGACAATTGGCCATTTTAGTATCTTTGACAATTCTGCATCAGTAACTATTTTAGCTGAACAAAATGTCAGTGAAGTCATTTAAGTGCACAAAGGAAGGAATGAAAGAAGGAAGGAAAAAAGGAAAGAAGGAAGGAAGGAAGGAAGGAAGGCAGGAAAAGGCAAGAGACAAAAATAGAGGAGAGAAGGAAAGAAAGAAGGAAAGGAAGAAAGATAGAGGTAGAGCAGAGAGGCTGGACACGGTGGCTCACAGTTGATCCTAGCTATTCAGGAAAGGCTGAGATGATTTCAGTTTGAGGCCAGCCCAGACTGATTAAAAATTTATGACGCCCCCAAATCAACCAATGAAAACTAGTAATCGTGGCACATGTCTGTCATTCTAGGTATGCAGTAAATAGACAGTTGGTGGTCAAGACCAGCCCAAACAATAAAACAAGAACCTCGTTGAAAATAAATAAAGCAAAAAGGTGTCATATCTCATGAGGTAGAGCACCTGCCTATCCAGCACAAGGCCTTGAGTTCAAACTCTAAAATCACCGAAACAAACATGGAAAAAAAGGAAAGGAGATATCTTGTGATGACGCTTGTTTTATTAAGGACTGCAGCATCTTTTCCTTCCCCCAAATTTGCTATACTTTCCACCAGATTTTTACTCTATAGTCTGTGTTTTTAATTTCTGAAATCAAAATAAAAGAATTCTTGACAATTCTTGTTTTTTTCCCCAAAGAAGTTGTAATGGAAATTATGTTAATAAGCAGTCTTTGTAAAGTAAAACAACACAAATCTCAATGTGACTCAATCACTTTTGATAAAGGTCAGCTCTGACTACCACCCCTCGGAGGTACCCACATGTAGGAAATTAAAATTAGATCCCCATCTCTCATCCTATACTAAAAGCAATTCAAACTAGATCAAAGACCTTAACAAGAGATGTTAAAATATAAAACTCTTACAGGAAAACACTTCAAGATCCAGGCATAGGCAAAGACTTTCTGTATAGTGTCCAGTAGCTCAATAAAGAAATGAGCTGACAAATGGGACTTAATCAAATTAGTTTTTACACAGTAAAGGAGACAATTAATAGAATAAAGAGTCAGCCTTCAGAATGGAAAAATATTTTGGCTATCTGTTAACATGACAGTTTATTAATACCTCAAATATAAAAAAAACTTCAAAATTTAAATTCTAAAAGGACAAACAAATCAATAAATGGACAAATGAACTGAACAAACTATTTTCAAAAGAAGTACCAATAGCCATAAATCATGAAAAATATGTTTACCAAACAGCCTTCAAGGAAATGCAAATCAAAATTGCATGGAGATTCCACTTCATCCAGTGGGAATGACTAACATCAAGGAAACAACATCAACTGCTGGTAAAGATGCAGGGTTAAAAATAACCTTATTTAAGGCAGTTGGAAATGTAAATTAGTGTAACCACTATTGAAATCAGTAAGGAGGTTCTACAAAAGGCAGAAAATAGAACTCCACACTATCCTGTTTATATACCCAAAAATCTAAGTCAGCAGATGATGTTTACAGCAGCCCTATTGACAAGAACCAAACAATAGAATCAGCTTAGGCATCTGTCAGCTGATGAATAGATAAGGGTGCCCCGGTATATATGCACAATGGATTATTATCCAGCCATAAAGAATAATAAAATCATATCATTTTTGGGAAAATGGATGGAACTGGATCTCATCATACTAAGCCAAAATAGGCAAACTGTGACAAATATATTTTCTCACAACCAGATTGAATTTTTTAAAAGCACATGAAAGTAGAAGGGTGCTGTTTGGGAAGAGGAAGCTGACAAATGAAAGAGGAAAGAGTTGTGGGAAAGTAAATATTATCAAAGTGCATTGTATATGTATGAAAAAGTCATAATAAAATCCATTATTGTATACAATTAATACATGCAAATAACATAGGGAAAAATCCATTTCTAGAAAGTTCCCACAGTTCCCACTTACAAGCCCAGGCTCTCTACCTTTGCTCTTGGTTAACCTCTGTATGACTTGTATAACTTAATTTTGCTTGTTCTAGAACTTTGTCTGAACCTTATAAAACCAGTAGATACTAAAAATACTGCATTGTAATCACCTTTGTTCTTGTCAAGACCATGCATGGGCTGATTGTGTTGGAGCTTCAGCATCCGGGAAGGGTGCAGGCAGAGTTCACAAGGATGCTGAGCATAGCTATGAAGCTGTTCTAAGACAGTTTGGAGAAATCAGCATCATGGTAATTGTTTATCTGACCTCCATGTCATGGTCTCTTAGCTATAAATAAGGACTGTGTCCTGTGGTTTCACAATCTCTCAATTCGTACTAATGGGAAAATTCTTTCAGTCTAATTCTTGTTGACCCACCCAGAGGTAAATTCTGTGGTACCTAGCTGTCAGTTAATTATGATAATCCTTGAAGAGAATATTTTCTTATGGTGCTCTTCCAGTCTGTGAGGGTATAATAGTATCATTTAGTTTGATAGAGCCTTGTGAACTTCCTTCCACTTGTCAAAAATAACCAAAAGCTGGGCTCTGGTGGCTCACAATTATAATTCTAGCTACTTAAGAGGCTGAAATCTGAAGATTGAGATTCAAATCAAACTGGAGCAAACACATCTGTGACTCTTACCTACAATGAATCAGCAAAAAAGCCAGAATGAAGGTATAGCTCATTGGTAGAGTGCAAATCCTGAATAACAAAGCTAAGGGATAACACAGGAGACCCTGAGTTTAAATGTCATAACAGCACACACGCACGCACACATACACACACACACACACGCACACACACACACACACATACACACAAATACATACACAAAAAGAACAAAGTACGGTCTTGCTGTCATTCTATTTCATATTGATCATCATACTCACCATCCTTGACAGGTAGGCATAAGAAAGTAGCGTGGCCATTGTTATTATTACTTGAGGGCATTTCTTTTAGAAACTGTGTCTCTTTATAAAACTGATCATTCATACATGCTCATGTGATCAGTTGGCAGTTTCCATAATAAATGTTTACTGAAGAACTGTGTGTATCAGTGGTTGTGTACCTATGTTCAGAGGACTAATACTTCTAGCATGACTACAGAAATATTACTTATTTCTCCTGTAAATTAAGTTAATGATTATATTTACTGAGTTGAATAGTGAAAAAGATTGAACTAGATAATGTGCTAAAGGAATATTGGGTATGGAAATTCACACACACACACACATACACACACACAGAGATGCAAACAGGCAAACAAACATGTGTTACCTTGGAGAAGCATTAAAAAGTTTGACAGTATGATACAGGAGTGATTACATTTCACTAGGCAAACCTAATTTAGGAAGATAAGGGTAGTAGGCATAATACCAATTGCAAATAATCAGTTTCTTTAAAAATGCTACCACTTAATTTTTAGATTGAATCATTTACAGCATACAAATGGGCTAAGGTACTTTCACCTATAATTTTAACTGTGTTTGTCCTAATTAGCAATGACTTTATTTTTCCTCCATGAGTTAAATCAACTTCACTTAATTTCAGATTTTCACTCCTTTGATAGAGTTGCATGTGAGGTGTTATGCCATTGTCTCTCCTTTGATGTCTGTCCTTCAATGTATCCATAGATATAAGCATTCCCCCCAAATATATATGATATATACTATATATCATATATACTTGATGATATGTATAAAGAAATTACTATGTGGTTTCTCATGTTGTGATATTTTGAGTCATGTGGAAAATTTGCTCTCTTAATGGTCCCGAAGACTGCCTTGCCCTGAAGCAAGTCTGTGCCAAACAGAAGAGCATGGTTTCATTGTCAATTTTTATTTGAATCATTACTTCTAGGGATTTTGGTTTAACCTGGCCCCTTAGTTTGCTTTGGCATAAGTCTGAAGAGCACCTTGATATAGTCCCTTGAGAGAACTTCTTTGTTGTTCTGAATGAATGGGACACATTTTTTTGTAATTTAGAAATATAATTGGTAGGAAGAAGCCTAGGGGAAAAATAAGAATAGATTGTCTCTTATTTGGGCTTGTCTATTTTATGGTCAAGTATCTTTACTGCAAATTATTACATAGAGATTACAAACAACCAATTACTTTACTGCAAATTATTACATAGAAATTACAAACACCCAATTACTATGTAATATAAGCTCTCCAGAGACATTAAAACAGGTTTTTCTGAAACATCAGAAAGTGAAAAAAAATGATTGAAGCTTCACGACATTGGGAAAATATTTACATATTACTACAAAGTCAATTTATTTTATTTTTTTATTTTGCAAATAATGATGTCTCTTGTTTCCTTTGCTTGGAGTTCATTTCACAGAATGTTATTTTGTATGACCATCTGTCCATATCTATTGAGACTTATGATTCATATTTAATTTAAAACATCAACAAATCTTTTGTTATCAAATGGATGAAAATATAAAATATATATCCCTAAGTACAATCTGAGAAAAAAGTTTACCCTAATATATTAAGTCCAACAGGAAAATTCTTAATTACCATTTGGAAAGATCTATCTTATTTTAAAATTTGTATACCTTATGTCCAAAATTATGTATAAATAGGTATTACATGCACATGTCCAAAATACAAAGTTACAGGCATGTCAGAATCCACAAAATACCCAAAGTAGGGAGAAGGTGATTATTGTGGAGTAGAGATAGACATGGTGATTCTCTCAATAATTTGGAAAACCCTGCATGACCATGGTTATAAGATTATCACATGTATAGGGAAAGGTTAATCAACATGCACAATAGTATAGAATAATTGCCAACAACGTTTTTAAAAAGTAAGCTTTTCACAAAAAGGTGGTGAAGTACAGGACAAACTTTAAGGGGCCAACTTGTGCAAGACCAAGGTGTTTTTTTTTTTTTTTTTTTGCCAGTTCCAGTCAATAGAGCCTAGGGCATCCTGCTTGCTGTACTGTACCATTAGCAAACACTGTACCACTAAGCCACACATCAGTCCTTCAAGTTATATTTTATGACTAAGAAAAACATTCCAGATTGTTTTCCTTAAACAGTGTTTATTTAGGGTTTTCTTATTTTCAGAAGAAAAATATGAATAGGTACCAAACCAACTCAAATATTTCAATTGGCGTTTGTTGGGTAACTGTCATGTCCTGTGATTTTAGGAGACAGAAATATAAATTAAGAGTAAAAACAAATTTTCACCTATAATAATATGGATTATTAGGTAATATTCATTTTTGTAGAAAATAGGTGAAAATAGGTTGCAGGAAAACAGAGTAAACAGTACCAGTCTTGAGAGGTTATTTTTTTCCTTTTTTTCTATATACTTTATATTTTCTCATCTATAGAATGATGCTTTGGAAATAGCTATGAGAGTCTTTCAGGAATACTCCATTCCCTGCAGCCTTATTAGATACGGATGTGTGTTTCCTGGTGAGAGTCTCATGCTGTGAAAGTCATTAGAATAATAAATTAGACTTCACTGTGCACAGGCTTGTAAGCTTCAGGTGCATTCTCATTTTATGCCTTTTCCGTTTTCTGTAGCTGGGAGTGTGGGGATCGTTGACCTATTCCTTCTTCCAAAGTTTTGTCACCGTAATGAGTTCATGAAGTCACTGATACCTAGATTGATTCGCAGATTTTAGATTGGAGTGGTTCACACAGTCTTCATTTCTCTCAATTTCTGAGTTTAGCACAAAGAAGAGATCTAATTAATTACAACTGCCTTCAGCAGGGGGGAAATGAAAGACCACATAAAATGACTTGATATTCTGTTGTAGAAAATCACCTTAAATTCCATTAATATCAATATAAAGATAATCTGAAAATACCCACTTACATATATGGAAATCATTTCCAAATAGACTAATTTTGGAAAAGACTTTGGCTCTATCAAACAAATACTTGTATAAAGGGAACAATATTTGTGAGAAAGATTTTTGAAAGTAATGTATACAAATTTAACATTAAGCTTTTCTTTTAAAAGTACAGCTATTTATAGGCTATTGGTGACTTATGCCTGTCATCTTTGCTACTCAGGAGTCTTAGGTCTGGAGGGTCTCAATTCAAAGCCATCTATGACAGAAAACTCTGAGATTCCATCCCTAAATAATTAGTAGGAGAAAAGCAAAAGAGGGGGTAACAATGTTTGACAAGAAATGTATTCATTACCTTTCTTATGTAACTATAACCCCTCTGTACAGCATCTTTACAATAAAATAAAAATTTAAAAAATCATTAGTAAAATTCTGTGCTGGAGGCATGGTTCCCCATACTCACACACAAAGAATAGTCTGGAGATAAAAACAATTAGCAATGATTAATATTGAATATATACATTTTAAAATTTTATTTTATTGTAAAGATTATGTATAGAGGAGTGACAGTTACATAAGTAATGAGGACATTTCTTGTCAAACAGTGTTGCCCCATTTCTCTCCACCTAACTCTCCTTCCCCACCAAGTTGTAAATTCCATTCCAATGTAGTGTTTAGTGACTACCACTATTGCATTGGTTCACACTTTGTTCCACTGTTTCTGTGATTTCCTTTCTCTTCCCCAAATCAGATAAACATATACATGACAAGCTATATCAAAATCAGAAACAGAGACCACAATGAGTAAACCAGAGGAGAAGAGAAAAACAAAACAAAAGAAAAAACAAGAGACAAAAGCAATAACTGCAGATAGTACACTTATAAAAAAGAAAAAGAAAACAACAGCAACAAAACAGAACCTCTTCTTACCATATTGAGTTCATTTTGATTAGCATTATTTTATATGGTGATATGTACATAGCTATTGAGCTATTGTGATCCTTTGCTAGGACTATCCTAGGCATATACCAATTATAACAAAGGAGGGAAAACATAGAGTCTATATTTCTTTGAGTTTTTCTTACTTCCTTAATATGATGTTTTCCACATTTTTCCATTTACTTATGAATGGGGCAATGTCATTCTTTCTGATGGAAGCATACAATTCATTGTGTATATATACAACATTTTTTGATCCATTCATCTACTAAGGAGCATCTGGATTGGTTCCATTTCATACCTATGGCAAATAATGCTGCAATGAACATAGTTGTACTAGTAGCTTTAGTGTGGCTTTGTCTATGATCATTTGGGTAAATGCTGGGTCACAGAGGAACTTTATGTTTAGTCTTTTAAGGATCCTCCATACTTCTTTACAGAGTGGTTGAACAAGCATACAAGTTTCAGATCAGTTCAAGTAACTTGGGAGAAGATGCTATGGGGTTCTTTAAATACAAGCTCATGTCATCTTCAAAGAGGAAGATTTTCACTTCTTCTTTCCCTATTTAGATCCCCTTTTTGTTCTTCTCTGCCTTACTGCTCTGCCTAAGATTTCCAATACTAGATTGAAGAGGAGTGGAGAGAGTTGACATCCTTGTCTCATTCCTGATTTTAGAGGAAATGGTTTTAATTTTTCATCATTAAGTATAATGCTAGCTGTAGGTTTGTCATATACAGCCTTTATAATGCAGAGTAATGTTTCATGGATTACGAGTTTCTCCAAAGCTTTCATCATAAGAGCATGTTGGATCTTGTCAAATGCTTTTTCTGCATCTATTGAGATTAATATTTGTTTCTTCTCCTTGCTTTTATTGATGTGTTGAATTATATTAATTGACTTAATTGACTTGCATTTACTGAACCAGCTTAACATCCCTGGAATGAATTCCATTTGGTCATACTGTATTTGTTTTTTGATTAGTTGTTGAAGTAGGTTGATAAGAGTTTATTGATAATATTGGTGTTAATGGTCATTAAAAAAATGGGTCCATAGTTCTTTCTTTGATAAGTCTCTCCAGGTTTTGGGATGATGGTTATGCTAGCTTCATAGAATGAATGTGGTATTGATCTTTCACTTTCAATTTCATTAAAGAGTTTAGGAATATTGGAATGAGTTCTCCTTTGAAGGCCTTATAGTATTCAGCTGTGAATCCATCTGGTCCTGGGCTTTTCTTAGAGGGGAGTTCTTTTATTGCTGTTTCTATTTCAGTACTTAATATGAGTCTATTTAGTTGGTTTAAATTTTCTTAGTTTAGTTTGGATATAACAATATTTGCTAGAAATTCTTCCATTTCTTCTAGATTCTCAAATTTGTTAGCATTAAGGTCTCTTACAATGTTCTGGATCTTGCTTATTTCTGTCATGATGTTCCCATTCTCATTTTTGTCTTTATTTGGATGTGTTCTCTTTTTTTACTTTTCCTTTTCTTTATTTTTTGGTCATATGTGTTAAGGGTCTGTCAATTTTGTGTTTTTTCAAAGAAGCACTCTTTGTTTTGTTGAGCCTTGCAATTTTTTTTATTCTAATTCATTTAATTCTGACTTGATTTTAATTATTTATTTCATCTATTGCAATGGGATTAGGCTTATCAAGGAGCTAAAGGTGCATTATTAAATTGTTGGTTTGAGATTTCTCCAATTTGTTGATGTAATTCAGAGTTATAAATTTTCCCATAAGTACTGCTTTTGTTACATCCCAGAAAAGCTGGAATTTTGTGTGCTCATTTTTGTTAAATACATAAATGTTTGTATTTGTTTTCTGATACCTTCAAAGTGTTGTTTAGTCTCCATGAGTTACAGAATTTTCTTAGGTGGCTTATTGTGTTGAACACTAATTTTATTCCATTGTTGTCTGAGAGAAAGCAGAAAATAATTTCAGTATTTCTGAATTTGCACAGATTTGCTCTTTCTTGGAGAATGTTCCATGTCTGGAAAAAAGAATATAAATTCTGATGGTGCTGAGTTAATATTCTGTAGATTTCTGCTAAGTCTAGTTCATCTATTCAATTGTTTCATTCTGAGGTTTCTCTGTTGAGTTTTTCCCTGGTTGATCTATCCATAAATAACAGTGGTGTGTTAAAGTCACCAACAATCAATGTGTTTGGATCTATTATGATTTTAAGGTAAGTACTATTTGTTTGATGAATTTGAGTGCTCCAGCATTTGGTGTGTAGATATTTAGGATTCTTATAGCCTCCTGTCAGTGAGATCCCTTTGTTAATATATAATTTCCTTTGTTTTGTTTCACTAATTTTAATTTGAAGTCTAGTTTATCTGATATTAGTACTGCAACTTCAGCCTATTTATAGGGGGTGTTTGCTTGATAGGTTTTTATTCCAGCCTTTCACTTTGAGAATATGTTTGTTTTTGTGTGCAAGGTGTGCCTCTTGAAGACAGCAGATAGATGGATCTTGCTTTTTGATCCATGACTCAATCTATGTCATTTAATTGGAGAGTTAAGTCCATTAATATAGAATTAGGATTGTGAGGTATTTAGTAGTTTGTGCCATGTTATCCACCTTCTTAGCAGCTGTGACATCAATTCTTACTATAATTATCTGGTTCTCTGTGTAGGGGCTGTTTCTCTGCCTATATCTTATTGTTGTTGGTTTTCTATGTGTAGAACATCTTCAAGAATCTTTTGTAATATTGGCTTGTTGGATATATATTGTTTCAATTTTTCTCTGTTATGGAAGGTTTTATTTGTCCCTCAGTTAGAGAGTTTAGCTGGGTACACTATTCTTGGTAGATAGTTTTTGGTTTTGGGGGTGGCATACTTCATTCCAGCAGACTCTCCTTGCTTTCATAGTGTCTGCTGTGGAATCTGTAGTTACTTTAATTGATTTTCTTTTATAGGTGACTGTTCTTTTTCTCCCTCCCAGCTTTAAGTATCTTTTCCTTGGTCTCTATTGATCTTGGGTAGATTACAATGTGACAGTAGGATGTCCTGTTCTGGTCTGGTCTGTCTGGGATTCTAAAGGCTTCTTGTGTCTCAATGGGCCTATCCTTTTGGATATTCAGGAAGTTCTCTCCTAAGATTCTGTTAAATAGAGTTCCTATCCTTTTAGCTTCCTTCTATAGAGCCTCTTCATTATCTATTAACCTTTAATTAGTCCTTCTCACAATTTCTTGTAGCTCTTATAGGAATCTATCTTGTTTCTTGGATATGTTTGATGAATTCAATTCCGAGATAATGTCTTCTGCATCATCCAATCTGCTGTTAAGATTTTCTACTTTTTTTATTTTGCTTCCTTTTAATTGGTCATTTTTTTCTTTCCATACATATTTTTATTGTAAAAATACTGTATAGAGGGGTTACAGTTACATGAGTAGGGTAATAAGTACATTTCCTATTGAGCATTGTTACCTTCTCCTTTGTTTTTTCCATACCATTCCTTCCTTCCCCATTTCCCCAACTCCTTCCTCCCCTCCCCTACCCTCCCCCGCCGAAATTGTAAAGTTCGTTTTCAACATAGGGTCTTGTACATTTCATTGTTACAATGGGTCAACCTGTATTATTTTAACATTCTGTTATATCCCTTCCCTTCCCCAAATTATAAAAATGTATATACAAGATGCAGAATATGGGAATCAGCTATAAAGAAAACAGGGTTTATACCATGGGGGAAGAACATACAAAAGAAACAAGAGAATCACATAGTGCATTATAAGTATGTTAAAAACAATAGAAAGCAAGAAAAAAAACACTTGTGTCCCTGTCTTGGGGTTCATTTCACTTAACATCATCTTATATGGTCATATGTACATAGCTTTTGACCTTTTTTCCTTTCCTAGACATGTACTAGTTATTTCAAATAAGGGAAACCATGGGACCTATGCGGTACTGTACACAATCAGTTGTGTGTCTTTAGTAACAAACTATAGAAATGATCCCTGAAAGTATAGTATTTAATTGGCCAATTTTGATGGCTTCAAATTCTTTGTGGAAGCTTTGTTTTAGAACTTGTATGCACTTCTTTACTGCGCTGATTTGATTTTCAGTGTTCTCTCTCAAATCATTTAGCTTAGGTTCAATATTTTCACTGGACTTCCTTTCCTTCTATTGGAATTCATTCAACTTTCTCTTTGTGGATTCCATGAATTCCTCTATTAATCTTTGTATAGCCATGTATAAGCTTTCAACCTTTCTATTCAGCGTATTTACCAGTAGTGTTTGTAGAGCATCTTAAGAACTATCCTCTAGGTTTTTCATTGACTGCTCTGTTGCCTGTTTATTTCGAGTGGGAGTTGGGGTATGTTTGACTTGACATTTTCCCTGTGTTTTTATGGCTTGTTTTTACCCATTTGGAAATTAAAGCATATCCAATAACACAACAGAGCACAGTTTTAAGACAAGAACCAACCCATAGCCATAGTTGTATAGACTTCAGAGGTTCAAAATCATAGGCAGGAGTTTTCTCTCTACCTTTCCATTTTGGATACAAAAGCAGATCCAATATCAAAACACAACACAGTTTTTTTTTTGTTTGTTTTTTTCTGTTGTGGGGTCTGAACTCTGGGCCTGAGTGCTGTCCCTCAGCTCTTCAGCTCAAGGCTAGCACTCTACCACTTGAGCCACAGTGCTACTGCCAGCTTTTTCTGCTTATGTGATGCTGAGGAATTGAACCCAGGGCCTCATGCATGCAAGGCAAGCACTCTACCACTGAGCCACCTTCCCAGCTCCCACAACACAGTTTTAAGACAAAAAAAAACAATCTCAAGCCCTGTAATTGCACAGTCTTTAGAGGTTCAAAATCATAGATTAGTATTTCTGTATCTCTCCTTTTCTTTTTGGGAGGAGGGGTAGTGTGATTCTGGAGTGGGGGTTATATATAGTTGTGATCAGTGAACAAATCTGTCATGAGTTTTAAAGCAAGCTGAATGGAAAGGATAACAGGACTGCCACTTTGGCACAATCAAAATGGATGCAAATACAGTTTAGCTCAAAGCCAAACAACTAGGGATCAATGGACTAAAGAAAATGAAGTAGGAGTGAATGACCAGCAGTAAGGGGAAACAGGTTAACATGAAATTAAAAGAAAAAAATGAGGAGAGACAATGAAAAATAGAAGGATGAGAAAATAAGAACAGAAGAATGTAGAAAAGGTAAGGAACAGAAGGGGAAAAAACTAAGACCTAAATTCAGAAAAGGCAATAAGAAAAAGATTATATATGTATGAAATAATAATACCAAAATTAAAAATACTAAGATTAAAAAATAGAAATTTGACTGATCAAAATGCAGCCTGAATTAAGTATACACACAATTAAAAAGGAAGCCTATTAATTACCCTAGGCTGCATATTTAGGAATAAATAGGACATCTATGAAGAAGCTCCTTGGAGGAACTTCCTCCATCTGGGCAGGGCTACCTTCCCCTGGGCAGGGCACAGCTATTTGAACTGGTCAGATTCCTTTGCCCTGTTGAAAAATGGCACTGCATTTGCTACCCTCAGGCCTGTGTTACCTGCTAACTGCTCTGGCCAGCCAATATTGATATGGTAATATCAAATACGGCCTTCTTCTCAGGTGTGGAAAGGGCTTCTTCCCAGAAACTGTTCTTTGGGCAGACATGATGATAGCTTTTGTGGGTAATTACGGTTTCCTGTGGTGTTTTGGACCATCTGCAACTGGCCTCTGTGGCCCCAGGATATGGTTTTCTGCTCCTTGTCATCCAGTTCACATCAGAGGTGAGTGAAAAGCCATGCAGACTCTGACTGGAGCCTTTGTCCAGGCTCTCTCTGGTCACAACCATGGTCACAACTACTACTACTGGCATGTGCTTTCATCTGTCTTTTAAGTAGGCTGTCTATAACTTTCCCCTTTGGCAAAAAGCTCTGTACAATTACAGCTCATTTGATATGACTCTAGAAGTGGACTATTCAGTAAAGATCCTACAGCTCTGGTTTCTCAGAGTGAGCGGTGAAGGTTCCTTGGTAACCCTTTGCCATTTTCCTTGCTCCCTCTGAATATGTGTGTGTGTGTGTGTGTGTGTGTGTGTGAGTGAGTGTGTGTGTGTGTGTGTTTAAAGTATGTTAAGGCATTGCCATTCAGCTCAGGGAATACTGTATTACATAGCGTTTACTCATCGTTGATATATTTGTTAATACAGGTTATTTCTGCTCCGTATTAAAAGAAGCAGTGTTTTTCTTTTTGCTGATTAACTGAACTTCATGGACTTTTCTGCCCAAGATGGTTTCAAACTGAAAGCCTCAGATCTCAACCTCCTGATTTCCTACTCTCCTGAGTCCCCAGTACCCAGTTGTGTTTTCTTATAAATGATTATCAGCCTCTAGATCTTCTAGTCTAAAACTGGAGGAAAACAAACTGCAAAGCAATGAGGGTGAGGTGATTTCTTGGTGCTTATTTTGACCCATTCTCCCTTCAGCCCATTCTTTCCCAATAAGCTTTTCTTGAAGACTTCAACATCCCCTTTCTTTATCTCTCCTGAGGAGGCTCTGTCCACCAAAATGCCTTCAACTCTTACAACTTCACTTCTGCCTTTAAATTTGTGAAACACCAACTGTTCTCTGTCCCTGGATGGGAAACAGAAACCAACTTATTTTCATGTCCATTTTTCTCACATACTTGATCCATGAATTTTACAATTTTTAAGTCCACTATTTTCATAGACTTCTCAGCATTTGAGCATATCTCCTTCACTTTTATAAGCTGGGTCTGGCTCTCTCCAGTTAACTGAATAAGCACTATCTTTAAATATAGCCTTGGACTTGAATAAGCACAATTCTTTGCTCTTATTTTAATGGAAAGAAAAGTTATGTATTATGATTTTAGGAAATAGAGTATAAATTTAGTGAGGACAAAACTTTCATGTAAATAATATATGACATGCATATTTAACACAGCTAAATAATTTTTGTAAAGATACATCTCATATGTACATAGCTTTTGACCTTTTCTGTTTGTCCCAGACATATAATAATTATTGCAAATAAGGGAAACCATGGGACCTATGTTTCCTTGGGCATGGCATACTTTACTTAATATAATTGTTTCTAAGTCTTTCCATTTCCTAACAAATGGGGCAATGTCCTTCTTTCTGATGAAGACATAGAATTTCATTGTGTATATATAACACATTTTCTTGATCCATTCATCTACTGAGGGGCATCTGGGTTGGTTCCATATCTTAGCTAAGGTAAATAATGCTACAATAAACATAGCCCTGCTGGTAGCTTTAGTTTGTTTGTGATCATTTTGGTAAATGTCCAAAAGTGGGATTGCTGGGTCATATGACCAGTTAAGATAGGGACACAACTGTTTTTTCTTTCTTTCTATTGTTCCTAAAATATTTATAATGTACCATGTGATTGTTTTTGCTTCTTTTTATGTTCCTCCCTTACAATATAACCCCTGTTTTCACTGTATTTGTGGAGGGGAAGGGAAAAAACAAAATGCTTAAATAGAGATACAGGTTGACCCATTGTAACAATGAGATGTACAAGACACTGTGGTCAAAAAACAAACTTTACAATTTAGGCAGGAAGAGGGAGGAAGGGGGAGGGAGGAAAGTGTAGTTGTGGAGGTGGGAGGGAAGGGATGGTAGGGAAAAACAAAGGAGGCGGTAACAAGGCTTGATAGGAAATGTACTCATTACCTTGTTCATGTAACTATAACCCCTCTGTAACATATTAAAGAGATATAACTCAATTTCTTTTTTTCTTAAGAAATAATTTAGCTCAACACTAATGTCTCATATCTATAATCCTAATTACTCAGGAGGCTAAGATCTGAGTATCTTAGTTCGAAGCCAGTTCAAGTAAAAAAGACCATAACATTCATTAGCTATCAAAAAGGAAGTAAGTTGTGACTCAAGTAGTAGATCATCAGCCTTGAGTGGTAAAGCAATATGAGTGAGTGCATGAACCCTTGAGGTCATGACTCAATACTGGCATTAAACAAACTACAATAATAAAAGAAAGAAAAGAAAAGAAACAACTCAAAAATAATATTTCTTGCATTCTATTATAACTATAGCATTACTCAATCACAGAGGTCTAACTATATTCATCTGTTTGAGAAATACAAAAAGGTCTTAGCTTGTTAATGAAAGGTGCCTCCAATTTGGTATTTTAAAATCCAACTCTAGCAAGAACTATGTGGATGATTACCTCTTTCTGGTTGACAAATTCGTGACCACCTCAAAGTGAAAATCCCAGTAACTAAACACAAATAAAATGTTATTCATCACCCTGGTTTGTTTTACCCTGTTCTATGTAACAGAACTCTGTTACTTTTTGAGGGCTTCTTTGCCATTGGTTCTCTCATCTATAAATTCAGATATGATCATTGAATCTTGACTTGGACTAGAAAAGCACTCTTATTCTGCTCAAGGAGTAAAACAATGATTAAAGCAGGTGGTGGAGGCTTATGCCAGTAATCCTAGCTAACTAGGAGGCTAAGATCAGAGGATCAGCGAGAAACAGACTGGGAAGACAAAGTCTGGAAATTCTGTTTTCAACTAACCAGTAAAAAGCTGGAACTGGAGGCATGGCTCAAGTGTAGAACTTTGGCCATGAGTAAAAAAAAAAAAAAAAAATGAACCAAAGCACAAGGCTCTGAGTTGAAGCCCCATGAACACCACACACACAAAAGAAACCTGTTTAGCAACCCAGATGTCGAAGAATAGAAGAAATAGTTAATAACTAAAATTATATTTGGTGACACTTGGACAAAGTGAAACAGTAATTGACTTCAAGTGTGTATGGTGGAGGAGTTTTTAGTGAAATTCTGTAAAAAAAAATCCCTTGGATGTAGCACAGGTCTTTCCCTTTCCCTTGTTTTTAGCTACTAGTAGTCAAGTACAGTGTGAAAATGATATTTGTCTTCACTCTTTTAGGAGAGAGAAACCACATTCATACAACTTGTATCACATTTTAATTTTATTATCAGTTTTTGTTGTTAATAATTTGCTTTGCCTAATTTAGAGAGTAAACATTGTCATAGATCTGCATATTTATATAAGAAATAACCTCAGTGGGATTTAATACTGTCTGTGGTTTTAGTCATCCATTTCAGGACCTTGGCAGTAACCTCTAGATAAAAGTATTCCATACAAAATCTGCAGAGATTTAAATGTGCTTTAAAATGTCTATATGGCGCTCTGTTTTATAACTAAGTAATATAAATTAAAATACTCAAATTATAGTTTATTTTCTGACAATGTTTTTATCTAACCATATATAATATGTGCCAATTATTTTATAAAATATTTTATCTGTAATAGAACATATTTATTGAAAGTGCTTGAAACAATTGTGACATAATATGATAGTAGTAGGTTATGTGAATGTGTTTCTGTATACAAGAGAGACACACAGAAGAAGATAAAATGGAAATCATTAATGACAAAAGGCAATATTGCATGCTTATAACATTGGTATCACAGATATTTTATTTTCCCTTTGCTTATTTCTATATTCCATATTTTCTATGATTAATATCAATAGCCTTTATAATCAGGTCAACATGATAAATGATACCTTATTTACCAAAACAGCATAGTAAACTCAAAATAGATAGTTTCTTGATTGGAAGAGAATTGCTTTTTGTTTCTTTCCTGCTTCCAGTATAGCTTTAGCTTCCATTTCTTCCTATTAAGAACATATATTATGTTTAGAGGAAAACATAGTTTATTTCTAAGAAGAGGCAAACTGAATATTTCCCCATGCATGATCAAATATCTTGGTGCAGCTAGAAAAAGAGAAGACAGTAATTCACTTTCTCTGTAACTAGATTATTACTAATCAGGAAGGACAATAGTACATTTTATTTTATTATGCTTTCTCTCTGTGTTCTAAAACAATAAATGAAAGGAAATACTGAAGGAAATATGTTCAAATGTCCATAAAACAATAACAGATTTTAACTTTGATGGCAGTGAGGGAATCATTGCTGCATCCCACTCTGAGGCATAGAGACCATTTGGTCCATGGAACCAGCTCTTCAAATGCTGCATTCATCAGACAATTGCAAAATATTTTCTTGAATACAGATTTGGGGGAATTTATGAAGCCACTGATTTAGTTAGCATTCTCTCTGAATAGGGAAATTTCAACTCAAATTTTCTAGCCATTAGAAGTTAAAAGCAAGTCTCCCATTCCACAATTTAATGGAAAGGACCACTGGGAGCTACGCTGCAAAGCAGGAATTATCCCTGTTGAGATCTGCAAGGGTGAAAGTGGAACAGGATCATTTGTGTTTATTGGAGTAGGACTGGGAACAGATTTTCTTAGTCCATTGTCTAGTTTAGTGGGTGCTCAATAATGTGTATGGAAAAATTTGTGAGCTCTATCTGTCTGTCTGTCTGTCTATCTATCCTCTATCATTTATCTATCTGGGCAAGATTTTCTTGTGCACATCAGTCTTTCCTCCAACTAGCCATCCTTCTGCTTCAGCTGCATGAGTGCTGGGATTACAGATGTAATTCATGAATCCCAAAAGCTTCAATCTGAACTTTCCTTCTGATCTCTCCTGAAAAATTGGGAGTTTGCAAGATAAGCAGTTCATTTTAAGTTTAAATAGAACAGAGGAAACGGAACAACAAACAAGTTGGTTTAGACTGATTGAATCTGTTATATTACCGATTTTTATTACTTTTATAATGTGTTAGAATATCACATGTGTAAATGTTAGTTTAGGAATTTAGGTGAAACTTAAGCCACAGACCCTAACCTAGAACATCTGTCTTTTTAAACACACACACACACACACACACACACACACACACGATGATGGTTGGATGGTTGGAGAAGCAGGTAGGGATGAACAGGAAAATGGCCTAATGGAAAGAACTGTTGAAATTCCTTTTGCTGTGGCTTAGTAAGAGTTGAGGTTCCATTAAGAAAGCAGGAAGGGGCTGGGAAGGTGGCTCAGTGGTAGAGCGCTTGCCTTGCATGCATGAGGCCCTGGGTTCGATTCCTCAGCACCACATAAGCAAAAAGA
>NW_012267326.1:2314293-2419230 GCF_000151885.1 Dipodomys ordii
TTCCTTCCTTCCTATCTTTCTTTCACTGGTACTGGATTGACCTCAGTGCCTTGTATTTTCGCTTGGCTTTTTGGCTTATGGCTAGTGTTCTACTACTTGAACCATAGTTCCATTTACAGCTTCTTGTTATCTAATTAGAGATAAGCATCTTAAGGGCTTTTCTGTCTGTGCTGGTTTCAGACTGCAATCCCAGACTACTGAGAGCTAGGATTATAGGCATGTACTACCAGCACCAGCTAAGAATAATCAGAATTTTTTATTTAATTGGTCTTGGGTGAGGTCTGGTCATTGGGATTTTTATAGGCTTCCCAGTGATTGAAGGCTGTAAGTCAAGTCAAACCTGAGGTTAATTTTTGCCTTATGTCTCCCTATAAATGTTCTCTTCTCTTTATTACCATTATTTATAGGGCTCAGCAGTGTTTACTCTTAGCAATTCTTCATTTGTCTTCATATTGGCTACTTGCTTCAAAACTGCATAATCCTCAGAGCTGCTCACATCCAGATAGAAAAGGAATTCTCTCTCAACAGTTTCATTACAAGTCCTAGTACAAAATTAAAAAGTTCCATTCCAAGGTCTAGTTTAGAGTCTGTATGTCCATCTTGCAGCCAATCCTTTGGGCTAGGTCAAACGTTCCTCTGTGGTATGTTCCTATACCATAGCAAATACACTATGCCAGGTTGTGGGCAGAGGCCCATTGCCGAGGATTAGGCCTCATTACCACATATGTTAATGCTTTATTATGAATATCAGCAAAAGAGTGATGGTCACACTAGAAATGCTAACAAATTCATCGTCCAATGCTCATTTTTTCAGTAAGTATCTTACCAGAATAAACCAACTCTTATATGTATTTATGCACGCACGTGTGTGTGTGTGTGTGTGTGTGTGTGTGTGTGTTTGTGTATTGGTACTGGGACTTCAACTCAGCACCTCATGTACTTGTCTGGCTTTTTCCATTCAAGGCTAGCACTGCTATTTGAGCCACTCCTGGCATTTTGCTGCTAAATGGAGATAAGACTCTCATGGACCTTGCTGTCTGGAATGGCTTTGATTTTTGATTCTGAGATCTCAACCTCCTGAGTAGCTAGGATTACTGGCAAGAGCCATCAGTGCACAGCTTCATAAATGCATTTTTGATCAGTCTGTTTACATTGATCTCATTTCAGATATTATACCCTTAGCATACAACTGTTTTGGTTTTTCTTCATAGGACATTGGTTGTCAGGGAAAGCCAAAAGCTATAGTGGAAATGTACTGAGATTCTGTCTATAATTTTTCTGATTATCTTTATGTCATTGGACAAGTAAGTCCTATACATTTTTCTATCAGCTGCATAATCTGTGAAATAGAGGTAAATATTTACCAAAGATGCACAAAGGCATTGGGAGGATTTGATGAGATAATATTAATATACAATTTTGTTACAGTATGGCAAACTGTTCATATGTTACTGACTAGTCAGGTATTAACTGGCATAAGAAAATATAATCTTCTAAATCATATGATCAAATGATTATTTTTAACTTTTGTCCTGATGGACATTCTTCTAGTTCTAAATTTGGTTGGGATTCAGATTCTGTATTTGCTGAAACAGAATTTTAATGAGAATCCTAAGATAACTTTCCTAGTGATCGTTATTAATTATAAAGCATGACATTAAAATTGAAACAAAAGAAAAAATATAAGAAAAACATTCATAGGTGAGTATATGTTGCTTTACAAAGAAACATAATTGGGGATGAGCTCTATCTTTGAGATCAGCTTGCTAGTTCCTCCCTCTTCCAAAGCATCAGTTTTATCTTGTCCAAGCAAGAGACTTTCTCTCAAGGTTAGTGTCTCTTCTTTAAGTCTTCAATAATTAAAGATTTCTTGCAGTTCTCTTTGCTTCCCTGCAAGATTCATGTGACTTACATGTGTGTGGACACATACACACACATACCATACATGATAGAGATATATGGAAATAGGTTGCACATTTTATATATTCACTGTTATTTTTTTGGTTCTTTATTATCTTTTCCACCTATTATTGAAAGTAATAAACCAGGATATCT
Organism: Dipodomys ordii; assembly: GCF_000151885.1. Classification (NCBI taxonomy): domain Eukaryota; kingdom Metazoa; phylum Chordata; class Mammalia; order Rodentia; family Heteromyidae; genus Dipodomys; species Dipodomys ordii. The sequence continues at coordinate 2,316,349 of NW_012267326.1, forward strand.
TTCTATCTACTTGACAACTTTCTTCTAGTCCAGTAAATGTTGAACAAATAATGGTAGCAGAAAGCTGATGCTTTAAAGTTGATGAGAAGTTAGATTAACAAGGAAAAAATGGTATAAAGAACATTATTAAATGTTAGTTTAATAATAGAGAAATAGAAATAAAATTTATTAAGTCACTGATATTTACTGAATATTTATACCAGACATCTAACTATATTTGGGATTTAATAATGAGCTGTGTTCAGAACTACACAGTAAATAAGCCAAGCAATAAGAGCCACAATAATGAGAGACTGGATTTAGGGTGATATAGGAAAGACACTGAAGAGAAGGTATTTCACCTGAGGGCAAAAGAATAGAAGTTAGTTTTGCAGATTCCCAGAAAAGGGCATTTCTGACAGAGAAATACAGCAATGAACAGTATGAAAAACCTAAAAAAGAGAAACACGGAGAAGAGTGTGAAGAGCACAAGGCTCAAACAAAGAGTGGCTATTGCCAGAGATGGACTTCCTGTTCTCTGTAGATCCAATGCACTGTAGAAAGCAGTGTGTGTATGTGTGTGTGTGTGTGTGTGTGTGTGTGTGTGTATGTGTGTGTGTGTGCCCATGCATGCATGCGTGCATGTGTGTGTGCATGCTATTACTGGGGCTTGAACTCAGGGCCTGGCATTATACTTTAGCTTTTTACTCAAAGCTAGCACTCTGCCATTTGATCTACAGCTCCAATTATGGCTTTCTGGTTGTTAATTGAAGAAAAGAATCTCACAGAATTTCCTGCTCAGGCTGGCTTTGAACCTTCATCATTGGATCTCAGTCTCCTGAGTAGCTCGGAATACAGTTATAAGCCCTCAGCACTTGGCTTGGAGAAAGCCTTCTGAAGATTGACAAAGGTCCAGACAAAGGAGTCATTCATGGGAGTAAAAAGTGGAATTTTTGGAAGACATTTAGTTTTAGTCTAAAACCACTAAATATGCATTTAAAAAAGATTAGTGACTTATTCCAAAACAAGACAGACATTTGCCTGGCTCATCTACTTCATTAGTAGTAATGGGAATAAATAAACAACTACTTCACATAACAGGGCATGAATAGGACCACACTTACAATAATGTACATGTAAGGGCATGGAGTTGTCCTGCAATATTACTACTGTTTGACTTCTCCTCTTCAGAGTCTGTTTCTTCCTGCATCTTCAGTGTTACAAAGTTTGTGGCTTTATTCTGAATTGTTGCCTGTAAGAAAATTTCTTCCCAGGTGATAAGGAAGAATATGGTAAGTAACTGTCTGAATGGTAAAACCATTTGACAATGCTTGGAAATTGAAAAATCAAACAAATTTTATTAGATGGCCTCTCAGTTCATTGCCATTCTGGAAGTAGCATTTTCTTTTGACTTTTAAGAGACAATGCCTAAATTGTAGTATGATCTACTAAAAAATTATTTTCAATGTTAACATACATTCTTGACATGTGTCAACTCAGGAATTTATTCTATTTGCATCTCTCTTCTGTGCTATCACCCCTTAAACAAATTGATACAAAAATATTCTTTACACATTATATTAATATGGAATGTTAATAGGATCATTCCATATTTTGTTTTTTTTAATTTCATTCAATTTTGTTTACTGACCACCTTTTGGAAATTAACAATATGTGAGAGTGTGCAATGAAAAACTTCATATACACATAGACTCACATATATGTCTGTTTATCTATCTATTATTAGTAACCTTTCTAGGAGAAAACATAATGAAAGGAGATAACTCACTCTATTGTTGAGGGATAAAGTATAGCTATCAAGGAGAAGGGCTTTGTGAACCTATACTCCAGATTTTTATGCCATGTAAGCTACCTCCAGGGATAGAATGTCATAGATGATCTATTCTGTTAAAACAACAATGCTTCTTAGTTTTAGGATGCCATTTATAAGGGGAAGTTGACCTGTCTCAAGATAGTTACCATTCTGACATCATGAATATGTAAAAGTTGTGCTTCTTGCCCATAATAGTTAAAATGAAGTAGAAGTATTCCTTTTTAAGCATTGCTGGTTCTTCCCTCATCACGTATCTATGTAGGAAAAATTACCATGCAGGGCTGTCCTTCTAGATTCTACATCTAATACAAGATGCCCATCTTTCAGCTACCAGTATTTTCTGGTGCTGTTTCCCCTTGAAGATGGGGGAAATGGCTACACAAAGTTATTTCTGTAATGCTCATGTTTTTTTCCATGGCATTTGTGAATTTATTGGCTAGGAATGGTTCCTCTGAAGGAAAAATGCTTGAAAATGCAGATTGTCAGTTAGATTTATAATGGCTTATATTCAGACTGTTGTGCGTGAGTGTCCACTTGGGAGACAAGGGATAGAAAGATACCATTACCACATGACATCAAATTCCATACTAGACTGTGAGCTCCTTCAAACCAGCTGTTTTAATCAGCTTCCTCTGCTACACAGACAGGTCTCTGGTAATATATTATAGTAGTAAGAATATGTAGCACGAGCAGTGGCTCATGACTGTAATCCTACCTACGCAAGAGACAGATCTGAGGAGCCTGATTCAAAACCAGCCCAGGGAAAGAAAGTATGTGAAACTCTCAATTATCCCCTAAAAGAACCAGAGGTAGAAATGTTCAAGTAGAAGAAAAACTTAAGTGACAGTGCTCACACTCTGAGTTCGAGCCCCAATACTGGCATGTGTATTTGGAATCTGGCTACCCAGATCAAATTCATTAGCTATATACTAACAATTGGATGTGAGATTTGAAGTGTTCAGTGTTTCAATGTCTTCAACTGGAAAATATGAGCAATGGGATTTGCTAACAGAGTTACAGTTACTAGAAAGAGCAACAAAAGAAAAAGTACAGTGAAAGTACTTAGCTTGTTATAAAGAACAAGTCTGTGTTAAGTGTATCAAATAGTTTCAACTGAGTACAGGTGGCTCACGCCTATCAACACAGCTACTCAGGAAGCTAAGGCTGAGATCTGAGGATCACAGTTAGAAGCTAGCCTGGAGGAAAAGTCCATAAAACACTCATCTCCAGTTAACTAAACCCAGAAGTGGAGGTGTAGCTCAAGTGATAGGTCTCCAGTTTTGACCAAAAAAGCTAAGCGAGATCATGAGGCCCTAAGTTCAGGCTCTAGTACCTGCACAAACTAACTAACTAAATCAATCAATCAATAAAATAGTTTTGTATTTACCAAACTAAGGTAGTTGATAAGATAGAATTCTAACTTAACTTAAAAAGTAAAAATACATATGACAAAAATGTAAACCAGAAAAATTCCACTCATATGAAATAACATCTGAGTGGATTTGAGTGAAGGTAGAAAAGTGAAATAAAGGCCCCTAGCTTCTCTTTTCTGGTCTGAAGATTTTTATTTGAACCACCTATGTCATAAAACATGGAAAGAAGTTTTGCTACCAGCCACAATAATTTGATGCCTTAACTCTATTTGTTGCATAGCAGGTGAGACTATTGATGTCTGGAGTCTGGAGTAGAAAATCTGAGAAAAGACAGGGGCATTTTAGAGGGCTAGAGCTGCGAAGTCAATCAGCAGTTTCCGGCTTCCCAGGCCAACTCTGCTAAAGCATCCTGATTCCCTGCGGCCCTCTGACATTCCTTAGTGCTCTGAGCAGGAAGGAGCAAAAGGCTTTTTAGTGGGCTCAGATTACTTTGTCTGGTTAAATAGAAAAGGATTGGCTTTTGTTCCTTGTCACCAAATCCAGCTGTTCAAGTTAGTGATTTGATGCAGAGATTTAACTTCTTGGATCTCCTGAAATTAAAATAAAATAAATCTATCTATCTATCTATCTATTCTCTGTCTGTCTGTCTGTCTGTCTGTCCATCCGTCCGTCTATCTATTGATCTATCTATCTATCTATCTGTCTGTCTGTCTGTCCATCTAGCTATATATCTAGTATTTATTTCTGAACAACCTTTCTCATTTCTGACCCTTGCCTTTGGCCTCTTAAATGCAATAGGAAGGTGAAAAGGCAGAATAAATAGTACATGATCTTCTGTGAGTACTTAGATCAACATTGGCCGACAATATGTAATATTTTCCATTCATAAATATGCTAATCAGAAAACCCTTCAAGACAGAGATTTGGGGCAATGCTATCTCTGAGTGCATGTCAAGATGATCAAAATTGCTTTTGATTCTCAGCCGATATTCATGACTAATTGCAGTCCCTTGAAACCCCTCAGAACTCTCTAACAGTCTCATGTCCCAATCTTTGTCCACTCTTTCCTGATCTCACATATAAGTCCTCTCTCTCTGACCCTCTGGAAAGCTGAGCCCTGTACAAAAATCTGTTTTAACTTCAGGTTGTCTTCAATCCTTTCACTTTCTCAAACTCAGGTCTAGATATTCCACATGACCCTGCTTCCTTCCAAGGCCACTAAAGATTGGGGAATTGGTTCCCACTGCTGTCATAGAGAATCCTTGTGGTCTTCTTCAGCTCTTTCTCATTTCCTCCTTGGTGAAGGTACACCTAGAGCAAAATAGGAGCTAGGAGGTCTCTATTTCACTTCACTATCCTCTGTCAAACCTGGTTAGAGGTTATTTCATATGTGTTGAGCTTTCTGGCTTACCTTTCTTTTGGTATATTTTTATTTTTCAAGTTGTTATGACTCTTATAGGTCTATACACCATGTCAATAACTACTTTTCCATATATGGCTCCTTCTATACTATTCATGGTTTATCAATTTCTTATTTCTTCTTCTTCCTCCTCCTCCTCCTTGTCCTCCTCCTCCTTTTCCTTCTTCGTTTTTATTTAAATTTTAATTTTATTGCCAAGGTGATGTACATATGGGTTACAGTTACATAAGTAAGGTAGTACATTTCTTGTCAAACTTGTTACCCCCTTCCTCATTTTTTAAAAAAATATCTCAGCCACCATCCAGTGGCCATACCCTAGATCCTATTATTCCTAATTACTCAAAACCTTTCTGTCTTCCCACATTCAGAAGCCTCATCTTCTATCACTTCTATTTCTCTGATACTAGCACTTACTATTATTTTTAAACTCAACAGACACTGAAAATCACTATTTTCATTAGGATTGCTTCATTGCTGCTTCTCCTTGTACTCTCCATAGGACTTAAATTTAATGAAAATCATTTCTTCCACTTAGATTTCATGGAAAATCATTTCTGCTGACTTGTATATCCTAATATAATCTGTCTTGTCATTCCTCTTTTTCCTTGAACTACTCTGGTAACACTCTAATCCCCCATGTATCCAGCTCTTTCTTTTGTGCCTGTGTACCCATACCTGTACCAGATTGGACAAAACCACCAAGTGATCTTACTTTAACTTACTCCAACTCTCCTCAAGTAGACACTACAACTGCCACACAAGTTGTATTTCTCTGGTCTATTATTCTCCCACTCACCTAGATGAGTAAGTTGTGCCTTTTCTTGTTTCGAATTTGTTTTGGTGCTAGTCTTGTTGCTCTAATTCAAGGCCTGGATGCTGTCGCTGAGCTTTTGCTCAAGCTAGTACTCTACCACTTGAGCCACAGCTCCCCTTCAGGATTTTTGATGGCTAATTGGAAGTAAGAATCTCATGGCCTTCCCTTCCAGGACTGGCTTTGAACCATGATCCTCAAATCGCAGCCTTCTAAGTAGCTAGGATTGCAGATGTGATCCACAAGTGCCTGGCAATCTGTGCATTTTCTTTCCGTACTCCTCGACATCACAACTTTCCTTTCCTTTTCATTGCAAACATAGAAGCTAGTAAAAGAGGATTTCTAATTTTTCCCTTTACAACATCTCCTAGCCCTTTTGAATCACCAGCGTCTGTACCCTTGTACTCTTCTTTCTACCCTCTCACTGTTACTGTAAATGAATCATCCTCATCCTAGGTCACCTTCTCTACCCTGGCTCTGAGTCCCATCCCCTCTTCTTTACAAATCACTACTGCTCTCCTTTGACACAACTGGATCATTTTTATCAGCATGCAAATATTCTGTAATGCTTCCCCCCATAAGAAAAAAGTAGAATGAAGAAAAAGAAAGTTCTTGACTTCATTTCCTTCTGATTTCAGTCACCATCTAATTTCTCTACCCTGTTTTAAGGTAAAACTCTCCGAAAGAGACATCTCTTTGTTTCCACTTCCTGTCACCGCTCTCTACGGAAGCCATTTGATCCTTTTTCATCTACTTCTTCAGCAACTTGATTCTTGTCAGTGTCACCAAAGATCTTTTATTTTAAATTTAATTTTATTGTCAAGGTGATGTAAAGAAAGGTTATAGTTACATATGCAGGGTAGTATCCAGTTCTATTTCCCATTTAAATTTTGGCAATTTCAATATTTGAAAGACATTACCAACTATTCTTTCTAAAAAAGCAATATTGTAAGGGACTGCGGCTATAGCTCAGTGGCAGAGCATGTGTTTAATATGCACATGGCCCTGGGTTATATCTCTAGTACCATATAAACAAAACAAAAAATACAAACCAAATCAAAGTATGAGTCTTACAAGCCAGCATGCTCCTATACTTCCTCTCCCATTGTCTCAGCTGCTTCTCTCTCTACCTGGCTGACCTTACATTACCTAAATATTAAATAGGCTTTGGTGCCCAGACCTTAGACCCATCTTCACCCATTCCTTTGTTAACTCATCAAAATCCCACATCTTTAAAAACTATCCACATCTTGATTGCATTCAAACAAATATCACCAAATTTGATTCTACACTTAATCTATATAAGCAAAGGAAACTAGAAAATTGCAATTTCCATTTTGGGTGTTAAAGAAGAATTCCAAAGTTAACATGTTCAAAACATGACAGTCTTCCTCCACAAATTTTACACCTTCAGTCTTTACAACAAAGGGCCACCACCTTCTTCTAGTTGATTCAGCTGAAATGATTTATCTTTTGCTTTTTATTTTAGAGCTTTTTTTTAACCTCACATAGTATTTTTCTGTAAATATCAGTAAGCATATCTCACCATTTCCATAGACATAATCCAGGTCCAAACTGATGCAATCCCTCACCTAGGTTACTGTATTTCACTGATATCTCACTCATATCACTGCTTCTTTGGGGTTGTTCTCCCCCCAGAGTTAAACTTTTAAAATGAATATCAACTTAGGCCATAGCTATACTTCAAATCTTCCAAAACTTTTATATTATCATTCCAAATAAAACAAGATATTTTTAGGAATACCTACAAGGTCTTATTACCTATTTCCTTCCCTCCTTCCTACTTTCTAGCATACTGTGTCTAAACAATGATGGCTTCTGACCTATTTTTATCTTGTACTAAGAAGACTCTAAGCCGGGCTGGGAATAATGGCTTAGTGGTAGAGTGCTTGCCTAGCATGCATGAAGTTGTAGGTTTGATTCCTCAGTACCACATAAAGAGAAAAAGCAGGAAATAGCACTGTGGCTCAAGTGCTATCCTTGAACAAAAGAAGCTCAGGGATGGTGCCCAGGCCCTGAGTTCAAAACCCCAGGACTGGCAGAAGAAAAAAAATAGTTAAACAAAATAATAAGAAGAAGACTTAAGCCTCCTTAATACCACTTCATAACTAGGGTATTTTTTGCTGTTGTTGTCTTGGTTTTTTATATATTTTTTAAATCAGTCTTGGGGCTTAGAATTAAGGCTTGGGTGCTGTCTCTGAGCATTTATGCTGAAGGCTAGGGCTATATATTTGGAGCCACAGCTCCACATCCAGTTTGGAGTTTGTTTATTGGAGATAAGAGTCACAGACTTTTCTGCCTAGACTGACTTTGAACTGTGATCCTCAGATCTCAGCCTCCTGAGTATCGAGAATTGCAGGCATGAGCCACCAGCTCCTGGCTTGAGGTTATCTTTTTCATCTATTTATTTAGGTGTCCTATGAACTATAACTCTGCTTCATAAGAGAAAATTTCCTCAGCCATACATAATTATGTATGTACCTATATATATACATACATAGGTACATATCTATCTATCTACCATTATCATTGTAAGCACATCTACACATCTACCTATCCACTACCTATCTTATTATGTATCAACCCATCTTTCTATGTATATATATTGCATACATCTATTTTTCATTATTTATTGATAGCATGTACATTTATGGCATGTTCTCGCTATGCCACTAGCTTTATATACACCTTTCCTTGGTCATTTTTTTCTCTGTATCTTTTTTTCTGGTTCTGGGACTGGAACTCAGGACCTGAGGATTATCCTTGAACTTTTGTGCTCAAGGCTAATGCTTTATCATTTGAGCCACAGCTCCACTTTTGGGTGGTTAATTGGAGATAAGTGTCTCATGGACATTCCTGCCTGGGCTAGCTTAGAACTGTGATCCTCAAATCTCAGCCTCCAAAGTAGGATTATAAGCCTGAACCACTGGTGTCTGGTTTTTCTCTTTATCATCAATTTCTTGAGATAGTTTTGTTGTTGTCATCTTTAATTGTATGACTCTGAAATAGAATGAAAGGTATAGGAAGACATAACTATTTGCACATTTTGTTCATTACGAGATTTCTAGAACTAGGCAATATTTGTTTTATTTACATGGTAGGGTCATGAATATTTGCTAAAATAGCACTAAATAAGCGAAGATATACTTAGATTTGACTTTATGCTTTTTCCTCATTGTAATAATCAACTCAAGATTACTTTCCAGAAATGCCACGTTAAGGAAGCAAGTGTAATGTAAGAATTTGGTATTTAGAAAATTATTTTGTTGCCTCCCTCTCCTATTTTGGTTTTGCCCATATTCTTGTGGCAACGAGATGCTATTTTTCCACACAGAAAGCTTACAATACATGCCCGATTCATCTTTATTATAGACACATCACTATGCAGTGTCTCACAGTATTGTTCCATTCATTTAGAGAAACTAGCTAGAAGGGCATAACACTGAACTAAAAATTAGATCTCCTGATTTTTATTGCTTTGCAAATTTACAAATACTATTTACTTAAATCCTTTTGGAGAATGGTCATACTTCAGGAAGAAAATAGTGAAATGATAACCACAAAGTCAATTCAACACTCTATCTAGACAAGAAAAATAATGCAGAAAGATAAAATTCTGAGTCATCTGATCTGATCACACAGGTGTGTTTCTTAGTGGCAGGCTCTCATGTCCCTTCTTTGTTGTAAGCTTGGCTTCTATATTCCAAGTTAAAGCATCTTGCTCTTGAAATAGCTGCAACACTATATATAAACATGATCCAATATCCTCACCCCTGAAAAATCTTCTATTGCAACATATTAAAAGAGATATTTTATGATTTGAAAGTTCTAATCTGGGAAAATATTACCTATTAAGGTTTAGATATTAAATTTCACAAAATCGAAGACACTATTGCCTATAATATGGGCTATTTTTTATTGTTCTGTTAAGAAAAAAACTTCACATTGTACTATACTGTGATCATTTCTTTGAATGTATGAATTATAATGTATATAACCTTTTGGGAGATCTGTCTTGTACAATTTGTGTATCATAGGTTTTGAATGGTGCTGTAGTAATGACATTTTTTTTTGGTCGGTAGTGGGCCTTGAACTTTAGCCTGGGCACTGTCCCTGACCTCTTCTACCACTCTAACCACAGCACCACTTCCGGCCTTTTCTGTTTATGTGGTACTGAGGACTTGAACCAAGGGCCTCAGGCATGTGAGGCCAGCACTCTACCACTAAGCCACCTTCCCCTCCAGGAAAAGCTTTTTTTTTTTTTCAAGATGTTGTCATTGAATTTCTGCCTGACAACGTTTTATTAAAAACTCTTTGGAAACAACAAGTGAAGTAATACAAGCATGGCAAAAGACAGGCAATCAAGTGAAAGAGTTGAAATAAACAGTGAGAAAGAAGAGAAACAGGAAAAAAAAATCAAGAGACATATTCTGAATATGCCATCTCATTTGCCTGAGAAAGTGTGACTTAAGAGCAGTTCCATCAGAAAAAAAAATAGGGATAAGGAAATATTTTGAACAACAGCTCATAATGCCACGGGGTAGAAAATGTGATGGATGTATAAATTGTCTTGATGAGTTCAGTTGCATTGACACATTCATGGTGGGGGAGTGACAACAGCACCCTGGAGACAATGTTTCCTGGGGTGGAAAGAGGGCTCCCTTGACATGGGCAATTGACCTGAAACTCTACAGGCTAGCAGTGTTTACATGAAGCAAGGGACCTTCTGTTGTTCTCATTATTATTATTTTTCTAAAGCCTAGAGCTGATTTATCCTGCTGACTTTTCCCCCCTCCGGTTGGTGAAAGAGATGACACATTCCTTTTATTATGAGAAAACTTTTGCTGGCTTTTATGTGGAAACTACACCACCTAGGCAAAGGCAAGTCTTTGAACACCTATTCTCAGAGGAAGATGAAGTGGGTGTCAGCATCCCAAGACTATGAACCACATTTCTTAAATTATCAGACTTTGAATTGTAAGCTTTCAAAATGCATTTCTGTCAGAACCTGTACCAGGGGCTCTCCTAGGCTTTCTGCTACCTTGTAGCCTACTTCCCTCCCTCTGGAAAGAGCCTTTAAAATGGTTGGATTCGAGACTTTTCCCTTTTAGTCAAACTTGAAAGTTGATTTTAAATTTTGCACTTTTCAAACCTGGCATCTACCTGTGATCCTAGCTAGTCAGGAAGCTGAGGCCAGAGGATGAAAGTTTGAAGCCAGCCAAGGTAGAAAAGTCTGCAAGACTCCATCTCTAATTAACTAGCAAAATGTCAGGCTGAAGATGTGGCTCAAATGGAGCCAAGATACCAGCACAAAAAATAAAATAAGATAAAATAAAACAGTATTCAGACACAATCTTTTACAGTATTCTGAATTAATTTTTCTTTGTCTTTTTTGTATTTTTATGAACTACTAGAACAGCAAAATCCCTTATATAACTTTTCATATACTTTGTGAATTTAAGTACATTTTATTCCTAACTCTAATCAGTCATTCGACATTCTAAAAACCAATTTTGTGACCCAGAAAACTCATTTGGATTCTAAAAATTAAAAGGTCCTTTGGATTATCTTCAAGGAACTTGTGATCCAAGATATGACATCATTATGTTAATGAATACCATGAAATGTAGTAAGGCAAAGGAGTGGATCTTTTGAAACTATTATGGATAAGCATAGGATCAAGTCTTAGAATTCAGCCATAATGGTTTATGAGGCATACACCATGGATTTAATGTGAATACGATTGTTTAAGTTAATTATAGGCTATAAAAGCATCAGGATAAGACGAGATTAAGAACAACTAGTAGCTCTGCTTACATGGTTCACATCTGTAATCCTAGCTACACAGGAGGCTGAGATCTGAGGATCATGTCTCAAACTCAGAGTGATCAGAAAAGTGGATGAGATTTGTATTTCCAGTCAACCAGCAATAGGCCAGAAGTGGAGGCATGGCTCAAGTTGTAGAGCAAGTCTTAAGTGAAAAAAAGCAGGCAAGAATGGCCCCCATACTAGCACATATACACACATACAAACCCACGCACATGCACACACAAACATACACACAGCAACAAGTGGATATATTCATTTACCTACTTATCAAACCTCACATATAGAGAAAAATAGTAAGCTTACTGATCTTATAGATATTTAAAGCAGGTCACATGTCTTCTGAACCTCCAATCATGATTCCCTGAAGCTCTTTCACTGGCTTCTAAGACCCTGGGGAATGCTTCAGCCTCTACCTCTCTGACTGCACCTCCTGACTCTCCTGGTTCTTCCTGCTCAACTGTATGACTTCCTCCCACGTGCTTGTCAGGCCTTCCGTCAGTTCTTCAATTCATCCATTCTTGCATTAAGTGCTCTTCTTCCAGATAAGCACATCTTCAAGACCTGCAATGTTGCATTTTCAATTTAGTCTGCCTGACTGTAGGACTGATCACAATACTGCCCCTCCTGCCTCTGTTTCTCCCTACCTCTCCACATAAATAATGAAAACAAACAGTAGACTAATTATGAAGGGGAGGCTGGACCTGGAAAATCATCATATTGAAATCAGTGGAAGATAACATTAAGGAAGAAATTTTGAGGAGGAGTGTGATTGATTATATTATAATATATTAATTATTATATTTCATTATATGTATAATATTGTAAAGTACTTGCTCAGGGTTATAAGCTAAAATGATAGTTTTAGTATTTTTAAAAAACTGGGGCTAGGTAACCAATATCAGCAGTAAGGAGGAGGTAGCATCATGTATCTGTGGGTGTGATTCCTTGAGGAGGACACAGTATGTGTGTGTTACCTAAGAATAATCTGAGTTTGGCCAGACATGCTGGTAGGAGGATCATAACTTTGAGGCCAGCCTTGTTTAGTGAGTTCTAGGCCATCCTGAAGACTGGACTACAAACTGAGATGGTGTCTCAAAAGGAATAAAGGAAGGTAGGAATAAAGAAGGAAGGAAGGGAGGAAGGAAGCAAGGAAGCAAGGAAGGAAGGAAGGAAGGAAAAGGAAGGAAGGAAGGAAGGAAAGAAGGAAGGAAGGAAGGAAAGAAGGAAGGAAGGAAGGAAGGAAGGTTGGTTCATCTGAATTTAATCACAAGTAAGTAATAATATTCAATATATATATATATATATATGAAAAGGGAGCCTGGTAACTTGAGGTATTTAGTGTGGTTGGAAGAGATGGGGGAGAATAATAGAAATATAGAAATGGTGGTACTGATCAAGATGCATTGTTCCTATATGTTTATGCATTGTACTATACATACCATTTCTTTCATTGAAACCTCTTTTTCAACTACTTAAAGAAAAGTAGAAGACAATAATAAGGAATAAATGGTTTATCAATATACTCTCAGTGGTTCAGGAAAAAAAAAAAAAACAACAGAAACACCTGTTCTTATATAGCAAACAGATGGGACTTGATCAAGTTAAAAAAAGAGAGAATAGTAAGTTGTAAAGCAAATGGTGAAAATACAAGAAATAAATTTGGGGGAGATTGTGTGCATCCCTGGGTGTTTTTGTACTATTTTCATAACTTTTCTATATTTGGAATTATTTTCAAATAAAAGACTGAAAATAATAATTAGGTACAGTAATGGCGGCTTCTGTTTATTCACCTTCTCTGAAAGAGCTTACTTTCATTAGTAAATACCTAACTTATAATCAGCAAAGATTTGTTCTCCTGGGAAAGAAAGATTTTGTGCACAAAAAATAGCAATAGGGAGATGTTTGATATGTTAATATATCACTGCATTTTTATTCTTTTACTATTTATTATTAATGAAATTCAGTTGGCTTTGAAGCCTGCTGAGTATTTAATGATGAAATTGGGCATCATTCATTTTCAAATTTCTGTGCCCTATACACATTAGGAACACAAATCAATGCACACTCAGGTCATCTTGGAAAAGGTAAACCACCAACATGGAGAACCAATGAAGCTCTTCAAGTATATGCATATGTACACATCTGTAGATTAGCTCGTGAGGTTATGAGTTCATGTACTGCATGCTAAGTGTCCCTATTATAGGATAATTTAGTAATATGTTTCCTGTGACCCACAGTTAAGTTATTCATTGTCTAGATCTGATTACATTCTTCCTTAAGGTCCCAAGGCCGTTTATGTAAATTAGAAAAAATAGACTTCCATTTGTAACCCCCAGACATTGGCCTGGGTCTTAAACATTCTCCTCAGTTTTACTCATGTGCACCCAACATGTTCAGAGCAGGGCTTGTCCTTGCTTAGTTTGAAGTTGGGAAGAAAAACTTTCCTCAATCCGTAAGAGAAGGAACAAAAGGTTAAAAAAGCAATGTCCCCAAACTTTCCTCTTATTCCTTATTCTTCCTCTCTTTCCTCCCCTTCCCACCTTTGCTTCTCTACTTGCTCTTTTCCCCTTCTGCTCGTATATCTCAAGCTCCTCTTTGTTTTCAATGATACAAGGAGTTAAGGTACAGCTGCAGGGTTCCAAGATCTAGAACTAGTGAGAGAAGACACACAAGAAATGTTTCCATAATGACCAAGTATGTATTCTCAAAGCATGAAGGATGGCAGTTGGCTTGTGCTTGCTATCATGTGCTACTGGGCTACTCTCACTGCTGCTCATTAGAGTGGGAAATATGGATCCAAATGGACCTGAATAAACCTGCCTTTTTTTTACCATGTTTGAGCTGTGTGAACCTCATAAACCAATATCTATGAACCATGGACAATGATGACTCCTGCAAAACGAGGTCATGATATGACCCATTCGATGGGATTTTAGGATGAAATGCTCTCCAATAGGCTACATTCACTAGTATGTGTATCTTTAGCAATGATCTTTTATTTTTTACTTCACTATATGAAGAAGTCTTCCAGTCTTTCCAGATTTTTATGGGGCAGTGAGTAATTCAGATACAATTTGTATGAGGAGCTCAGAAACAAGGGAGTCAAATCCCTTTCTCTTCTATTCTTCTGTCCCTGGGACAGTCTCAGTGGCCGATTCTCATCAACTAAACTCCTAGGAATGCATGCCAGGTAGCAAAGTGAATAAAGCAGTCTTTTAAACTTATGTGGGGAAAAGGCAAAGCTAGTGTGTGTGTGTGTGTGTGTGTGTGTGTGTGTGTGTGTGTGTGTGTGTGTATGCACATGAACTCATGGCCTCATGCTCTCATTTGAGTCACATGGGCTTCACTCTACCAGTTGAGCTACACCCCCACTTCAGCCTTTATTCTGGTTAACTGGAAATAAGTCTCACATACTTTTCTGCTTGATTGGCTTCAACCATGATCCTCCAATCTCAGACTCCTGAGTGGCTAGAATTATAGGCATGAGCCACCAGTGCCTGCCAGAATTATTTGTTATTATTTATTTTATGTTATTATTATCCCAGAATATACTTATATTACTTATATTCTTCTAAGTTAGAGATGAGATGGTCTTTCTCAGAGCTTCCCCACTGACAGAATTGCAGACAGAACTCATGGCCACTGCCTGACACGGTTGTATATGATGAGGACTTCCACAAACTGACCAGATGGACCTGCAGTGAATTAGGAGTGTTCTTAAGAGCTTAATGGCCCTGTCTTCCAAGAATATTGTGTGGTTCAAGTATGACTTGAGACATTTCCACTATATAAAAAAAGCAAGAAGTCGGAATCTCATCTCAGCATCTTGTTTTGTCCACCTAGGAGAGGAAATTTGCACAAAGGAGAATGTGGGTTAGGTTCTCAGAAACTGTCTTTGATGAGGCTTTGTGGTTCTCTTGAAACTTTCGGCTGTATGTCTGGCTATATCTTGTTGAGAGGGTGAACCGCTTTACAGATCTTAGAGTTGCATTTCCAGTTCCCATGATCCTGGGTTGTAGTTTCTGGCTCAATTCCAGGATGGAAAATCACTTCTTTATATATCAAGCCCTTTTTTCTCCTCCTTGCATCTCCCCCTGAAAAAAAAGTACTTCCTCTTATTTTATTGCTGGGCATAATCCCTTGGAAAAAATAACCAAACTAAGCCCGAATCTCAAACAGCTGTGACCTGACATTCATATATACTTTTAAAAATTATTAAGTAATGTACAAAGAAGTTACAATTCCATAAGTCAGGTTATAAGTGCAATGCTTCTTGGTCTTTTTTTGTTCTTACCCATCCTCCCACCCCCACTTTTACCCTCAGGTTACATATTTCATTTTTTACAGTGTTGAATATATACTTGTACACACAGAATTTGGTAGAAAAGAGTTTGAATTTAAGGGCTGGAGGCATGGTTCAAATGATATAGTACTTGCCTAGAAACTACAATACCTCCAAAAACTAAAAAGATTTTGAATGTAGTTTTAACAAAAATCAGTTTCTTACACTTACAGATTTAGATACAATTTAACCAAATATTCTGATGAAAAAACATGCACTCTTCTCTGCAAGTAAAATAAAATGTATAAGGAACTTTGAAAATTTGAGGGGTTTTGCCTCTGAAAAACAGTGGATACAAGTACCCCAATAGCGAACCTCTGCTCAGAAATTTCAAATATTCAGAGCATTGTTACTTTAGTTTCATAGTCTCAAAATGGTTGCAGAACCTCCAGCATTAGACTATGATTTCAGTTTTCTGTATTCTGCTCATGTTAAGGACTTACTAGCATCAAAAAGAAAGGATCCTAGGCAAAGGTGTCTGCCAGCTGAGTCTATAACCTTGATTAGAAAAGTAATAATCTCTCCCCCACTAGTATCTGCCCAGCCAATATATAATTATACTTTGTGGTCCAGAACTATGTACAGCTGCTTCTAGCCCAGAGACTGCTAGGCAGTAGGAGAAATAAAATGAAGGGTGGCTGAATCAGCTATGATTGTGTTTACCATAGATCATAAGAAAATAGTGAATTATAGATGTGTATTTAGAATATTGGGTATATGGCATATGAGAAAGAAGGAGGATCAAATCCTATATTTGTACCAGGTTGCTGAATTCTGGTTTCAAAGATAAGACAAAAATGCATAGCAGTGTTATGTAGATTTAGAAGCAAGAAAGGTTGTTGGATCAAGTACAATATTCAACTCAAGCAGTAATTAAGTTTGTTTTAAATGTCTATTTTCTTTCCCTTCTGGGGAGAAAGGCTTGATAAACTTACTAATGCAATTAAATGTTTTTATTTCATTCTGAGACAGATAGTTGAATTCAATTCAAAGAGTATTTATGGATTCTCAGCTGTGTTCAAGAGTCCAGTGCTGATGCTTACAAGAATTCTTATGCAGGCTACAACATGAGTGGACCTGGAGGAATTTAGCTGAGTGGAACAGGCCAGGCAAAAAAAGGACAAGCATTGTGTGATTCCAATTATACTACTTACCCGAGAGTACTCCAGTTCATAGAGACAGAAGGTGGAACGTAGTTAGCAGAGATGGAAGAATGGGCGATTGGGAAGTGGTGCTTACTGGTTTCGTTACTATTATGGTTGTTGTTAGTGGTGGTGATGGTGGTGGTGGTGGTGGTGGTGGTGGTGGTGGTGTGTGTGTGTGTGTGTGTCTTTATGCATGTGCCCTGGTATAGGGGCTTGAACTCAAGCTCTGGAGACTGTCTCTTAGCTTTCCCACTCAGTGCTCTACTTCCAGTAATTTTTGGTTGGTTAATTGGAGGTAAGAGTTTCACAAACTACCAGCAGTTTGCTTGGAACTGCAGTCCTCAGATCTCAGGCTCCTGCATAAGTTAGAATTAAAGTCACAGGCAGGCTACAGTTTTTGTACAGATGGATGGGTTATGAAGATGAATGTTGATAAGGAATGCACAACCTCGTGATTATATTGAACCATAAACCTAAATGGGTAAGGTAAATTTTATGTTTTTTTCTTTTACCATGACAAAAACAGAAAACAACAAAACATCTCTCATCAAGAAGGGAGAAAGTAAAACCAGGTAGATCCTAATGCATAGTTCAAAATGGAAAGAAATACGTTATGGGATCAAGAAGTTGAAAGGGGGCTGGGAAGGTGGCTCAGTGGTAGTCATGCATGAGGCCCTGGGTTTGATTCCTCAGCACCACATAAGCAAAAAGAAAAAAGCTGGAAGTGGCGCTGTGGCTCAAGTGGTAGAGTGCTAGCCTGAAGCTGAAGAGCTGAGGGACAGTGCCCAGGCCCAGAGTTCAGGCCCCACGACCGAACCCCCCCCACCAAAAAAAGAGGTTGCTCAGCCAAATAGTGTATTCTTTTCCACTCATGAGATTTTGACAAGTTTAAGACAGGGTCTCCCAGATGGCCTGGTGACAGCCGGAACGATTAATAAACCTACCCCTTACCTGAAAAAAAAAAAAAAAGACAGGGTCTCACAGATGTTTCCGAGTTTCTATGTAGAATGTGGAGAAATCTCTATGAACATTCTGAAGGCACATCTTTGCTTGTAGGATGTATAGGATGAATTGTGAATGGCAGAGCTGTGGACTGGAAAGCTCAGCTTGAAGAATAAATGGATACTGAGGTTAAAAGGTACAATCAAAACAAATATCTGGTAAGACAGATATGTGATGTGTGTGTATGCATGTGTTTGCATGTGTGTGTTTGTGTGTGTGTGTGTGTGTGTTGGTCTGAGGCTTGCACTCAGGGCCTGGGGACTATCCCTGAGATTTTGTGCTCAAGGCTAGCATTTTAACACTTGAACTACAGCTCCACTTCTGGCTTGTTGGTGGCTAATTGGAGATAAGAGTCTCATAGACTTTCCTACCTGGGAAGGCTTTGAATTACAAATCTCAGATCTTAGTCTCACAAGTATATAGAATTATAGACCTGAGCCCTGAGTCACTGGTGCCTGGCCCTGAACATGTTTTAGGAAGGGACAATATTGAAAAATTAAATTGGCTTTTAATTTAAGCAGTGATCATCATGTCCTAAAGGACCACACACACACACACACACACACACACACACACACACGTGTGTGTGTGTATATATATATATATATTTGTGTATATTCACATACACAAATATGATGACTTCACATACACAAATATGATGACTTCCTTGGAAACTTCTGAGTGGAGATTAGAAATAAAAATCTGCTTTCAATTTAAATTTGTTTGTAAGCAAAACTAAGCATGAACTTAGTTTTGGTTAAGCTTTGTTAAACAGAAAAGCTCCTTCTACAGAAACATGTGAATGCTGAGATTTTTATCCTCCTCAGTGTTCAGACATCAGCTACAATTCTTTACCATCTTATAGTCGTGGCTACAATGGTTAATTTTTTTAAGACTAGAAAAGGGGTAAATTGCCTCAAATTAAAGAAAGACAGCTTTGAACAAGTTGCCCCAGAGTAAAGTATTTTAAATGTCAAGAGTGATAGTGAATCTGTCAGCACTCTAATTTAGAAAACAGCCCAATACTGGGCTGATGTGTTTTAGTTGTGGATAATTGCCACTTTCAGGGTTCTTTATTTTATGTCACCCTTGCAATGTTTCACATAGAGAGTGATGACAAAAACCCTCAGTAAAACATTAAAGACAAGACTCTTGGATAAACTGATAAACTATGCCCAATAAACTCCTTGTACTAAATGCTACTTACTACTCAGATAATAAGAGTATGTAAGAAAAAAGTGTATGTGTGTGTGTGTGTGTGTGTGTGTGCGCGTGCGCACACGCGCGCGTGTGTGTGCTATACTAGTGCTTGAAGTTAAGGCCTGACACTTAATTTCCATTTCTGTTCAAGGCTGATGCTCTACCAATTGAATAACACCTCCACTTCCAGCTTTTTGCTAATTAATTGGCAATAAGATTATCAGATTTGTCTGCCTGGGCTAGCTTTGAACCATAATTCTTAGCTCTCAAGCTCCTGAATAGGTAGGATTAGAGGCATGAGCCATTGGCACCTACTGTATGTAGTTTCTTCAGCCACAGGTCTAAAGTAATTGTCAAAACTCCAGCAGAACCATTCATAAAACCAATTAATAAACACAGCTCAACCACCCATCTTAGAAGTCAGTGGAAATATTTTGAGACATTGTGTCTTTTTTGGTGTGTGTGTAACTCCAGAGTCTATATGGAATAGAATTCCTTGAATGAAAATATGAATTAGAAATGTAGGTTTTTACCACATACCAAAACAAAAATATATGAGTAAAATTCCATAGTAGTTGTGAGATGTGTTTTGACTACCTTTATTTTTTCTCATTGCTATGACCAGTAATAAGCTGTTGTTATTTTTTTTCAGAAAGACTTTGATAGTGTTTCTCCAACTCATTATGATGTATCATGAGTTAGAAATATAAATGGCTTAAGACCTGATTATTTTACTCCAAACCATTACTGATTGGGAGCTGATAATAGATCATTTTGTTTTCAAAATTTAGATTCTAAAAAATGCTTTTAGTATCTGACACAGAATTTCATGTCAGAAAATATTCAAGTGGATTGATAAAGAGGAATTCATATTAGATGATGAATTTCAGTTTATTGCTCAAAATAACTTAGCAGCTCCACAGAAAAACACAACTCCAATATATTATAAATAGATTCTTGCTATTTATACTTACATTGAGAATTTAATTTGCACAAGTCCTCTCAACAAGCAGCACAAAGTATAAGGAGATTTTTGAATGCTTTAAGGCAAGGGAGTAAGAACAGATGAAATTGGGCTAAGGGTCACAAATGAATCAAATCCAACCCATTATCATGCCAAGTGAAAGTACTATAAAAGAAATAAATGAAAAAATGGCATGTACCATTACTGTGGCTTGAATTCAGAGCCTGTGTGCTGTCTTGTAGCTTTTCTGCTCAAGGATGGCATTTTACTACTTAAGCCACAGCTCCATTTTCAGTTGGTGGTTAAATGGAACTAAGAGTCTCACAGACTTTCCTGGCTGGTCTGGCTTTGAACAGTGAGCCTCAGATCTAG
This sequence comes from Dipodomys ordii, assembly GCF_000151885.1. Taxonomy (NCBI): domain Eukaryota; kingdom Metazoa; phylum Chordata; class Mammalia; order Rodentia; family Heteromyidae; genus Dipodomys; species Dipodomys ordii. The sequence continues at coordinate 2,336,641 of NW_012267326.1, forward strand.
AGTCCTGAGGAGCTAAAATTACAGGTGTGAGCCTGTGGCACTTGGCCCTTCCTACAGTTCTTAAGAACCAGGGCTACACTGGATTTCTTTCCTCATCTGACAGGAAAACACCTGAGCCTCTCTAAGCTGAAGGTCAGGAAGAGTTCAGGAGGGAAGAAATGCACATAACAGCAACTGTTTCTTTGTCTCCTCTGATATCATATGGTGCTTGTTTGGAGAGGGCACATTATGCACCCTCCACACTTTAAGGTGTAGCTGACAGAAGGAAACTTGTGGAGCATCTAAACCGGATCTGTTCTAAGAGGAGGACCTACGCTGCAGAACCAACTTTGCCATCTTCCCATAGCTTGGAAGATGAACTGGGGAAAAGCTCATTGAAGACCTGTAATAGGGTCACCTCCAGTGTAAGGCTTGTCAACTGTACGGCTCACAGGGAAGATCAGACTTGAAGAAGAAATGGAATTTCCAGGACAGTGTTCTAGGGGCTTAAATTTTTTTATTTCCACAATTTAGTATTATGGTGACTGGAAACTTTGTTAAAATCATGGTAGACTGGATAGAACAATAAATTGAAGGTAAAATTAGGGAAAACGAGCAGTTGTACTTTTTCCTTGTTCTGTAGCTGCTAAAATGGGATTTCAGACCTGAGATTAGATATCTTTTTGTTGTTGTTATTAATTTGTTATAATTATTTTGTGAGTATGCCAGTTTTAGAGCTTGAAATTGGAGCTTGTGCTTTTTCTTGGCTTTTTCACTCAAAGCTAGTGCTACTAATTGAGCCATATCTCCACTTCTGGCCTTTTTCTGGTTAACTTGAAGTAAGTCTCAGGGAACTTTCTGCCCAGGTTAGCTTTGAACCTCAATCCTCAGACCTCAGCCTCCTGAGTAGTTTGGATGATAGGTGTGAACCATCAGTGCCCAGCTTTAAAAACTTTTAAATATATAAATAATTATTTACCTTTCCTTGCACCTTGGTAAATAAATAATGCAAAAACTGTATGAGGTGGTTCCCCAAACAGACAGCTTTTTGTGATCTGAAATTGCTGAACATTTTTCTCAACTTTTGCATTCTTTGTCTTCTTTGAGTTTGAACTCAGAGCCTTGGGTTTGAGAAGTAAGCACTCTATCATTTGAGCCATGCCTCCATACTTTGTTTCTATTTTTTTCTATTGTAATAAACCTGTGTGTGGTTGTCAACATGAAGGAGTGGTGGAAAGGCAATCTCCCAGGGAAAAAAATTCTGCAAGTTGAAAATGAGGGTGTGCGTATTTCTCATCATGGTGGATTAATCTTACACTGGGGGGATGTGACAATGTCCACCTGGTGTTAACAGTCTTAGGGCCCAGCTCTCAGTCTGTATAACTAATCTTAATGCAGAAACGTCACAGTTGGCAGGTGGGTCACAATCCCTGAGCTTTGCCAAGGAACCTGGATTTACAGTCATGACTCTGCTATTTGAGAGTGATTTACTTCTCTTTTCATGATTTATAACATCAAGTGGGAACACAGTCAATACTTGTTGAAATGCCGTGATACTGTAGGCATTTTCACAATGCTTTTTTTCCACTGGTGAGGAACCATTTGCTATATGACCTATGTAGCCTATTATCATACTGATCTCTGCTAGATTTCACTTACACATATGAATGGATGGCATGCTTTAGCTCAGTTCACCAGTTATAAAATTTTGGTTGTCCCTTAACTTCAACCATTTTTTAGGGTACCCACTACTTTAAGAAAGAACAAAGATGTAGGTAGCTCTGGACTCCAGAGATAGCATTTTACCTCCCCAACTCTATGCTACCCTACTCTAGGTAGGATAATAGTGGTAAGTTAAAAGTCAACCTTCAGTGATAGATTTTGTTTGCTCCAGTAATAAAGGTATATTGAGTTTCAAATAGATTGCTTCTGAAGATGGCAAAGTGCCTGCAAACAATACATTAGTTTCCTCTTCTCTCCTAATATCTTGGGTGAAAAAATATGCATCCCACAAATGGCAATATAAATGCAACTATAAAATTGTCAAATAAACAGTCTTAGATGGGTATTTAACTGTAGAAATATTATAATGCTAGATGGTTTCTCACCCTCTGCATTTTAATGAATGAAAATAAAACTAGAAATGGAAAACAATATTTACCTTGAGTTAAAGGCACAATAAACATGAGTAAAATGATTGCATTTAGTTGTTTTGTGCCTATAGTTCATATACTTAGAAAGTGCTTTAAATTCTGAAACCCAAACCCAAATTCTCCTAGATCTTAAAAATTTCTTCTCCAAACGAAGTTAGATTTTAATTAGTTGAATTCCATTTTTACTCTTTTTTTCTAATTGTTATTATAAAGGTGATATTCAGAAGAGGAACAGTTATATAAGTCAGGTAATAAGTGTATTTTTCCTTTTGGACAATATTCCCCCTTTCTTTTCTTCCAGTTTTCCCCTCCCAACTCTACCTTCATTTTCAACAGTGTCAACCAAGTACCACTGCTGCATTTGTTCACTCCTTGTGCCTCTATTTCTGTGCACAAAGTTAAGGCAAAGGTGAAATGAAGATCAGATACTAATCATGAGTCAGTTATTTGGAAGTTTCCAGGCCTTCTCCGATAATTCAAAATAAAATCCGATGAGCAAACAGTCTGCAAATTGCTAAACGATGCTAACTGTGTTTGCTGTGTTTAGGACTGTTCCTTTTTTAGACCACACTTTTGAGAATTCTTCACTCTTAAGTTTCCAAGAAAAGAAAATGTTCGTATGTGTGTCTGTGTATGGGCGCACACACATATGTCTATGCCAGTCCTGGGACTTTAATTCATGGCCTGGGTGTTGTCCCTGAGCTTTTTTGAAAGGCTAGTGCTCTACTACTACTGCCACATCTTCACTTCCAGACTTTTTGATGCTTAGCTTGAGATCAGAATGTCATAGACTTTCCTGCTTTGGCTGTCTTCAAACCTTTATCCTCAGATCTCATCCTCCAGAATAGCTAGGATTATAGGCATAAGCCATATACTAATTTTTTCTGATAATACTTCAAAATTCAAAATATTCTTGCTCTTTTTAGTGGATCTGCTGGAAAATCTTGGTTTATTATCTCTATAATGAACATAACTGGTTTTTTATATATTGCAAGTGTCATTTGCCATATGTGTGGTTATAATGTGTTTTACTTAGGAAGGTTGACAGGAGAGTGAATGAGTTTCCCTCCTTCCCCTTTCTCTCTCTCTCTCTCTCTCTCATACATACACAGTTTACTTCAATCTGCAAATGTAAGGCTTTTGTTTATCCATTTTATTCTGTCATTTTACGTTCATTAGCAGTTATCTCAAGATATACCAAGAGACCTATTAATGGATTGGGAAAATACATGTTGTTTTTGGCTTTACAACTTGTCAGTATTGGGAAAATTGAGGACAACATCAACTTTGAATCTTACATGCCATCTTACAAAAGACTGAGAACTAAAGATCACGGTTCAAAACTAGCCTAAGCAGACAAATCCAAGAAACACTTATCTCCAATTAACCAGTGAATAGTTGCAAGTAGAAGTGTGGTACAAAGGATAAAGCACCACCTTTGGGAAAAAAAAGCCTAGTTGGGAGTATGAGGTCCTGAGTTCAAGTTACAATGGAGGAAAGAAAAAAGAAAGAAAGAGAGAGAGAAAGAAAGAAAGAAAGAAAGAAAGAAAGAAAGAGAGAGAGAGAGAAAGAAAAGAAGGAAGGAAGGAAGGAAGGAAGGAACGAAAAGAAAAGAAAAGAAAAGAGGAAGGGAAGGAGGAAGGAAGGGGGAGAGGAAAAAATGAAAAGATGGAAAAGATGAAGGAAGGAAGAAGGAAGAAAGGAAGAAGGAAGAAAGATGTGTATTAGATGAGAGTGATTAAAAATAGGGATTGAGCATCCTCAAAAAATCTTCCCACCAATCCTAGTCATATTTTTTCTGTTGTATATCTTAATTGGCAAAATTTTTAAAATGAGTATAATTTTAGACTGTATTCCAAAGATATGCAAATAAACACCCAATCAATTGAACCAGCCTTCAAGTTATGCTGTCAGTCAGTATAATGTTAGCCTACAGCCAGAGTATTGCTGGCTCACTTCTGAAGGAGACATTCATTCAGCATTGTGATCTGCTCTTGAAGTGTTAAACAGTTGTGGCTCACAGCTATGCTATCTCCAAATTCATTCTGCTGAGGCTGACCTTAAGATAATGCAAAAAAGCAATTAGTTTTAAGCAGTAGGAAAGCCATCAATGTGAAAGAAACAAATTACATGGTGGGGTGATATTTGTAGTGATTTTTAAAAGAAGATTATTAAAATTGAAATCTGTACTAAAAGCTGTGATTGTAATTTTTTTGTGTGCTGACAGAAAACGATACCTTCATTTTGAATCACTACAGCTCCTTAAATGACAACCCCAGTCCTTTCTTTATCTTAATGAAGATGGCCTCACCCATTAATCCACACATAACTCCCAGATATTCCTTGTTATATGACTTATTAATTCTCATACTATTGCTTTGCCATACATTATTTCTGCAAATATGGTAGTGATCATATTATAATCTAAATCCATACTTCACATCAAAACTCTTGTGTGCCTTTAAACTGTGTTAAAAAGTTTCTTACAGCCAGGCATCAGTGGCTCACGCCTGTAATCCTAGTTACTCAGGAGGCTGAATTCTGAGGATGACAGTTCAAAGCCAGTCTAGACAGGAAACTCCGTGAGACTCTCATCTCCAACAAACCACTCAGAAGACCAGAAGTGCTGTAGCTCAAAATGGTAGAGTGCTTGCCTTGAGCTGAAGAGCTGAGGGATGGTGCCCAGGCCCAGAGTGCAAGCCCCATGACTGACAAAAAAAAAAAAAAAGGACAAAAAAACTACTCACTGTCAGGAACTGGTGGTTTATGCCTGTAGTCCTAGGTACTCAGGAGACTAAGAGCTGAAGTTTGTGGTTCAAAGCCAGCCTGGACAAAAAAGTCCATGAGATTCTTATCTCCAAGTAGCTACTCGGAAAAAGCTGGAAGTAAAGCTATAGCTCAAGTGGTAAAGTGCCAGCTTTGAGCAAAAAAGCTAAAGAACAGCATTCATTTGTGAGATATATACCACAAACTCACAGTTTTATAGTTTATGAGTTAGTTTATTAAACTAAGTTTACATTGACCATTTACATTGATCTATTGACCATTTTTTGTTTTCATTTAACTAGTAAAAGAATAGGTAAATTGTCAGTGTTTTTATATTTAAAAATCAGATTTGTTGTCTGTGTTACAGTTACTTGCATATATCCAGGTTTCAGAAGAAATTTCTTTAGTGTATAAGTTTGCTCACTTATTAAAATTGTTATTTATGATACCTTTCCTTATAAACTATCTTCAGGTCAAAGCTTAAACAACAGATTTCTTATCTGAGTTACAGTTACTCGCATATATCCATCACTACATTCTATTATAGTTCTCATTTCTCAAAGGCACTGAGATGTTAACAACAAAAAAGTAGTTTACAAGGTCATATGTTGACCTTGGCATTCAGTGTCAGTCACCATTGTCTATGCTGGGGCTTTCTGCTAGACAGGCAGGACAACTATGCTCATAAATGTATCAGCCACAATTTGGTGGAGTATCCAAATCAAAGAATCTGTATACAGACAGATGTAATGTCATTATAATTTAATATAAAGGTACAAAGTCAAAGAGTCTTAATATAGGTAGGCACAAGGTATGTATCATGATATCACTGAATTATGTAAATTGAAAGAATCTTACCACAAGAAGATGCCTTTGGGCATTTGACCTTTTAGTAGACATTTACCCCCCTCTGTATCCTCCTTATTGTAATAAAATATCTGGCTTGTTCTTGTGGCTAATTTAACTCTAGTTTCAGTAGGAATTCTTAGCACCATGTCCTTTACAGTGATACAAATCTTTGTCCCCAAAGTATTAAGACCTTTTGCCTTTGGAATTTTTCTGCATCAATGTTTTAACTTGGGGAATCAGACAATTCACATATTATTCACGGAAATAAAATGCAACTGTCATAATTAGTTCAGTTGGCTAGAATTTGGTTTAGAACAAAGAAGATCCTGTGTATATTTCCACAATGGCTCAGAACAGTGAGATTAAGTGATGCACTATCTGGAGACAGCCCAAGGGAACTACTAGGCCATCTCTGTGTGCTTCATCTTTATGCTTCAGTTTCCATATCCAGAAATGTTCAGAACAGTACAGGACATGTAGCACTTAGAAGTGATGCTTAAGGGGATAAAAAGCCTTTGAGGGTCAAGAAAAGCACTTAACCTAATTCTTAATGCTTGATTGGTACAGAATAAACCATTGATGACTGCACTTAATTACCTGGAGACATTAGGTGATTTAGATGTGTAAATAAGTTCAGACCCCTGATTGTAATGACATCATAGTACAATACATTTAAACATATTTTATCCATAAATTAGGAATGAGGTTAAAACAACAGATCCCAGTTCTGTTGCAAACCATCCATCCTTCTGTATTGTGTAACCACAGCACTGAACGATTGTTTTCTTTAAAAGGTACACAACACAGAAACAATGAGATGTACAAGACACTATTTTGAAAACGAACTTTACAACTTTGTGCGGGGAGAAGCTGGGGAGGTGGGGAGGGAAAGGATGGTAGGGGAAAAACAGAGGAAGGGGTAACAATACTCAGTGGGAAATGTACTCATACTCATTACCTTACTCATAATAATAACACCTTTGTGCAGTATCTTTACAATAATATATATAATAAAAGAAAAAAGAATCTTCCTCAATATCTGTGTCTATGATAAGGCTGAGCTAGAAACCTTTTTCACGAAGAATGTTTTGTTATCTGATAGATTTATATTGGCCTGTGCTAAATTGAAGCCCCTTTCTTTTAAGAATAGAGGTTATTAATTGGTTTGTTGCTGTAGGCAGGTCACCACAAACCTTTATTTGGATTCCAATGCAAATGTTTGACATTCACAGAGCTGGAAGGAACCTTTGAGACTATCTGGTCCAATTTGCTCATACAGCCATTAGCAGATTAAGTGTCACACAGCAAGTTAGCAAATCTGTGGGTATATGAGAATAAATTTGCATGTCTAAGTGACCATTTCCATAATGATTTATCTACTTCCACATTACAAGTAGCAATAAACAATAAAATTGCTAAGAACAATAATGACCTCTTTTTTTCTACTGATTCTCTGGATTGATTTAGCAGTCCTTGCTTTGCTGTACCTAGGATTATTTAAACACTTCCAGGCAAGGGGAGCTTGCTTTGCAGGCAGTGCAGTAGTAGGTCTTTCCATTCTCCTCTGCTAGATCTCTTTCTCCCCGTTGGGTGCCCCTGTGAACTCTTTTTCTGGCAGGCTATTCCAGATCTGAAATGCCACATGGGTAGCTCAGCCTTCTTTACAATGAATTCCATTTATTGTCCCCAACACTTACCTAGAAAAATCAACATCAAGACATTATTCCGTGGTGATTATTCCCTTATTGTTTCCAGAATATAAGGGTTCCAAGAGGGTGCATCTCTGGAGAAGGATCCCCACAGTGCAAAATGCTAATTTAACCTCTGCTTGTATCCTGTTTTTGCATATCTTCTGGACCTAGCAAATCACTGGCCAAAAATTATTGTAATAGCATTTGCATTAGAGAAAACATAATTCATTAGACCAGTATGTCTGCCTACCAAAGTGGCTAAAAATTTATGTGCTCAAAAACCAAAGAATATATTTTAAGGCCATATATATGTGACTTATAACTGGATGCTACTTAAATTAATTGATTTCTTCTGAATTGCTTCTGTGTACAGTGCCAAGCCTTGAATGGAATATAAGATTGAGGGTCTGCTGAACTTTTCAGAGTTTGGCAGACAGTGAGAATGCTCATATAATTTTTGTTTCTTTGCTTTTATTTTTGTCAGTTATGGTGTCTGAACTCAGGGTCTGGACACTGCTCCTGAGCTCTTTTGCTAAAGGCTAGCACTCTACCACTTTGAGCCACAACTCTACTTCTGGTTTTCTGGTGGTTAATTGGCAAAAAAAAACTCACACAGACTTTCCTGCCCATGCTGGCCTTGAACCATGCTCCTCCGATCTCATCCTCCTGAGTAGCTAGGATTACAGGCATGAACCACACACTCATTTTTTACCATTACTTTTATTTCCTATAATGAGGCTGTCCTTGAGCCAGGCAACTCTCAACACGTCCAACAATCAAATCTGTGACCATAAACCAGAAAACACTCAACATTTTCAGTGCACATGCAAGAAAAAAAAATGAAGGCATACAAATACTATTTGGGTTATGATTCACTAAGAAACACACAGACTTTTCAGTGTTATTCCTTGATTAGGATAAAAAAAATTACTCTGAGTGTATGCTACACTAAACTGTTTTACCGTATGAGTTAGAAGAAAAACAAAACAAAGTAAACCAGCACTGCCACTGATGTGCCAACTTGTTAATGAGCACCAATCATCAGTGCCCACAAACAAATGCAGGTCAGATCCATCGGGAAGATAATCTGGGCCTCCCTCTAGTCCTTGACACATACTTTGTTACTAACTGCAAGTATGTAAATAGCCTAAAAGCTCCATTAGGCCATTAGACTGGTTTAGGTAAGGAAAGTACATCTGTTGATTCTCTGACACATTCTCTCTTGGATTTTCTTGTGGGAATATGCCCTTATATATATATATATATATATATATATATGAGTATATATATATATAATGTCTGTATATATACATACATATGGGCATATATATATATAATGTCTGTTTTTATACATACATATACATACATATATATACATAATACAAATATGTGCATCTATACAAATGTATGCATATTTATATACAAATATACACAAACACATATATATACATACATATATTAATTTAGGTATATGCACAAAGGAGTTACCGTTGGCCTGAGTAGTTTATTAATACAGTACCTCCTGATCAATTCCACCTCTTTCAACATTCTCATCCACCCCTCCTATCCGATGCATTCCCTCATTCCTCTTAACTTTTAGGTTTGTATTGATTTTTCTGCCATTTAACAAGACAATTTATGCATATTATGCATCTTGATCTATGACATCCCTTCAACATCTTCACCTCCTTCCACCCACCTCTTCCCTTATACTTCTCAGTTCTGTGGCATATACATTGTATTCTTGCCTGTGTTCTACTCATTGCTCCCATTCATTCTTCTACCACTCTCCTCTTGACCCCTCCCCCTACCACCCCCCTCCCTGACACACACACTTCGTAAGTTCCCACTTCCAAGTACTCATTTTGTTAGGCTTTGAAGGGCTCCCAGAGAGGTACCTCAGAAGGAAAATCCAGGTACCTGACCAGCGCCCATACTAGGGAATATGTCCTTGAAGTAGAACTTGCACTGCAGCTTATATCATTCACCTTGGAGAAATTTCACTTTTTTTTTTACTTTAATATTTGAAGTTCTCTTTTCCCATTTCCTAAGAGTGGTTTAAAGATGTCATTTTAGGGATGGGAAAGTGGCTCAATGGTAGAGCACTTGCTTTGTATGCATGAAGCCCAGTGTTCGATTCCTCAGCACCACATAAGCAAAAAGAAAAAAGCCGGAAGTGGCGCTGTGGCTCAAGTGGTAGAGCGCTAGCCTTGAGCTGAAGAGCTGAGGGACAGCGCCCAGGCCCAGAGTTCAGGCCCCACGACTGGACCCCCCCAAAAAAAAGTTTTAAAAATGTCAGTTTAAATGGATGGCATTTAAATATTTTTCAATAAAAAAGAAACTTTTTTATGTTGACAAAGGGTCTTAAAATCATTGCTTCATGCTCTCACTTGACTGATGTTCTATCTCTTGAACCACGCCTTCATTTCTGGCATTTTCCTGGTTAATTAGCGATAAGAGTTTCAAGGGTTTTAAATCCAGGCTAACTTTGAACCAGGATCCTTAAATCAAACCTTCATGAATATCTAGGATTAAAGTTATAAGCTACCTGTGCACAGCAGAAAAGAAATATTATTTTTAAGTGCAAGAAGATAGACTGGAAAGAGCTCTGATTTGAAAACTCATGACATTCCTCGGACTCTTCAGTGCTTGAAGAACTTGGTGATGATAGGAGAAAACAGAAATTTTCATTACATGGTGCCTGTCAGACATTGCTAATGGTGTTTGTAGGTTGTAGGAAAAATAGTAATATGGGATATTTTAGTGGTCATATATACAAGATCATTTTTTTGAATATAGCTTTATGAATTTCTCCTCTTCTCCTCCTCCGTCTTCACATGTGAGTACGTGTGTGTGTGTGTGTGTGTGTGTGTGTAGACACTAGAATTTGAACATGGGGCCTGGTATTCTTAGTACTTAGCTTTTTCACCGGAGGTTTGAGCTCTTAACACATGAGTCACACCCCCAATGCTGTTTGGTGGTGGTGGTGGTGATTAACTATGGATGAGTCTTGAGGATTTGTCTACCCAGACTGGCTTTGAACCATGATCCTCAGATCTCAGTGTCCTAAGTAACTAGAAGAACAGACATGAGTTACCAGCACCTAGCTCATTCTTCCCCCTCCCCACTGTAAAAGAACAATTCAACAACTACATGTAGGGCTGGGAAGGTGGCTCAGTGGTAGAGTGCTTGCCTTGCATGCCTGAGGCCCTGGGTTCGATTCCTCAGCATCACATAAGCAAAAAGAAAAAAGCCGGAAGTGGCACTGTGGCTCAAGTGGTAGAGCGCTAGCCTTGAGCTGAAGAGCTGAGGGACAGCGCCCAGGCCCAGAGTTCAGGCCCCACGACCTGACCCAAAAAAAAAAAAACTACATGTAAGAAATTGGGGTTTTATAAGTAGACTTAAGTCTCTTACCTAGTTTTGCTGGTTTGGATTGAAATAGCAACCACAGGATCAGAAGAGAAGCCTTACTTTTGATAACTGGTACAATTTCATCATAAACAAGATTTTTTCACCTCCTTCTTACAGGAGGATTTCCGTGTTTCATTTTGAATGAAGGGGCCATAGCATAAAATTATAGGTCCCTTCATTCCTTGGAAAAAGAAAACATTAGGGATCAGAAAATAGTTCCCCAGAACTATTTTTCTTTTGAAAGAACATTTCTCTTTTGAAAAATTTTAACGTCTGTGACAGTGTCTAACAGCATGAGAAAAGTTTGACACTGGTCAGGATTGATGCTATTGATCATTTTAGTAGCTAAATGATTCATAATTTCATCAGATTAGAGCCTGGTTTCCTTCTCTCAGGAGATGGACCACAAAATATACTGTCATAATTGACAGGATTTTCAAACTAGCTGTTATTTACTAAAAATGTTGATTTAAAAATTTGAGCAGAAGGATTTGTCAGAGAGATAGATAGAGAGAGAGAGAGAGAGAGAGAGAGAGAGAGGGAGAGAGGGAGAGAGAGAGAGGGAGAGAGGGAGAGAGAGAGAGGTTAATATCTGTCCTCTGGTGTTTGGATGAGCAAGATAATTATACCCTTGTCTACTGCAGATGCTCTGGTGTTAGCTTTGGCAGTTTCCCTGTTCAGTGTGCAAATAATTTTCCTCTACTAAAGTTAGTGTTTATTTGCTACAAATCAATTTCTTTTCCAGCAATTAATGGATCATTTCCTTCATTAGAAATAGGGACTGCACTCACTGACAGGAGTTTTTATTGTCGCAAGCAAATCTGCAAATCTGATGTGATAGAGAAGGAAATCCACATGAATACCCATGTCCATTTAAGGTATTATAGTGATTTTTAAAAGCTAATCATTAAAATAACTGACATACCATGTGCTTATAATCATTTTGAATGATTTAAATCAGGATTTAGAAATATCTTTTTAATTTTTCAGCCAGTATTGATGCTTGAACTCAGGGATTTATGTTCTTGCTTGGGATTTTCACTCAAGGCTGGTACTCTACTACTTTAGCCATACCTACATTTCTGTCTTTTGGTTTTTAAATTGAGGTAAGAGTCTCTCAGACTTTTCTGCCTAGGGTGGCTTCGAATCTCAGTCCTCATAACTTACTGAGTAGCTAGGATTACAGGCATGCATCACAATGCCAGGGGAAAAAAATTAAGACAATATTGATAGATCCATTTTTAAGTTTGCATTTAGTTGGCACATAATATCTTAAGAACTTTTTCTACATTTCTGCCAGATCATGTTATAGATATGTTATATCTATATGGAGTTCACAATGTTTAAGTTTTATCAGACATGTATGTGATTCTCCCACACTGATATAAATAAGTTTCTTTCTGGCCAATAATGAGCATATTTACTTGTATAATCCATGAGCTTAGGTGCCATGGTTGTGTATATGACCAGTATAGAGAAGAACAGATGTTTTGATAGAGAGCTACAGAAGAAGGGAGGAGACCTATTTTTATAGCTCCTTTTTTCTCTTCAGATCATTGCCTCCAGGAATACCCAGGCAAATAGAACTATTTCTCAGGTCTCCATATTTTCCCAACCATATAATGCCACATACATGTACCTAATAAAACAAGAATGTACTGGGGTTTAGGTTGTAGTTCTATCCCTGAATCTCTCAAGAATCATCATGGTTGACTTTTTTATAATAAAATTCAACAATTAGGTACCAATGTGATGACTAAGTTTTGTATTAACTGAGAATCAGATGTTTACCTTGTTCTTTTTCTACATCCTCAACTCTCCAGCATGCCTGGGGTAAAATACCCATTAAAGGATAAAACGTTGTTCAAAACATATATCACCACTCTCAGAGACAGAAGGAAAATGGCCCTTAAGGCTTGTGCAGGGAGAAGATAAATCTACCAGTGATAAAGGTTTGTAAAAGAGGTGAACTTTGAACTCAGCCTTTAGGATGAAGTTTGTCTAATAGGGATATAGGAAGAAAGTGTCCTACACAGGGCATCAAACAGCCTGGATCAGGAGACTCCTCATTTGCAGATAATTTTTATCAGAGCACACTCAAAGACCACTTCTAGGTTAGATGGTATTGAAAATGGTAGATGACTTTGTCTGAACATAGTCTTATCTGAGCATGGTCTCTCTCCTAACATTGAAGAAAGAGTTGCAGTTGAAAAAGTAGGACAAATTCAATATAGTTCTGACTAGAAAACCTGACTAGGATGTGTCATTGGATAGTAATCAAGATTTTATTACTCACATATTTACAAATAAATTCTAGTATTTCATAGTCACATTGGTGTCATTAGTCATAATGTCAGAAATGGTTGTATGGATGATGGTATCCTAGGATTCCAGGTAACTCCAGCATTAGCGATCACTGAGACCTTTTCTTACCCTCATACTTGATAGAATTTACAGATGATTTTTTTCCTGTCTCAAGGCTGGATTTCTGTTTCTGTTTGTAGGTGGAAAGAAGTGACTCTGTAAGGACCATTTCCAGAACTAAATCACTGCTTCCAATGTCTCATAGCAAGTTAGGAATAGCTAAGTAGATGCTGTACGAAGGTGTGAACTTCCTTCCCATTGCAAAGATCATGACCTGACTCACTCTTTCCATCATTCAACCTTTCCATGTACAAGTCACTATTCTTCCCTGTTCTAAAAAGAACAGTGGTAAAACCACTTGTCCTTAGGCACATGTATACTTCGATTTTCCTTCCCCATTTGGAACTGTGTTTATGTTCATTCAAACACAACTTTGAAAATTATCTCCTCCTTTTAGAGGAATCTTTGAAACATTTTAGGATGAAGCACTATTAGCAGGTTACCATTGTCTATTTTCAATCACTAATGGACTAACTCTACAGATTTGTCTTGTACTTGCTCATATTCATTTTGAAAAAAATAGAACCAAAACAAAAAGGATACTACAACAGCAACAACATGACGATGTGATCAACTAAAAGCAAACTACCTAGTTACAAGTTAATGAAATATTTAGAGAAAAATATATCATTCCTCTAAGATGAGACCCCAACGTTTGAACCAGTGGCTCACAACTATAATCCTAGATGCTCAAGAAACTGAAATTTGAAGATCAAGGTTCAAAACCATCCTGGGAAGAAAAGTCCTTGAGACTCTTACTTCCAATTAATCACCAAATAGCCAGAAATCGAACTATGGCTCAAGTGGTAGAGAGCTATCCTTGAGTAAAAATGTTTAGGGACAGCACCTGGTGCTGAGTTCAAGTCTCATTACACACACACACACACACACACACACACACACACACATAAAACCACATGACCCTAGCTAACAGACTACCCACTTTTCCCCGATACATTATTAATTCTATACATTATCAAACTATACATTATTATCACTCTTATATTCTCTAGAGAAAACACCCAAGTTTTTTTTTTTGTGGAGAAAAAAATTACTTCATAACCCGGAACAAAGGAACATCATTCTTCACCAAATCATTTAATTACTGAGAAATGTTTTTTGGCCTAGCAGCTCCATCTTTCTGCTATTTATCTATAGTCTGGATTACTTTATTCATTAGTTCTCACAGAGGACTGTATTTGTATCTTTGCTTTATAGATGTGTTGAATGTTTCAGTCCTAAAATACTCCACTCTCAGCTCTGTGTTGGATACTTGGAAGATGATTTTAAATCAACCTTGGGAACATACTGCTGTTATAATGCCAAATAACTCAGGGGGAAATGATAAGTATAAAGAGATCAATAAGGCAAGAGAATCCATGCCTTCCAAAGTAAAGCAAAATAGGAGGAAAAAACTATCAATCAAGCATTGGGACATAAATAAAGGAAAAGTATGCATGTTTGGGGCACCCTTTCACTACAGTGAGCCATTATCCTGTAGGTAGTAAATTTCTCTTATGTTCTCCCAACTCCTTTAATATAGGTCATTCTAAAATACTGCTATAAGAGTCACAGGCACATTGATCAGGCTGACGTTGCTCTTCCTTCCCTCCTAATAGAATAAAATGAGGGTATGGCTGATGAATGCTAAAAAGAGCAATTTCCAGTCTGTTTAGTTGTGAGCGGTCACACTGGTTCATTCTCTCTTCATAATGAATATTTGTGTAACTTACATCTTTGTAAATATGAATTATGCAAATACATTTCTGCTCTTTGAGATGATTTTACCCAAAAAGCCCTCATAAATGCCTAGTTGCATTGGACTTTTAGATGAGATAAAAGCAAATTGTGGAAACTAGTAATTGGGGAATTAAATCCTTTATTGAGTAATAGGTACTGAAATTTGGTGCATCAGGAAGCAATGCTTTCTCTTTTTCAGCCAAAAAGCATTACATTATTTTAAATTTTCCACAATAAATGGAATAGCTTGCAGACCCACAGAAGTAAATTTTAGTGACATGCAGAAATAGGGATTTATTTTTGTGTGTTAATGGTCAAGGAGATTTCATGAAATTGGCCCGGAGCCTTTGACTGACAATCTAAGGAACAGGATCTGCAGACTATGAAGAACATTTCAGAATTTTTATCTTCAATGTGAGGCTAAAAATATGGAAGTTTATTTTAATAAAGGATTCATTATAATATGTTCATATATGCATATATATTTTGACCAAATACATCCCCCTTATATTCCCTTCTTATCCACCCCCCCATTACCCTCCCCCCCTGCTTTTTACAGCTTTTTGTGTGTGCTTGGCAGTACTGCAGCTTGAAATCAGGTCCTGGGTGTCCTCTCCACAACCTTTTCACTCAAGGCTGATCCTCTCCCACTTGAGACAGAGAGCTATTTTCAGATATTTGGTGGATATTTGAAGCTAAGAATCTCACAGACTTTCCTGCCTGTGCTGACTTCTCACCTCAATCCTCAGATTTCAGAGTCCTGAGTAGCAAGAAATTATAGGCATCAACTACGGATGTCTCGCTATTTTTTTTTTATTTTTCTTTAAGTAGTTGTACAAAGGAGCTGACATCCAACAGAGTTTATAAATTCAAAGCATCTTGGTCAATGTTATTCCTTTGAAAATTCTCATCCCTTCTTCCAAATCCCTACTTCCCTCACTTTCATAATTGTGTAGGATAAGCACTGAACTTTTTACTTCTTTTTCCCCTTTCTGCTCATCATTCATATACCTCACTCTCCTTGACCCCACTCCACCCCTTGAAAGTACTTCTTTCCTGGTGTTTATTTTGTTGACCTTTGACCTTTCCTGACCTTTGTGACCTTTTCTAAGGAATTGCGCTGAGTTCTTCTCTGAATCTATTATGATTTTGTACATAAATATTAAGTAATTTAATACTTTAGAAGAATAAAGGCTCAGTGGAGGTTATTATTAGAGTTCTTAGAACTGAGAACAGGAAAAAATAATTTGGAGATGATTTTTCAATCTGTATGTGCTGTGGAGAACTCCTAGACCAAGGCAGAAAGAATAGAATGGGTTTTTTTTTAAAGAAAGAAAGACAAAAGGAAAGAAGACCACAGGAGAGGAGAGGAGAGGAGGGGAGGGGAGGGGAGGGGAGGGGAGGGGAGAGGAGAGGAGAGGAGAGGAGAAGAGAAGAGCCAAGTATGTATCTTTTTTGTTATCCATCACGTCATAGGTTAGGTTCTACAATAGGAACTTGAGGCCAATATTAGGGGTGTGTCTGTCTTTTTCAAATTGCTAGCATATCATACTAGCTGAACTTGAGATAACTCAGTATTGAGGGAAAGTAGTTTCTAGAGGAATCCAAATAAATATAGGAAATGTGTTTTAGCACATAGTTACTCCAAATAATACATGGCCACTAGTAAGTGGGATAGTATCTCACATCTGCAGTAAGCATTGAGAAAGGTCTGCCTGGAACATGCTTACGTGGTAAAGCACTTGCCTAGCCAGTATGAGGCCCTGAGCTTGACCCCAAAAGCAAAAAAAAACAATTTTTCACTATCTCTACTTTCTTTGTTAAAATTAGAACATAAACCTGACCACTCAAACACATCTAAACACATTCCTGTGCCAAAAATGTTTTTTTACAAATGTGTCTATTGATGGACCTTAACTAATTTCAGTATAAGTCATCCTACTACAAGAGAAAATTCTATGTTTTTTCCTGTCTCATTTTATTTTTTAATCTATATTGTTACTAAAGATATTTTTTCCAGTTTTTACAAACTATAAGGAAAAATTAACCATCAGATCAATTCTATTTGTAGTTTCTATGAAGTGATACCACAGTTGAACATTTATCCAAAAGATTACACATCAGGATGCAACTTGTACAACCATTTTCACTGCTTCATTATTCACCATAGAATGTGAAGGTATAGAAACAGCCCTGATGTCCTTTTTTTTTTTTTTTGTCGGTCGTGGGGCTTGAACTCTGGGCCTGGGCGCTGTCCCTGAGCTCTTCAGCTCAAGGCTAGCACTCTACCACTTGGGCCACAGCACCACTTCCGGTTTTCTAGTGGTTTATTGAAGATAATAGTCTCAGGGACTTTCCTACTCTGGCTGGTTTTGAACCATGATCCTCAGATCTCAGCCTCCTGAGTAGCTATGGATGCCTAGCCCAGATGTCCTTTTAGGGACAAATGGATCAAGAAAATGTGATATATACATACAGTGAAATTTTATTCATCCATTCGGAAGAATG
Organism: Dipodomys ordii; assembly: GCF_000151885.1. Taxonomy (NCBI): domain Eukaryota; kingdom Metazoa; phylum Chordata; class Mammalia; order Rodentia; family Heteromyidae; genus Dipodomys; species Dipodomys ordii. Next base: position 2,354,162 of record NW_012267326.1, read on the forward strand.
ATATTACATCATCTGCAAATAATGGATGGACTTGAAAAAAATATTGTGTTAATTGAAATCAGGTATGACCAAAGAGACAAAGGACACATGTTTTCTCTTGTTTGTGGAAGTTAGATCTAATTTACAAATGTGTATGTAAACATGCGCAGGATCATATTCACATGTAAATAAATGTATTAACTGAAATATGCTATAAGTAAGGGATAATTCAAGTGGTACAATTCTTTTGAAAAACTTATAGTCTGACAAAATGGATATCAGAAAACAATGATATAATGATATACAGCAATACATGTGATAGAAATCTAGTCATAGAGGCAGGAATTAACTCTAAGCTGCTTTCCTGCAATATGCATGTTTTTTAAACTAACAGGAGGCTTTCCTCCTGTTTGTCCAGGTTTTGCACTCTCTGTGATGCTGGCTGTAAGCACCTATGGCAAGTGTAGGTGAGTGATATCTATACAAGTGTATACATAAATTAAGATATAAAACTAGCTTATTCAAATGGAGAGGCATGCCCTAGTGGCTCACATGTAATTCTAACTACCTAGGGAGGTTAAGGTCTAAGGACTGCATCTTGTTAGGAGTGTTAGGCGGAGATCAAAGGAAAAGGACAGACCAACAAAGAGAGAAAGGGGTACAAAATGCAGTCAATATTTGATGCATATTGTATGAAACTAGGAAAAATGAGTGGAGGGGTAGGGAAGAGAGGGATGGGAGAGAATGATGAAAAATGGGATGTTCAAGATGCATTGTACTCACAGTGACATGTCAGATGGTTACCTCTTTGTGCAACTACTTAAAGTTAACAAAAATATAACTTAAAAAGAAAGTACAGTTAAAAATCCAGAGAATTCTTTGGTCTGTTCATTCTGATACTTAATCTGACCCCTCTGAATATTAAAATTGATTGTTCTTTACTTGAAGAATTAAGAATGGCCCATGGTAAAGAAAACAGGCATGATCTTGAGGTTAGGACTGGGAAGAGATGCTCTTTTCTCTTAAAACTAATAGAAGTTGAAGCATTGAGTACACTTTGCTGTAAGAAGGATTTACCTTTCCATTGCTTTCTCTCCAGCACTATGTGCTGAGCATTCTTATGTGAACCATTTCTTCCTAAACTTGCTATTTTTCTTTCCCAAGGATTTTAAGGACCAGTTGTCAGTGATTGTACTTTATCTTTTAGAACATTTTTTCATGGCAACATTTTTCATCATGACATCACAGTGTGTACCCCAACAGTTCTAATTACATGTTCTATTTTACAGGTGTTGTGGTATGGGTCAAATTTTGTGAGGGGGGGTAACATGTTTGACAAGAAATGTACTCATTGCCTTACTTATGTAACCATAACCCCTCTGTACAACAATTGTACAATAAATTTCTTTAAAATAAAACATCAAAATTATACCACATTGAAGAAAAACATGAAGATACTAAAAGGTGGAAAGACTTCCCATGTTCATAGATTGGAAAATCTAATATTGTTAAAATGTCCATGACAAAACTCAACACCTCATTCCCCAACCCCTTCAAAATTCCAAAGCATCTCCTGTATCATATCTAAGTGGTATTAAAAAATCAGCACATGGGGGGAAAAAGAAATTATTGGCCTTTATTTGACGTACTGCAATAATTTTGTTCTAAGAAGATGCTTCCTTTAAGTCCAGGTCCTGGACAGACATTCTTACTGACAGCAGCTTAAGAAGTTTATCTAGAGATAAGAAACATGTTCTCTATTCACAAGACTTTCGGGACAATGATATAATGATATACAGCAATACATGTGATAGAAATCTAGTTGTAGAGGCTGGAATTAACTCTAGGCTGCTTTCCTGCAATATGCATGTTTTATAAACTAGAACAAGAAGCTTTCTTCCCTTTTGTCAAGGTTTTATACTCTCTGTGATGCTGGCTATAAGCACCTATGGCAAGTGTAGGTGAGTGATATCTATACAAGTATATACATAAGTTACTATATAAAACTAGCTTATTCAAATGGAGAGGCAGGCCCTAGTGGCTCACATGTAATTCTAGCTACTTAGGGAGGTTAAATTATGAGGATTGCAGTTTGAAGTCAAACTTGACAAGAACGTCTGTGAGACTTTTATCTTCAGTTAACCACCAAAAAGCCAGAAGTAGAACTGTGGCTCAAAGTGGTAGTGTACCAGCCTTGAGAACAAGAAGAAAAAAAAGGTAAGGAATAGAGTCCAGATACTAAGTTGAGGCCCCAGTAAGGCACCCCCCCCCAAAAAAAATTAAAAAGTTTGTCACCACAAGCTGTTTAGTAGACCCGGGTTCTTGAGTTTAAGAAGCACTTGCAGCATTGCCAATATACTTTGAAGGAGATTTCAAGGAGGCAGCTCAGTCAATGTCAAACTCTGTTTTGATGATAGGTGCTATCTCAGTGCTTCCTACATTTCATTGACTCTGTTTTTGTTCCATTTAAGATATGATTGAATTCATGGTGCTAATTGTCTCTCTTTAAAGAGTTATAAAGAGTGACTTAGGGCGATGAATAACACCTGTAACGATTCTCTGCAGGGTTTCTCTGTAGGATAATGAATAGGAAGGCTGTCTTGGTAACCATCTTTCCTTAAAAAATGTCTATGATCGCTGCATGGTCATTCAAATAGTACTTATATAGTAGATTGCCGTTTGAGGCCAGTCTGGACTATGTAGTGGCATTCTCTCCCCAAACAGGAAAACAACAAAGCCAAAACAATGAAACCAAACTGGAGTACTTATGATTCTTACATTTTGCCTCGATTAAGCAACAGAGACACTACTAAATCTCTTTTGTGCTTTGTCCACATATGTTCCATGGTCCTTTCCCATCCAAGCAGTTGAGACAGGCCAGAAAACATTGCTTTTTTGCCTTCTCATGGTCCTCATAGTTGCTCTCACCAGGTAACCATGGGACCCTTAGGCTTACTTGTATCTTGGAAGAACTTGGGTTGTTGGGGATCATTCTGATCGCCTATACCTGTAGTGGGTAAAAATGGATTGCTGAAGTTAAGTACTTCTGGACAGAGTTGATTGTTACTGTCTCAAAAGCTTTGTGACTGTATGTTGAACTGTTAGGGGGTTCAAATAGCCATGTGCTTACATGACAAAAGCCAACAAAGCTATGAACCTTCCTTCCTTCCTTCCTTTCTTCTTTTCTCCCTCCCTCCCTCCATTCCATCCCACTATTTCTTGTTCTAAGTGCTTTTCTATTCTGATTCCCACTATGTAGAGCAAATCTTGGAGACTATGATAGGGGAAGAAAAGAAATATCAACTTTTCTATCATTCTTCTAGTGATAGTTTCTTACAAAAAAAAAAAAAACTGTTATTCGTTGCACATCAAGCCCCACTAACTGCTCTCCAAAGCAAAAGCAAAACAACACAGTACAAAACTGCCCTCTGAAATAGCAGAGGCAGTAGTAATTCTTTGGAATGTATAAATGTATAAATATCTCTATTTTGCTTTAGTGTGTGTGTGTGTGTGTGTGTGTGTGTGTGTGTGTGTGTGTGTGTGTGCTGGTCAGGGCCTGGGTGCTGTCATTTAGCTGTTTTGCTCAAAGTTGGCACTCTGCTACTTGAGTCACAGCTCCACTTCTGGCTTTTGGTAATTAATTGGATATAAGAGTTTCACAGATTTTCTAGGCTGACTTTGAACTGTGATCCTCCAGTCTCAGCCACCTGAGTAACGAGGATTACAGGCATGAGCCACCAGAGCACTGCAATGAACTTGTTTTTATACTATGCACAATTTGCTTCAGCTAGGGCACATGTCATATAACTTGTTAAAATTTAAGAGCAATAATTAAAGCAAAATAAACACTTTAAGCCATTGTTTACTCACCACATATTCTTGCAGACTAACCCTTTAAAAAAATCTAATGATTAGGTTTTTAGTGTTAAAAGTTAGTACTGTTATTTTCTGCATCTGAAACTCCTTTTAGTTACCTACATGGACATTTATTAGTTGGTCTGTTATTTAACCTATATACTTTCCCACTGGCAATCAAATAAGCTACGTCTTATTCTTAAAAAGTACTTTTAACATGTGTACAGAATATGTGTATGCTAAAAATGACTTCCTGTGAGAGAATTTCTTTATTTTATAAAGTCTTGAGGGTCTTTTCATCAGTTTTTCTGGGGACAGTTATCATCAGTGACTAGATTAAAAGTAACAGAAGCTGAGATTTCACGAAAAAGACATTTCTCGATTCATAATCTAGAGAATTACAGTTTGTAAAGGATCAAGAGATTTTTTTTACATTGTATCATAAGGTTTTAAACAGGATATGTCAGAGTTCAGCCAGATCTGTTGATGGACCAAAAGAAGAATATTATTGCCTGAGATAACAACAACATTGTAAAAATATTTTAGGCTTTATGTGAGAGTAATAGCTGCACTGGTGGGATCACTTGTAGGATGCGTATATTGTACCAGTTTCTGTTCTCAGGGCTCAATACACAATCACTGATTTGAAATGTTTCACAATTTTCTGCAGTAGTTATTATTTCTATTTTTATAGATGAGAAGACAAGGCAAAGGGGGTTAGGTAATTTTCTCCAAAGCTAGACAGGCAGGTTGTAAAGTTAGCCTGGTAGTGCATCTTTGGGGTTTGTTCTTCCTTATGGATCAGTGACTCTGACACTCCTTCCTGAGCTTTGAACAAAGTTCATATTAAGAGCAGATGTCCCATGTTTACCCATCTCTGAAGCTCACTTACTTCAAAAAAGCAAAAAAAAAAAAAAAGACAAGGAGGGGAAATAGATTCGTCCTTGTTGAGGAGGTAAATCATTCTCCATGCCTATAAAGAACCAAGCAGTAAAAAAAGGAAGATATGATGAAAATTGGATGTGTCACAGGTATGGTGGCTCACTCCTACAATCCTAGCTACTCTGGAGTTTGAGATCTGAGGATCTAGTTTCAAAGCCAGCCTGAGCAGACAAAATGTCAGAGACTCTTTTTGTTGTTGCTGTTGTTATTGTTGTTTTTTATTGTGAAAATACTGTTACAATTACATGGGCAAGATAATGAGTACATTTCTTATCAAGCATTGTTGCCTCCTCCTTTGTTTCCCCTTCCCATCCCTTCCCAGACTCTTATCTCTACTTAAAAGCAAAAAGTCTGAAGTAGAAGTGTGGTTCAAGTGGTAAAATACCAACCTTGAGTACAAAAACCAAGCAAGAGCTGGAAAAGTTCAACCCTAGTATTGGCATAAAATAAATACATAAATTAGATTAGTTCATACTAGTTTGATAAATTCACTAATGTACAAGTTGCATTGATTTATAATAAACTACAAAAGGGAAATAGCCTTATGGAGGTTTGTAAATGTGAGAAATAAAATTTGACTATGTAAATATTTGATAAGTCTTCTAATTATAAAAATTATAATAAATTTGATAACAATAGTCATTTTATATTCTCATAGCTAAAATCTCATGGGCCAAAATGCAATAAAGGTTGAAAGTATTTATAGAAAATTATCTAAGCAAGCACTCCTTTCAATTTTTATAATGAAGCAATTATTTTTCCTGTATTAATTGCTGCCACACTTCTGATCTGTGCTCTAGTATTGTCTTGTTGAGAAAATGATTATGCTCTATAGTCTAAATTTCTTAGATTTAGGACTCTAAAAGCTTCATTTCTCTTCACATTTAATTTTGCTACATCAATAAAATATGAACAGAATGGTTAATAAAACAACAAAACTATTTTATGTCAGGGAATATAGGTTATGGTTTATGAATTTGCTGAGTTACCCTGATCGATCACTAGAAGAGAGCACTTTTCTCTGTTGCTTTGTCTCTGTTCAGAGAAAAGGAAGATCAGTGGAACATCATGTTATGTGGAGGTTGGGAGGCTCCAGTCCTATTTAGGAATGTTAATATAGAGTTTTGAAAATGCTAGGCAAGAAGCTAGTCAGCCCAAGAGAAAAGCATTTATTTTGTATTGACTGTTACAAATTGTGAGCTCTCCTCCCCACCTTCCTTTATCCACACTCCAATAATTTTAAAATACAGGTGAACCAGAAGCTGGTGGCTTATGCCTGTAATCATAGCCACATAGGAGGTTCAGACCTGAGGATCGTGATTTGAATTAAAACAGAACAAGAAAGTCCATAGGATTCTTATGTCCAATTAACAAGCAAAAAGCCTGAGGTTAAAATGTGGCTCAAGTAGTGGAATGCCAGACTTGAGTGGAAAAAGCTAAGCAAAAATACAAAGCCTTGAGTTTAATCCCCAGGGCAGGCACACACACACACACACACACACACACACACACACACACACACACACACACAGAGAGAGAGAGAGAGAGAAAGAATAAAATCTGGAGGATTTTATCTTATTCTTTCTCCAGATTGTATTTTCTTCATGGAAATCTCTTGATAATATCTACCTTGGATACAGAGACGATTTAAATGCTACAGTTTTAGATCCATTGCCTCTGTGGGGAAGGTGACAAACTTTATTATGGCCTCCATTGAAATAAGAATAATTGCATACTAAAAGCCAAATGCTAGTGGCCAGAGCTGTAATCTTAGCTCACTAGAAAGCTGAAATCTGAGAATCATGGACAGAAATGTTGGTGAGGCTCTTATCTTCAGTTACCCTGTAAAAAGTCAAGCGAGGGCGTGGCTCAAGATTGATAACACCAGGTTTGAGATTTCAAATCCCAGTACCAGCACCACCACCACCAACAACAGCAGAAAAGTAAGTGCACTTTAACAAAAAAAAATCTCCAAACCCCTGAACAGCAGGATAGAGCCTAGAATCCTGACTTTTCCGTATTCTTTGAATAGCACAGAGACACTAACTATCAGAATGCTCTGCATCAGCACTGCTCAAATGAATTTTCTATGATGATGGAAATGTTCTCTGTGGCCCTAACATTCAATTCTCATGTCTGTTTTAGAGCATTTGAAATATGGTTAGTGCAACAGAGGAACTGAATGATTAGTTTAATTGCAGTTAATTATATTTAAATTTCAATAGCTCCACTTGCTATCAAACTACTACTGTTTGAACATCTAGAGTTAGAACAGTGATTAATTGCAATGTTTCAAGTCCTAGGTATTTTGCTGAGTAGCTAAACAACCTTGGAAATTCATTTACCTCCCTGGGCCTCACTGTTATTCTGGTCAACATAATGATTACAATAGAACTTAATTCCAAGGGTTCTGGGATCAGGAAATATTGAACCATACTCAGTATATAATGTGTCTCACACGCAGCCATTATTATCATTCCTGATTATTTTATGATTTGTTGTTGATTTTACAAAATCGGTGGAGAGAGGAAATGAGATAAGGCTAAAGTAAAAGAAAGAAAATAGCATGAAAGGAATACAACTCTAAATAACCCCAGAGAAACGGTTGGGATTTTGTGAACTAGAAAGCAAATAAATGGTGACCATACCCCCATGCTTTTGTTTTGGAAACTACATTTATTTTTTATTTCCTGGTATAATCATTAATGAATCTTCAGTTTGCTCAAAATGTGGCCTAGTTTGTAAGGTAAACTTTTCTTTTTAATTATTTATTTTATTGTTAAGATGTTGTACAGAGGGGTTACAGTTACACGAGTAAGGCAATGAGTACATTACTTGTCGATCATTGTTACCCCTTCCCTTCCTTGCTGTTGTCCTACTATCCCTTCCCTCCCCCACCTCCCACACTCCTATTCCCCCTTCACCCCTCACCACCTGAAGTTGTAAAGTTCATTTCCAATATACTGTCCAGTAGGTATCTTCGTTGCAATGGGTCATCCTGTGTCCTTATTTCAGTGTTTTGCTATTCCCCTTCCTCTCCCCAGATTAGACATATGCATATACAAGATGCAAGATATCAAAATCAAGTATAGTGACAGCAGGAGATATACTGTAGGGGACAGAACATACACTAACAACAAAACTTAATAAAATCTCATGGTACATTTAAAACAGTAACAATAAAGACAGACCTCTTGTGTCCATATCCTGGGGTGCATTTCACTTAGCATCAACTTACATAGTCATTTGTACATGGTTTTTGAGCTTTTCAGCTCATCTGATAAGATTATCCTATATGGATGCTAATTATTGCAAATAAGGGAAACAATGGGACCTAAATTTCTTTGGGTCTGGGTAACTTCACTTGATATGATTTTTTTCCAAGTCTTTCCATTTCCTAATAAATTGGGTGGTGGTGTTCTTTCTGATGGAAGCATAGAATTCAATTGTATAGATGTACCACATTTTCTTGATCCACTCATCTACTGAGGGGCATCTGGGTTGGTTCCATATCTTAGCTAGGGTAAATAATGCTGCAATAAACATGTTTGTGCTGGTAGCTTTAGTATGGCCTTGTTTGTGATCCTTTGGGTAAATTCCCAAAAGTGCGATTGCTGGGTCATAAGGGGAGCTCTATGTGGGGTCTTTCGAGGAACCTCCATACTGCTTTCCAGAGTAATAGAACTAGTTTACACTCCCACCAACAATGCAGTAGGGTTCCCTTTTGGCCACATCCCCTCCAGCATCTATTGTTAGATTTATTGATTATAGCCATTCTAATTGGGGTAAGGGGGAATCTCAATGTTGTTTTGATTTGCATTTCTTTGATGGCCACAGCAGTTGAACATTACTTCATGTGTCTACTGACCATTCTTTTTTCCTCATCAGAGAAGTCTCTCTTTAAGTCTTTAGCCCACTTATTAATCGGGTTGTTGTTTCTTTGAGAATTTGTTTTGGGTGGTTTAATTTTTTGAGTTCTAAGTATATTTTAGATATGAGGCCCTTGTCTGTTGTATATCTAGTGAAGGTCTTCTCCCAGTCTGTAAGGTAAACTTTTTAAAAGTTTCCTTTTTCAGTCACAGAACCCTGGTTATATTCATAGTGAGCCATTTTCCCACAACCAAAGTCACCCAAGAATCCATTAGTCTAATGTGGTCCATGCATGTGGAGGGAAGAAGACAGGATAAAGCATAGAAGCAGATGTTATCAAATGTGCTGTGAATGTGAGTCCTAGGAAGGAAGAGGAAGCAGGGATAGGTATGGACTGAAGACATTTGGGATTGAAAGGAAAACCTGAACAAAGAAATTAATTTTGATTGCAATGTTATTGTATCACTGCATTGCTCCTGAGTCATCACAGATATACTTCTAGAGAAGGGAAATTCTCATCTAATTGGAAAACACAGAGATTGGTCTAGGAAAAGCCACTTCGATGTCTTATTATTGATAATGAGGCTTGTTATTCATGTTAGGGAACAAATGTATTTCTCTGCCACTCACAAACTATCAGTAACCAAATAAGTAATATAATTGGTCCATATAAAAATAGTTACCTGGTTGGGAAACTGTCTTACTGTTTATGTTGATGATGGAAAGAGGAAACTATAGAAGAGCTCATTTAGTTGTAAGTATTATGCCAACATATCTTCCAGTGTTTTTTTTTCTGTTGTGGATTGTTTTTTGTGTTTTATTTTGCATGGTTGTGTGCATGTTTGTGTGTGCCTGTACTGAGGCTTGAACTCAGGGCCTGCGCAAAATCCTTTAGCTTTTCACTGGGGCTGGTGGTGTGCCTGAGGCACACTTCTACCTCCCACTTGTTGGTGAACTTGAAATAGAGTTTCACAGACATTTTTTTACCCTGGTTGGTTTCAAACTGTGATGTTCAGATCTTAGTCTCCTGAGTAGCTGTGATTACAGGCCTGAGTCATCAATGCCTTGTGGGATGGGTTTTCACTGTTTGCCTAGTGATTTAGACGACCTTGATGGCTGGTGTTGGGACTGATCTCTGAGGTATTCCTTGGACAAACTGAGGAGTTTACATCCAGGAATTACGGTCACTATCATTATTTCTGTGGATTGCCCTAATGCTAATAAGCATTGCACATAGTATGGCTGACATTGTAATCTCCATCGGGGAACCATTCATGTTTATATTCCCATAGTACTAATCTTTATTAGTATTAGCATCATGAACTAGGTGGGGTATTTTCAAAGCATAAGACTAGTGCCAGGAATGCCTAAAATTTTGAAGTATGTGTTAGTATTTGCTTGCCCCTAAAAAAGAGCAAGTTGATCATGTTAAAGGCAGAAAAAACGACATCACAGGCATTTGGAATAATTGACAATTTTCATAAAAGATCATTTGGATCACTTATAACAGTTCTCTTTTCTAGCTTGTAAATTTATTAATGAATTTTGTGTCTAGTGCTTGAACTGAAAAATAACTCGTTTAGTATATTTCTAAGTATCACACATTTGTAATGTCTTTTAATATCTAAATCTCTAAAATGGAATTGAAACTTTAATCCTATTAATGACACAGAACACTATGCAATTTTTGCAGTCTACTGAGGCTTTCAAGCTAATATTGAGAACAAAGGAAATCTTAATCTCACAGAAATTTGATAAAAAACCAAGTAGTAATTTGTAAATACCTGGCAACTAATTAGTTATTTCCTCCAAAATGACTATTTTTGTCACAGCTTAGTTATCACATTAAAGTTTTAAGTATAGTTGCTCCTATACTTTAAAAAATGATTAGCTCTCACCGCACCTCATTCAGGGTAAATTATTTCAATTAGAGCAGAGAATGTAATGTTTGTTGTAAGGATCACCCTGTCCATAGTGTTGAGGGTGAGGTGCTGGTGGTGGTAGCAGAGGAGGAGGAGGAAGAGGAGGAGGAGGAAAGGGTGGTGATGATAAAATAAAAACCATCCTTGCTGAGGAGTGTGATAAATGTTTTACATGTAATTTACCTAAGAGAAAACAATCATCCCACCTGTCCTTTGATAAGGGGTTGAAGAGCCTAGTTAGTGGCAGTGTTGGATTCTCAGCTGGTGATCTGAGGCTCTCAAATACCATGTTCATGTCATTAAGGGCAGCTAATACATGGGCCAATTGACAAAGGATATTCAAATGACTGTCTTTTGTGAGCACTTTCCACTCTAACTGCTCATTTCCATATCTGAGTTATGCATAGGGAAAATAGGAAAAGGGCAAGTTTCCACCAAACTCTATTATAAAAGGCATAATGGAAGCAATTGTTTTCCATAGTTGTGTTATAGATAATGGAGAAGCAATTGCCTAGCATGAAATTGCAAAGCCATGATGCACATGGTCCATGAAACTGTGGCTAAAATTGCATGGCTTGCCTTAGATATGAATTAAGAAACAGTTTTTGGTGCTTTCCTAGACCATACACACCTTAACCTTTACTTGATATTATGGACACACCAGTGACTGCCATAGTCCTTCCTGTGTTCTTTCTGGTAGGTGTCACACACTGGAGAGGGCTGCAGAAGCAAGGTTGTGTGGCAATTATACTGTCTGACAGACAAGGATCCAAGAGCATGTAGCAATATTATCCACTCAGCAAAAGATAGCCAATATATGTGTAGGCTAAATAATTTATGATTTAAGACAAGAATGTGGTTTGTATTCATTCTGGGATAGTAAATGAATTGGCATGGCAGTCCCATGGGAGATTTTATCTGGGATTTTATTCTTGAGTGGATAAAAGAGTACAATTTCTATTGCACTGGAAATGGATAAAAAACAACTTGGGGAGACCATCAGCACACAGACTGCCGTGTGGAAGGGGACCACAGCTCCTCCAAACCACCAGACCAACTGCCTCCAGGTCCTGCTAGCAGCCCGATGCCAGCAGTAGAGCTGACTATGTTTGGCACTAGGTCTCTGTGATTCCTGGCCAAGGAGAATTGCATACAGAATATTTAACATTCTCTCACAAAAGAGTTATGTTTCAATCAGAGGGAGACGTGTGTTGCAGATATAGTCTACTGCAAATGAAATGTGGTATACTGGCATCTTGGAGGGGTAAGGGACATACCACAAATACTTGGGGTAAACAGGTGAACTTTGCCAGGCACTGGTGGCTCATGCCTGTAATCCTAGCTACCCAACAGACTGAGTTCTGAAGATTATGGTTCAAAGCCAACCTGGGAAGGAAAGACCTTGAGATCTTATCTACAATTAACTGGCAAAAACCAGAAATGTAGCTTTGACTCAAGTGGTAGAGCTCCAGCCTTAAGCACAAAAACTAAAGGACAGCACCCATATTCTATGTTCAAGCCCCAGAACTGGCACAAAAACAAAAAACAAAAACAATTGAACTTCAGTTTGGTGATGAGATTTTCAATGAAATGAGTTATTTTCCTTAGACTATTGAGTTAGTATTATTTTATGGTGAGTAGTTATTTTTCAATGAAAAAAGCTGTGTGTTGACAATATTGATTCTTTACTAGACAAGGATCTCTTTCACCTTCTCTAGGAACATTTGGTAATAGCTGAAGAGTGTGTGTGTGTGTGTGTGTGTGTGTGTGTGTGTGTGTGTGTGTCCCCACAGGAATGAACTCAGAGTCTCAAGGCCTTGCACTTGATGCAAGGCAAGTACTTTTACCACTTAAGCTACACTTCCAGTTTCTTTTGCCTCATTTTTATTTGTTTATATATTGTATGGACAGTAGTGATGATTCAACCCAGGGCTTCACACTTCTCAACTGATGCTCTACCACTTGAACCACACCATCTATTCCTACTTCAGACTGATTTTGGTGATAAAGTCTATTGAAATTCTCTACCTACACTGATCTTGCACCTTGATCCTCCAGATTTCAGCCTAAGTGGCTAAGATTATTAGTGTGACCCACCAACTCCTGGCCTGACTTGGTTATTTTTGAGATAATGTCTTTATACCTGAGCCAGCCTAGGTTGTAATCCTTCTATGGTGCTTCCCCTTTGTTGCTGGGGATGGCAGGTGCATGCCACAGTGCTTAGCCATTGGTTGTGATGCAGTCTTGTGATTTTATCTATTATGCGGGTTAGTCTCAAGCTACTATGTTTCCATTTCTGCTTCCCAAGTAACTAGGTATATTGGCTTGATCCACTGCAGCCAGCTTAAAGACATTTATGATTGTCACAGTTGTGGAAGGACAGTGCATCTGGATTTAGTACACAAAGTATTAATATGTTATTAGCTATTTTTTGGTAAGTCCTGGAGCTTGAACTCAGGGCCTGGATGCTGTCCCTGAGCCTCTCTGTACTCAAGGTTAGCATTCTATCACTTGAGCTACAGCACCACTCTTGACTCTTTTCTGCTTATGTGGTACTTAGGAAATGAATCCAGGGCTTTATGCATGCTAGGCAAGCACTCTACCACTAAGCTGCATTCTCAGTCCAAGCTATTAATTATTTTTAAGCACGCTACAATATACAGTAAAGCTTCCTACAACAAATTGCCCTGTGTCAAAATCAGTAGTGGCAAAGGTGAAAACCTTGGTTTAAAATGTATCACAACTCTGCCTATAGACACATGTTCCTCCAATCAAGTTCGACGTTGTATGAAACATAATTTGTTTATGGTTTTCTTTACCTTATTGATTTGTGAGCAACATTTATTGTATTACCACATGCTTTCTATTAAAATAAATTCATGTCTAATCTACCTCCACATGGCATACAAGAAGAAAAGCAAGCAAGCAAACAAACAAAAACCTGCACACACAGCCACATACTTTCCAAGAATGGAGAAGGATGGGGGTTGATGCAGTTTTCAAACTTGACAAATGAGACAGATTAACAAAGCACACTAAATGAATCAGCTATTTAGGATGCTCTACAAGCCAGTTCATGTTGCTGTTGTTAAACAGGAAAACAAACAACAACAACACCAAAAATGAGTTTTGACTTAAACCTTTATGGGTGACAATATTTGAAAAACTCCTAGCATGCTTGCTTGTGATAGTGACTTGCCCTCTGAAATTAAATTTTAAGAGAGACTTCATTTCGCTGGGCACCGATAGCTCACCTTTGTAATCCTAGCTACTCTGGAAGTGGTGATAGGAAAATTATGGTTCAATGCCAGACCAAGCAGACAAATCCTTGAGACTGGTATTTCCAATTAATTAGCAAAAAGCCAGTGTGGTTTAAGTGGTAGAGGTCTAGCCTTGAACAAAAAAGCAAAGTATTAGGCCCTGAGTTCAAACCCCAGTATAATGCTAGCCTGTGAGTGCACATGGGTGTGCACGGATGCACACATATGCGTGCACGCACGCGCAAGCGCGCGCACACACACACACACACACACTTCATTTATGTTCTGATGGAAGGAATGGCTGGCTATCCTCCATTGGAGATGTCTGCTGTTGTTCCTTCCCTCTCATCCTCTTACCCTCCACTCTTATGCTTGCTGGTGCCCATAGGAATAACATGAAGTTCTTTTGTATTGTGAAGAACCACATGGCTTCCAGAATTCACCTCATTGGACTCAACTCTAGGCTGGAGCTGTGTGACCTTAATAAAGTCATTTACCCTTTCTGCCTCAGTGTTCTCAGTTGCAAACTGAGAGAAATCGTATTTGCCTCACCAGATACTATATTGGATTGTATGCAAGTGTGTACAAATGTATTGACTGAAATACAAAAGATTCAGGAGAGAACTCAAATGGTGTCATTCCTTAGAAAAGCCAAGTCAAAGTTCAGAAAAACAAAATAAGAAGTGGTTATCAAAAGGTGTGGGGTCAATGGGAAAGGGGTAGACAAAGGAAGAGGAGAAGAGGGGAGCGTGCAGTCAAGAATCCAATGTATCACCTACAAAATTAAGAGGAGGAGTGAAAGGCTGGGTAGAGGAGGGATGGGTGAAATGCTGAAAGGGGGTGACATTCATCAGAATGTATTTCATTCACAAACTGCTTTGTTTAATGGCAACTTCTTTGTACAGCTACTTAAACAAAAGAAGACAAAAAGGAAAATATTTACCCAGATCTTTTCTAATCCCTCACTGGCCTTTCTTCCAACAGGGCCATCCCTTCTACCCATCATGCAGTGGTGTCTGTGCCCCAGCTGAGCATGTGCAGCCTCAAGAGCAACCTTGCCTTGCTTTCAGTCAGGCTTACTCAGAGCCCACTTCTGGACATGCTGCAGATGCACAGCAAGGCCTTGCCCTTTAAAGCAGTGGGCATGCTCAGAAACTCCCTAGGACAAGTCCTCTGGCTCATAAACTGGATTTATACAATGTGACTTGGAACAATAGAGCAAAGTTAATCTTACCTGAAGGAAAATATTTTTTTCCACTAACATTTTAAAAATGCTTCCTTAGGAGCTCAAAATAATTTTGAAGCTCATCAGTGATAAAATTCCAAATCTATCCAGAAAGAAAGAATTGAGAAAGGAAGCAGAGGAGGCACTTTAAGCAGAAAAGTGGCTGTTGGGACACATTAACCCCTGGAGATTATTGACATGCTTTTGGCATACAAAGTTGTTTTGGTTTTGATTTTGTTTTGTTTTTCCCAAAAATTAATTTAGGTTTGTGCCTTTGTCAGGCATTTTGGCACCAATGTGGTGTTCACTGAAGGATGCTATTTTGAAAATGGGTGGGGGGAAGGAACTTATAATTCTTAAAAATAATGAATGATGTACAATATTCATTGCTACCTTGGTCACAAGTTCACTCACTAGATAAACAGAAATGTTAAAGATGAGGAAGTGCCCTGGACTGGATATTGAAATCAGTGAATTGATTGACTCAATCACTCTGAGAAGTTTTTCTCTTCCACCAGAATTTCTGGGATTTACGTAAGAAGACAAGATATAAAAAGCTACCTTTAATTTTGGCTCTGGATCATGCCAGTAATCCTACCTACTCAGGTGGCTGAGATTTGAGGATCAAGGTTTGACATCAGTCCAGGCAGGAAAGTTTGAGAGACCCCATTTCCAAGTAAGCAGCACAAAGCTGAGCTACAAGTATGGTTCAAGTGGTAGAATACCAGTCTTGAGTATAAAGCCAAGTGGGAGTGTTATGCCCTGAATTCCTGAGTTCAGGAAGGAAGGAAGGAAGGAAGAGAGGGGAGAGAGAGAGAGAAAAAGACCATCTTTAGTGGTATATCTTTTTCAAACAGCTTCAGAAATGCACCCTTCTGAATTTCAGTGCATATGTCACTTCCACATATATATTTGCCTATCTTCATCTCAACCTTTTTTTTTAATACTGTTCTGGGTTTTAGTTGTTGTTGTTTGTTTGTTTGTTATGTCCAGTGAATACATTAAGCCTGTTGGAAGGCACATTTATGGTTTTGGACATCATGCAATTTGCTAAATGGTGTTCTGGCTATGGAAATGCTTGCAAAGAGCCCTGGGGAAAAAGAGAATTAAGTAAACACGTATTGATCATGCTGTACAGACTCTCTCTTATTTGATCAGCCAAGGGCGCTGTCTGCACTAGTCTATCTGATCTGTTATACTTAAAGCTGGAGACATTTTTCTGGCTCCCTGGTGGTTTTTAAAGGCTATGCAAGGGGAAAAATTGCTTTAAACAAAGTCTCATTTTAAGAGAAGTGTGAATGCAGGATGGAATTCAAAGAATGTGGAGAAAAGAGAGGTGAAAAGTGGTAGCAAACAGCTTAAAAAAGCCCTGGGAATTTAGAAAGAATAAAACATAACAGATAAAGACCACATGATCCATTGTGAGATAGAATGACACAGGAAGCCACTCTAGCCAGTACCTACTGAACACTACTGTGTTATAAGGCTTGGGGGAAAAAAAGCAAAAGCTTAAGTATTTGGATGTCCAAGGGGGTGAAATAGAATACATTGGGTCATGAAGCCAGTCCCATTTTGTTAGATGAGGAAAGAGGCTTTACTGTTATGGAGATGTTAAATGTCAAAATGGAATGGGATTATGCCATTAAATTCAAATACAAAGAGAAAGAGCACATCTTCCTTTGTAAGTCTACATTCTAACAAATTATTTAAAAATTAAATTGTACATTTGTTCATTCTCTTATTCATTCTTTGCTTAACATTTTGTGCTCGTACTGGGGCTTAACTCAGCGCCTCATGATCTCCCTTAGCTGTTTTGCTCAAGGGTGGAGCTCTACCACTTGAGTTGGAGATAAGAGTCCCACAGACTTTCCTGCCTAGGCTGGCATTAAACCTCAATCCTCCAATCTCAGCTGCCTAAGTAGCTAGGATTATAGGCATGAGCTACCAGTCCCTAGCTCTAAATATCATATTTAAAACACTAATACTATATTAAGTACAGCTAAAGAAGGGAAGATGTTTATTTCTAAAACTGGAAATAGTGGCCCTGGGCCTACAGCCTGTCCTTATTTGCTTTCTTTCTTCTCTGCTATTTCTAATTCTTGGCTAGGCTATGATTGCAAGTGACAGTTTTGTTATTCCTCTCTCCCCTCTTCACCATTCCAATGAATCAGTTGTCAAAAGAAAAGTAGGAGGGAAAAGGAGGCCAGAGAGGAAGTTTGAAGTCTCTGTATACAGATGATGCTCACCCTAGCCTAGGAAGAGGAAGGGCTGTCAGACATTTTGGTGTACTCTGAGATTGAGGCTGAGGGAACAGATGAAGCCAAGTTCATTAGTTCAGCTTCCCCTACAGTCTTGATGTAATGTCTCATCATGCCTTGAGGACCATTATTTGTTATAATTGAACGGATGGCAAGATGTTCTTACACATTATTTTTTTAAATTGAGATTAGGTGATTACATAAATTTCACATATTTCACAGTATTGTGGAATAGTGATACTTAGTTAAAGTCACAAACACATTTTACCCTTCACAAGGCAAATTGTCATTATCCTGGTTTATAAAGTTTATGAATTCTATAAGCTTTGACAATACAATTAGATGATATTTACATTTCCTTCCTTTTGCTTAGTGTAAGCTGTTCCCTCTTTATTATTATTAACTGATTATGCAGTTGTTATTTTATAGAACTCATTTTTTTGCATGAGCTCAAAGCTTTTTTAGACTCTATGACATAGAACACTACTATTATTTTATTGCAGTACTGAAGATTTAACTTAAGATTAACTCAAGGCCTTTTGCTTGCTAAAGAAAGTCCTCTACAGCTTGCGCCATGTCTGCAGTCCTTTTGTTTAGCTTCTTTTCATACAGGATCTGGCATTAGCCTTAACTTGAACAACTTGTGACTATGGTGTTCCTACCTCTGTCTATGGAGTAACTGAAACCACAAGCATAGCTTACAACACCAAACTTGTTTTGAGATAGGGTCACTTTAACTTTTTCCTGTGCTGGCCTCAAATCAAGGTCCTCCTATCTCTGACACCCAACTAGCTGGAATTACAGGTATATGACACAACATTGGGCCCAGAATATTATTATTATTATTATCTTCATAGTAATGAGATTATTGAATCTCAGAGAGATTAAATTACTGTCTAAAGGTAATATGTACAGCAAAAGGTACAGCAAGGACTGAGCTCAGACAGTATAATTCTAAGATTTTGAATATGCTCACACAAAAAACAATTGATCAGAGGATCAGAATTGTTCAATAGCTATGTACATATGACCATCCGGTGGCTCACACCTGTAATACTAGCTACTCAAGAGGCTGAGATCTGAGGATCACGGTTCAAAGCCAGCATGGACAGGGCAGGAAAGTCTGTGAGACTCTTATTTCCAATAAACCACCAGAGAACTGGAAATGGCACTGTGGCTCAAGTGGTACAGCACTATCCTTGAGCTGAAGAGCTGAGGGACAGCACCCAGGCCTAGAGATCAAGTCCCACAACCAACCAACAAAACAAGAAAAAAACGATACTAATCAAAATGAACTCCAAGATATGAAAAGAGAGATTTTTTGTTTTTTGTTGTTATTTTTTAGTGTACTGTTTGCAGCTATTTCTTTTTTCTTTCATTTTTTTCCTTTGGATTATTCCCTTTGTCTTACATAAGTTCATCTGATTTGGGGAAGGGAAGGGGAATCACAAAAATGGTGGGACAAAGGACAAAGGGTAAACCAATCCAACAGTCATACTCACAAAGGCATTATGTTGGAAATGAACTTTTCACCTTGGCAGGGAGGGGAATTAGGGGAGAGGGAAAGCAGGAGAAAATGAGGAAGAGGATAACACTGAAAAGAAATGTACTCATTACCTTACTTATGTAACTGTAACCCCTCTGTGCATCACCTTTACAATAAAAATAATTAAAAGAAAGAATTGAACGTAATAAGTAACTATATTTACTAATCTTGACATCTACATTATGCGTTGTTTTCACGCTACACATCCCACGTTTTGGGGTGTCATTTTATTATTTTCATTTTGATATAACGTGCTATGGCTGATTATGAGAAAGGTCCTTTCATGAGAGGAGAACTCTGTCACTACCAGGAAACATTTGGCAATATCTGAAAATATATTTGATCATTTCACTGGAGGTGTGGCTGTCACTAGAGTCTGGTAGAACCATGTTAAGGATGCTGCCCTGGCATCCTGTATGGGGTAGGACGGTATCCCAAGGAGGACTGAATTTTCCAGTGCAAAGTCCCTATGGTTAATACCCTGGCTTAGAGTAATTTAAAGAATCTGAAAGAAAAGAGAGTAGTGGCTTTGTCTAACAATCTAGAAACATTAAGGATGAGGAGGCAGGTTTAGCATTGGGAAAGGTGCTGAGGTGGATCCATTAGTTCACTCAATTGTTCATTCATTTGTAGAGTCTGTGGAATATTTCTTCCTTCTTCTAATCTTTCTTTTTTCTTTCATCTACCTTTCTTTCATATATATATATATGTTTTTTGGGGGGGTGCTGGGAGGGGAGGGAGCTTGAACTCAGGCCCTCATCCTCTGGCATGACTTTTCTGCTCAAGGCTGACATTTTACCACTTGAGCCACACCTCCACTTTTGACATTTTGTTGGATAGTTAGAGAGTCTATCAGATTTGTCTGACTGGGCTGGCTTCAAACTGAGCTTCTCAGATTCTCCCAAGTAGCCAAGATTATGGCATGAGCTACCAGCATTGAAGGAATGATTTATGTCAGAAATTGAGCTGAATAGTAGAAATCTGGAAATTAGAGTTGGAAAGGTTCTCTCTCACCTCCCCCCCTCTTTCTTTCCATTCATTCATTTCTTTATGTTCATTATCTTTAGTCATACAAAGTGGTTTCAATTCAACATGTCAATGTATGACGACAATGCATCTTTATCAGTGTCACTCCTTCCATCATTTTCCTACTCCCATCTGTCCCAATCCCACCCCACCTCTCAAAAAGCTAGAGCTGTTACAAGGTAAGCTTGGGAGAGTTGTACGTTACCATGACTAAACGATTTTATTTTATTAGGAAGGAAGATGGTATATTCTTGCATAGGGGTTAGGATAGTGAATGTGGTCCAGGACACATTCAAAACCAGTATGATTTGACCAGGAGCACTTGATAACTTCTTTTGTCCCATTCATGGCTGACTTTTGTTGGTGTCCAAAAATAGAGTCAAAATGGGAAAGCAGTGATGCTGTTAGAGGCATCATTTAGCATTGGTGTAGGGATGTGTGTGTGTGTGTGTGTGTGTGTGTGGTTGTGATTGTGGATGGGTGAAGAGAGAAGCTTGCTTGCTTGCTTTCAAGTTACATTGCTGGCCTGGGAACAGGTGTGCGTGCGTGTGTGTGTGTGTGTGTGTGTGTGTGTGTGTGTGTGTGTGTGTGTGTGTGTGTTTCCAGTAACAGCTCTTTCTGTTTGCAGCAGTCCTATGCACCAGCTCCCCACCCCATGGCTCCTCCCAGCCCCAGCACAAACAGCAGCAGCAACAACAGCAGCAGCAACAGCAGTGGGGAACAGTTGAGTAAAACAAACCTGTACATTCGAGGCCTTCCACCAGGGACCACTGACCAGGACCTCATCAAACTGTGCCAACCGTAAGTGTCTCCAGGTGCTCTATGTCATTTCTCATTTGCATACTGTCAGTGTGGGCAGCACTGGGGACCACAGCAGGGGGCCCAGTCCTGGAGTCTCAGGAGAGGAGGCCTATGCCATACAAGAGGGAATGGATTTGATCTGTAACTCCCGCTGACTACAGGGAGTGGGGTTTGTTGCATTGCTCTGAAAGTGAAGGTTTTGAGCAGACAGGTGTAGATTGCTGGTGAATTCACATATGTTGGGAATCTCAACCATGTGGTTGATGAGGACAAGGGTGACTTTACTATACTTGAGTTAAATTAATGAAAGTTGACGGCAGGATAATGGTTTCTGTGTTCAGAGCTTTTCTGGTTAGTTTTTGTTGAGTGTAGATTCAACCAAGACCATGTAATAGAATTATAAATTCATTCTTCCAGCTACCTTGAAACATCCAAGTCTAGTAAGCTGTCTCCCACCAAGATCAAGAACAGGAGTTTTATATATCCTAGGAAATGTGGAAATAATTAATTTCTCTTTCAAAATGTTTTACCCATCTGTTGTTTTCTACTGGCACTTATGTTATTGGCTGTGCAAATACATTAAAATATTTGCACATATCCTCTAAATAAAATTAATATGGAACAATGAATTAATCATAGACTTGTCTTTTTTTAGATTGTTCTGATTTTTTTCTTTCAAAATACTATCAGTAGAGATATTTGTCATTTGTCCCTTAAGTGAGTATTTTTTAATTTGGGGAAACAATTACTCAGTGGTCCTTCTCTTTTGTTACAAGAAGGATGACACAGTATTTATTTTTGTAAAATGTCTAACCTCCAGCATATGAGAAGAGGAAAACACAATTGATGATATTTACTTGTTTCTATTCTGGGTTGTAACAATAGGAGTTCATAGCAAAACACCTAATTAGCAGATGGACAGAGGCACAAACATATAACTCAACCAGTTGACAATGCTGAAGATGTATTTGGGTCAAGAAATCCTGTTGCTACTGACGGCCTTGATTAATGCACAATTAAAGCAGGACCCTCCAAACAAGTATTAATTTAGGGGGAAAAAGTTGCTCTTTTGAAATAAATGTTAAAAGGCATATTAAAAAAGCATGTGAATGTATGTTAAGTTTTGCTAACAAGATATTGAGGTTAAGAATCAGAAGATAAATGATTCAACTTGTTGTTAGAAAAGGATGAACTATTTTGGAAATTAAGGTCTTTGAACATAAGAAAGACAGGAGACTTTATAATAAATTTCCAGGTGAACTATCTCAACACATGATGATGGAAAAAAATAGGCAGTCATGGTGAGTTGAAGCAGTTCTGATGGAACCAACAGCTAAATATCTCAGAATTTTGTGAATGATTTGTTAAAGATTTGGTGGATCAAGTTGGAAAGAGTTGGAGTATTTAGGACAGGAGAACAAATCCTATCAATCAGGGCTTTTTAAAAACTCTTTTACTGGAGAACTGTTTTATGAACATACTACTGGTATAGCATCATACCATAAATCAGTCAACATCTACTTCTGTGAAAATTGCCAGAATTTTATAAATTGAAATATTACCTAAAAGGCTGGTTGGCAAGAAAACTCTGTGGTGACCCAAACCCTGTTATTTAGTATAGAGGTTTTGCTAATGATTCTTATGTGCAATTGAAAAATTGAAATAATGGTAAGGGAACAGAAACACAGTTATCTGTTCACATTATTCTTTGCTAGCTAAAAACAATCTGACCCATGTTACCATTATTGTAAAAATCATTTATGGGCTCTCGAGTTACTCAAAAATAATCAAGGCCTCGTGTTTATTGCTTAGCTGACTTTTTCTAGAGAAGCTTCGAACTCTGATGCAATTGTGCAACTAAAATAAGAATGAAATGCATCATATCTGTAAATATAGATAGCAAAACTCCCCCAAAGGAGTTGAGTAATAGGAGATAAAGGGAATGAGGAAAGCACGAATAAGCAAGACAGTCATTCTGACTAAATACTGAATATGCATGTGTGAAATACTGTGGTGAATCGCCTATGTACCATGAACCCACATTTAAAAGGATGACAAGAATGTTAATCAGATGTTTTCTGGGGAATTGGTAGCTAGTGAGAAGGGGTGAGTGAATGGGAAGGGCACTATGGGTGAATATTATTACAGTACTTCACATCCATGTATGAAAAATCTATCAATGAAGCTTATGGAGATTGATTTCAGAAGGAAAGAGTGGTGAGTCAAATCAAGGTCCAATGTATGCATATATGGACATGTCAAAACAAAATCACCCCCTCTGCCCCGGTACAACGAATTGATGCTCATAAAAGCATGGACAGAAAAATAAGGAAGTACTAAGACACCTGGCTTTCAGTTCTGGTTGTGCCAGTTGGTCTGTGGCCTTAGACAAATGACTCCTCTCCCCTTAACTTTGTTTTCTCTCATATATAAAAAATGGATTGGAATTTGATAATCTTGTGTTGATTTAACTTTAAAATTCTGACACGTGATTGGAACTTCATTTTTTACTGTTAGTATCTGTTCCAAAACACTGTTTTGATCTTTCTCCAATCTTCTGCTTAAGGCTATAGCCAGGTTATAGCTTGTACTAGAGGGTGACGTATGGCTAGAAGTTCTTTGGGTAAGAGATCTCTGTAGGCCATTTGGCAATTTCTTCCCCTCTCAGATAATGGTGGTCTCAGATAATGGTGATTTCTTTTTGTATTCATGATCTTATAAAGATTAAAACCATTTGCATTCCCAAGACTTATTCCACATTTCAAAATAATTATAAGACAGATATTGGTAGCTGCAGATGAATTTGTCATCTGGATAATTATTCATGTTAATGTTTGTGCATTTGTAAGTACGTTGAGGGTTAATGCTTTAATTGTAGGAAACATAATATTTCCTATGCTAATATTCATGCTAATAAAATGAAAGAAATCAGAGATACACAAAAATGCATGGGTAGGTTGAATTTTCTAACATTAGTATACAATATCCATATTAATGCTAATAAACAGAAAGAAAATGAGTAGAAACTGCATAGTTAGTCAGTGAATAATGTGAAAGAAAATCTTTATTAAGAAATTCTAGTCTGGTGTAGGTGCCTCATGCCTGTTATCCCAGCTACTCACTCAGGAAACTGACATTTAAAGGATCTCCTTTTGAAGACAGCCTGGGCAGAAAATTCTAAGAGATCCCATCAACAAGTAACTGGCAAAATGCTATGGTGGAGTTGGGGTTTGAGTGGTAAAGCTCCTGCCATGAGCAAGCAAGCCGAGAGCACAAGGTCCTATGGCAGAAAAAGAAAAACTGTATTTAGCTTTGTTATCTAAACGCAGATGTTCAGACTGCAAACGAAATCAAGGAAGACCAGACTGAAGAATAATTAGTAGGAAGAATAATTTCATGCTAAGGAAAATACATTGTGCATTATGTGTCTGGTATTGTATAAATACATGATGTATACACTTAGATACTTTATAATATCTATCGTGAGGAACTTTAAGGAACCTATTAAGTCTTCAACCAAGAAATATTTACAGAGCAACTGTGGTCTGCCTATGCTGAAGATCTGATGGTGAGATAATTTAGACAAAGCCTTTGCTTTAAAGGTAATGTCTAGTCTGATGAGGAACATAAATGCTGATTAATCATGTGATTTGTAATAAAATTGAAAATGTAAGTACAAAATAAGAAAGAATGACAGTGAGATAGTTTCAAACATAGCATTAGACTAATCATCTAGGGAAATGTCACTTAAGCTGAGATCAGAGGATGAATAGGTTTAAGTGAGGAAGGAAGAGAAGAGTATTCCAGGTTGAGGGAAATTCATGTACAGAACCAGTGGCTGGAGGGAGCATAGTTAGGATAATGAGCTGGAAAAGGTCAATGTGGCTGTAGCAGGGCGAGCGAGTTACAGGGAAAAATGGGCTAGAAATGTGAATAAGGAAAAATGACTGTTTTGTACATTATGTTAGAAGCTTTGTTTTATCTTAAGAAACCATTACATTGCCATAAGCAGAAAGCAGAAGGAGAGCACCGTTCTATTTTGGCTTCAGGAAGGTAACTCTAGATACAGAATTAAAAGATGAGACCACTTGAAATCCAGGAACATTCAGAGGAGGTGTAGTTGTTAGATGAGCAATTAGTATTTAGAGAAGACCATTCATGAACTAGCAGTTGTGGTGATGTGGAAAAGGATGCATTCTTGTCCTATGCATGTGTTTTTTAATTAGAAAATGAAGACTTGAGAAATAGTTATTTGAATACCGTTAAAGCACAGCAAAGTAGTTGGGTGTTAGTGGCTCCCACCTATAATTCTAGCTACTCAGGAGGCTGAGGTCTGAGGATCAAGGTTTGAAGCCAGTCAGGGCAGGAAAGTTAGTGAGACTCTCATCTCCAATTATGCACCAAAATTGATAGAAGTGGAACTTAGGGAATGTGCTCAGACCCTCCAGACCCAGAGTTCAAGATCCAGGACTAACAACAACAACAAAAAGACAGGAAGAAAAGAAAAAAAAGCACAGTGGAAAAAATAGAACCCAAATTGGTTGAATTTTAGTTAATCCCTTCTCCTTACTCAGTCATGAAAAGGACTACAGTATACTGCCAATCATTTAGTGACTAGAATATTGAAAGTACTCAAGGCCAATAAAGATTAAAGCTCTAGTTGATTGAAAGATATGTCCAGGGGATGGACTATCAGCTGGAATTCATGGTACACACATTGATCACAATTCCTTTCTGCTTATCACTAAGTGGAGCAGATGAGAGTGGGAAGCAATAGATTCCTTTTTAACAGAAGGAAATGGGTTTTCACCTTTGTGGGGGGGTCAATTAAGCTTATGTCATATGATGATTTTCACGTTTTAAATTATAATTGGTAATACTTTTTACATGATTGCAAATGTGTCCTTAAAATGTAAATTACTCTTAAAAATAAAATTAAGCCCAGTATCAGTAGGCTAATATCTATAATCCTAGCTATTTAGAAGCCTGAGATCTGAGATTGTAGTTCAAACCTACCCCAAGAGACTTTTATGTCCAATTAACCAATGAAAGTCCAGAAGTGAATGCCTCCAGTGGAAAAGTACCAACTTGAGAGCCAAATGAGAGTGTGGGGCCTTGTGTTCAAGCCCCAGTACTGGCACAAAACATAAAATAAATAAGAAATTAATGAATGAATTAATTAAAAATAAGCCAAGCATAAGCCATAGTGACAGAATCTAAAACATAAAAAAATCATTAATGTGTTTATATTTTCCACATCTACTGTATCTTTCTACTGTATCTTTCATCTAACTATTCTTGTGGTTTGTACATTTTAATACAGTGCTCTCAGAAACTCCCACCGATTATCCACCCTCATTCTTTCCACCCAGGGAAGAATGCTTCTGGCCTTAATTAAAGAAGTTTTTCTGTTGTAAAGTGAGCACACTGCAGCCATACCAATGATGAACCTAAAGGGCACATGCCTTAGGTGTACACACTTCCAATCATTCCTAGCTGGTCAGGAACATTACCTGGCCCGTCCTTGTGTTTCCCTGTAAATATTCTCTCTGCTCAAGATACGACATCCTAGCACTGTCCCCTTTAGAAGAAGACTTTGAATGTCTTTTTAATATTTAACAAGAGAGGAGGAACACCCACCATGAAAAGCCAGAGGAACAATGTTAGCAGGTGCTTAGGAGCTAAAGGGCGGGGCCAAGCCTATCTTGCGGACTTTTTCTGGCCTCGCTGGAGGGCTCATTATGGTACATGCTGAACACTGAGTAGTAAAAGCCGACTCGAGTGCCATCCAGGCTCAAGTGCTGAGGCCATTACATACTGTGTCAGACAGTTTTGACAAATGCACCGACACAATCAAACCTTTTATCAATTTAAAAGTAACCTTGTCAGAGTAATCTGTCAAACTGTTCCGATGTAGCTAAAGGAAAACAAAGTCATCACGTACTCCAGGGTAACCAAGGAAATAAGAAAAATGTGTCTAGAAATTTCTCTAGTTCTTTTTCACTGTGTCATTGAAGATTTAAAAGTTCCCCCTTATTAAGGCCTAAGAAAATTTTATTAGCTTTTGTCTGCAAGTCTGACTCTACTGATGTTGCTGCTTTTTTGAGATGTCATAAATCTGTGTGGGAGAAATATGAGCAGAAAGAAAAGTCCAGTTCTATAAACTTTGCATTTGTGCATAAAGGCCCAAACCAAATTTGAACTCCCGAGTCAGCCCAGAGCTAACACTTGCTTACATCAATTTCGATTTAGGCACAATTACATCTGCCAGTTATAACAAACTGGACATAGTATTGGATTGGTATTTAATAATAACCAGTATTACTAAGGCATTATCGTTACCTATTCTATAACAACATTATGTGAGTATTCTACAGCAAGTAGTCTGCCAAGTTTTTATATAATATCACTTAACTTTCAAAACGACCCCATAATGTGACCATTATAATTCCTGAGTAATAGTGGAGTAAAAGAAGACTCAAAGAAGCTAGGAAACGTTTGCGCACGTTTGTGGTGCCACCATGGTCCAGACTCTGGCTCCTACTCTGTAGCCCTTCGTGAAATACAAACCAGCACATCTTAATGCATGGGCTCTCAAATCCAATCCCTTGGGATATCTGAGAAGTAGGAAATCTGGATATCCTTTTAGGATCCTGACTTGGCTGGTGTGGCATCAGCCAAACACTAGGCCAACTCCATTTATTCTTGTAGATTGCAAAGTCTGAGAGCCCCAATGATGCTTACATTAACTAGAAAACAAAATTTAACCCTCTGTTTCAGCAATCGTATGCTGGATTTTATAAGATCTAGCTATCTCATAGGATGCATCACTTAACTAGAAGACTTCAATTAATTAGAAAACTTAATATGTTTTATTGACAATTTTAGGATGCATGCATTTTCCTAATCCTAAAAGTTAATTTCTTAATGAGAAATATTGATAATCGAGCCTAGGAATGAGCCCCAGGCTCTGCGTGTTTGCAAGGAAGGGCAAGGAGCCTTGCACACTACTGCCTAGAACTTTAATACATCAAATATTTCTTCAACATTCTACTTTATTTACTTGACAAATCAGCAAGTACTCTTCCTATTTTGATTCATGTGATTAAGTTTCTATGCAGACTTGCATTTTCCATGCTGCCCATAGTCTGTTGACCAAAGTTCTTGCATCTTCTAGCAGTTTTGGAAGCATCTTAGGGAACTATTATTCCCATCATTGCCCTCTTCATCCTCCTCCTCCTCTTTCCTCTTCCTTCCTCCTCCTCCTCCTCTTCCTCTTCCTTCTCCTCTTCCTCTTCCTTCTCCTCTTCCTCTTCCTTCTCCTCTTCTTCCTCTTCCTCCTCCTCCTCCTCCTCTTCTTCTTCTTCTTCTTATTTTATATTATTATTATTATTTTCATTACTATATCCTGCTGAATGCTTATTTATCTCCTAATCTTTTGGAAACTAAATTTTCTTAATTTTCTCATGAATGATTGTTATTTCCCAGCTATTTTAGAGACAAAGAAGAGAAAAATAAAAATAAAACCAGTGGGAGCAGGAGCTAATAGTGTTTACTATGTTGATGACAGTATTTTTTAAAAGTCAGAGGTCTGTAATTTGAGGATAAATGGAATTCTGAGCATGTCTCATGCTGAGTGCCAGAAAAATTGAGGGACTTGAGGGTCAAATAGGTCTAGCTTGGAGCCTAAGGCTCGTGAATTATGGTTCAAAGCCAGTCTAAGCAGAAAAGGCTCCAACTCTGAAATAACCAGTGGTAGAGCATCAGCCAAACAAACTGAGGAAGAGCAGTTTTGAGTTCAAACCCAGTATTGGCAGGAATCTGGCAAGCTCAGGTAGATCCCGTTTTTCATTTTGCTAAAAATTATCAAATTGACAAACATATTTGGCTTATTTTGCCTTACTTCACATTATCTCTGTCATTTGACCATGTCAATCTATTTTATCCTCAACTTGTGGGTGGGGATGGGAGGGGAACAACTGGGAGAGAATGAGGGAAGGGGTGACATGGTTCAAAAAGAAATGTATACCTTATCTGACTTATGTAACTGTAACCCCTCAATATATCACTTCTACAATAACAATAAAATACATTTTGAAAAAATAAATAAAAGGCTTAGTGTAAGAGCCTCTTCAACTTGATCTACTCTTAGGGAGTATATTAGATAGCAAAAATAGAGAATACCTACACAGCTCAGCCTCTGAAATTCTCTGATAAGAAGCCAAAAGAGTTTGTGATTGAATCGTCAGTAGTGTTGAGTAACACATAGGAGAAAGCTACGCAGCAGAATCTGGAACAAGGAAGAATCTCAAGAAGGCAGGTGATTATGTACATGTGTTTTCCTTAAAAAAAAAAACAAAAAAAAACATTGAGAAGTCAAGAAGACATCAACAGACAAGTTACATTTGGCCTGGGCAACTGAAAGCTATTTGGAGTGGACCTTTCCTGAAACTCTGCCTGACAGTCTTTTCAAGAGGGAAATGTTTTCAGAGTGTCTGCTTTTACTTCGAGGTTTGATCCATTTGGAGTTGATTCTGTTTGCAGGGTGATATATAAGGATCTAACTTTAAATTTCTTCAGAGGTTTATCTAATTTTGCCAGCACCATTTACTGAAGAGGCTGTCTTTCTTGCATTCTATTTTTTTCTTTTGGCTCCCTTATAGAAGACTAGGTGGCCATCAGTCTGCAGGTTCATTTCTGGGTCTTCAGTTCTATTCTATTGGTCCTCGAGTCTGTTCTTGTGCCAGTGCCAAGCTGTTTTGATTACTATGGCTTTGTAGTAGAGTTTGAAGTTTGGTATTGATATTCCTCCAGCATTCTTTCTGCTAAGATGATGCTAAGGGAAATGAACCCCAAGATACGGGCACAAGAGGTTTTTTATGTTCTTGTTGATTTTAATGTGCTATATGATGATTTTTTTCTTTGTTTCTTTTCTATGTTCTTTCTCCTATGGTCTATCCCTCTCACCACTGTCTTTGATTTTGGTACCTTACATCTTGTATGTACATTTGTCTAATTTGGGGAGGGGAAGGGGAATAACAAAATGCTGAAACAAGGACACAGGATGACCCCTTACAATAATGAGACTCACAAGACACTATGTTAGAAATGACTCTTACAGCTTTGCGGGGGTGGGGGGAGGATGGGGGAGGTAGGGGAGGGAAGGGATAGTGGGAGAAAAACAAAGGTAGGGGTAACAATGCCTGACGGTAACAATGCCTGACAAGAAATGTACTCATTACCTTATTGATGGAACTGTAACCTCTCTGTGCAGCATCTTTACAAGAAAATAAAATTACAAACAGAGAGAAATGCTTGCCTCCTCTTTGTGCTGAATTTCCCCCTTCTGTTGGCTTCTTCTCTCTGTTATCTCTCATCAACTGATATCTCTGGCTCGTCTCTGTCTTGCTCTGTGGCTCTGTGGCTCTTTTTCTGTCTTCTCACCTCCACCCCCTATCAATTTCTACTTCTTCCTGATTTGAAAACTCAAGGACAGTAGATTTAGCTCATTCATTGTGTGTCCTCCTCAGTTCCTAGCATTCAGGCATTTAAGTGGTGAGTGATGAATATTTAAAGGTAGAATAAAGCCCAAGTTCTAAAACTTGTTGCAGGGTAACCTTTGAGTGAATTGTAGGAGATATCAGAAGTACCATTTTTATTTCAGATACTACAGTTACCATAGCACCACTGGAGACAAGGCTAAAAATGATTTTTTTATAGTTCTTTTATTCTAGGGCCTCATCTATGCTAGGCAAGTGTTTCAAAGATTGAGCTGTCCAGCCCTGTATTGGGTAGGTCTCAGTGAGAGTTTAGAGGAAGTCTAGGCTATCTGAAACCACATGCATTAAAGGAACTAATAAGGATGGATGCCTCTATCCTGATCACTCACTGTGGCTGCTGGGAGGAGAGATAACCATTTATTCTTGCCTGAGCTGTGAGGACTCAGCTACTAAGCAGATCTTAGTGTGCACTAACTTTAATTCTACAACTAGTGTGAAGTCATTTTAAGCTCATTTCTTTCTCCCACTTTTCTTATAGATTGTTTTCTTTATCACCAATGTCTTTTTCTTTTAAGCTAGTTAATTAGATAAGAGTCTCAAGGATTTTTCTTCCTGTGCTGGCTTTGAACTTTGTTCCTCAGATCTCAGACACTTGAGTAGCTAGGCTTACAGGTGTGAGCCTACATTGCTCAGCTTCAACCAATGAAAGGATGTTGACAGAAAAACAAGCAAAGCTTATTTGTGTATTTGTAATATGAAAAATGACAAACTTTTGTCTGAACTTTTACAGTAGTATAATCTAGATATATTGTTGAATCCTATGACTGACAATAAATTGTAGGTACAAATTATTCTTCCAAAAGAAAATTGAAAAATGTTTTAAAATTTCTCATATATATATATATATATATAGTATATATACATATAGTAGCCTATGTTCACAATATCTTCTACTGTATACTAGCTCTTGAGCAAACTACAGGACATAATCTTACACAATACATATGGCCCCTAGAATCTTACTTAGTAAATTTGTTTTGTTTCTAAAATCATGTTATTGAAGAATAAAATTAAAGTCACTCATTTTTATTATCTGTCTGTCTGCTGTCTACTTACCTACTATTACTGGTACTGGTACTGAGGCTTGAACTCAGAGCCTCTTGGTCTCATTTGTTTTTGTTGTTCATGGCTAGTGCTCTACCACTTGAACCACACCTCCACTTCAAGCTTTTTTATGCTGGTTAATTAGAGAAAAGACTCTTGTTGACTCTGCTTCTTGGTCTGGCTTCAAACCATAATCTTCAGATCTTCACTTTCTGCGTAGCTAGGATTACAGGTGTGAGCCAACAGCATCTGACCAAAGGTACTCATTTTAAATATGAGGTTTGATAGATTTTTTTTTTCAGTTATGGGCCTGAACTCTGGGCCTGGGACTATCCCTCAGGTTTTCAGCTCAAAGCTAGTGCTCTATCATGAGCCACAGCACCACTTCTGGCTTTTTTCTGATTATGTGGTACTGAGGAATCGAACCCAAGGCCTCATGCATGCAAGGCAATCACTCTACCACTGAGCCACCTTCCCAGCCCAGGTTTGATCGATTTTGACGAACAAATACATAAATGAGACCATAAGATTCAGAACAGAAAATATTTCCATCATCCCAAGAGATTGTCAAAGATAAAATCATATGCTAGGTAGGTCACAGTTTAAAGCCACCTCCCTAAGAAAGCTAAGAAGCAGCACAGCACCATGAGGGCAGCCTGTAATCAGTCATTTGTAGACTCCAATGAGCTATTAGCTGTGGAACTTGACCAAGTCATTTAGACCTTATGTACCCAATAGAACTTGGTGCATATTATCATTTAATAAATGCTAGTTAATGCTATCTACCTATGTAATAAAAAATAATTTATAACTCATTATAGCTCATTATTTTTAGTGAAGCTCACCTGTGATGTTAATGGTTCTGGAATCAAACAAAGCATATTGTTCCTATATAGTACATTTTATGTTATTCTATCTTACTTTTCCCTCTGTGACTGAAATTACATATTCTGGCCACAGATTCTTCTGTTATGTGACAGTATCTTATAGCACCACTGCTGTTAGGTTTATTGCATGGTTGCTATTTTTTTTGTCTGATTAACACTTAAAATGTCAGGATAAACATATAAATTAGAGGCTACATTTAAAAGGTTAAAGTTAAAATATAGCACAAAACAAGTTTTAAAACACTTATAATTGGAGTGGATAAGTAAGTCATAGTAAGGTACTATAGAAAGCAAAATGGAAGCCAGGCATATTAACTCATGCCTATAATCCCAGCTACACAGAAGGTAGAGATTAGGGAGATAGCAGTACAATGCCAGCGCAGCAAAAGATTATTGAGTTTCTAACTTTATCAGTAGAGGCATGGTGTTGTGTATCATTCCAGCTACAGGGAAGTGTAAATGATAGCACTATAGTTCCAGTTAGCCCAGGCAAAAAGTGAAACTGTATTTAAAAAAAAAAAAAAAAAGCAAAAAAGATCCGTGGGTATGGCTCAGATGATAGAATGCTTGTGTAGTAAAGATAGGTCTTGAGTTCAAACCCAGTGCCTACCCTAGAAAAAATTTTAAAAAGAAATTTAAAATTTAACTAAAAAGAGAGCAGGCAATTTAGATCTTTATGACATTGTGTTTGAACATATCACCAGTCCTAGCATAGCCATTATATTTTGTACTTACGTTTTAATCCTGAGGCCATAGGTGGATTTTAACTTAAAATTGTTTTTGTTTTTGTTTTGGTTGTGTTGTACTGAACTCAGAGCCTCCCATTTGCTAGGCAAGTGTTCTGCCAGCTTTACACCACCACCAGATTTTATTTGTTTTTTGCTTTTTTGTTTTTGTTTCTGTTTTTGCAGTGCTAGTTACTGAACCTAGAACTCTGTGAATGCTAGCTAGGTGCTATACCACTAAGGTATATTCCCTCAATGCAATTTTGTTTCGTTTTAGTTATCTTTTGTGTTTGCTAGACACTTCTTATTAAAGTAACTAATGTAGAATCAGGGATAGAGACCTAATAATATCAAGAATACCAATCCAGGTATGGCTATGTTGACTTCTTCTAACAGCTAACCCTATAACATGGACGTCATTATAAGGCTCACATCAATGCCAACATAGTAGATGCAGCCCTCAAGGGTATCATTCATTCATTAATTGTGTGTCCTTTTTTCTTTCTTTCTTTTGTTTATTCTGGTAGTAGGGCTTAAACTCTGGGTCTGGGTGCTATCCCTTAGCTTTTTTTTCTCAAGGCTGATGTCCTACAACTTGAGCCACACATATCACTTTCAGCTTTTTGCTGGTTATTTGAAGGCTAAAGCCTCACCGACTTCTTTGCCTAAGCAGGCTTCTAATAGCAAACCTCAGATCTCAGCTTCCCGAGTATCTAGGATTACTAGCCAATGCCTACCTGTGTATCCTTGGGTGTCACATAATCTCTCTGTTCTTCTGTATCTCTTGCTATAGGTCCACATGGTAATGATCAACTCCCTTTACTGAGATGTTAAGATAATTAAATGAATCAATACAAGGATCACACTTAAATAAGACCCAGAAGAATTTTCAGCAGAGAAGCTGAAGTGAATTTGCTATTAATTTGAATATTCAGAATGGCTTTCTTATTCAAATGATTGTTGGCTCTCTATTGAATCTCTAAATCATAACGTACAATCTTTAGTCCTTCCAAGTATGGGGTTTTGAGATTGTTTCATTTCAGACCCTGTGCATATAAACACAATTATGTTCATGATTCAGAATTCCAACTTTGGATTTCAAGAACTGCAAATTTATATAACATGAGCTTCATGTTATTTTACTTGCTACAAAAGTGAGTCTTGCTGATTCTTGCATGGGAATCTTGGGAAAGCAACCAAGTTGAAGATAAGGGCTGATCTATTTCCAAGACTCCTGTTTAACCATCACAGGGCAAAGCAGAGACAGGACTTTGGGAGATTGGCATGTCTGAGCACAGACCAATGGTGCAATCACATGCGTGAATTGGCCATGTGCTATGACCACTTGTGTGTTTCCTTGAGTCTTACATGTCTGTAGCACACATTCATGACCACAAAACAGCTCAAAAGAGATTAGAAATAAAGTTGTTAGAAACCTCTGACAGTAAAAGAAAAATAGTCCAACACTGACAATGAGTAAATAGTTCCTATCAGGAACAGGAGACTAATTTCCAGGAAGAATAGGGTGTGAGCAGAAAGTGATTTTCTGAGAATCTCTGAACAAAATATTGAGTTCTTGATTCTCTGCCTTTCTAGGTGATTCTTCTTTGTAATTCTAAAGCAAAACCATAGGACTTATTAAGCTACCACTTATTTTGTGCTATAGATGAGTGAATTATTGCATTTGTTTCATGTTTGTGTTCCAAGGAAAAGGAGTTGGCATTTCAGCAAATGCTTTGCCCTTTGAAGGTACAATAATCAGCTCTTCTGGTTTTCTGGAAGTTTGCAAGAAGTCTCATATCCTGGGAACATTTGGTTCCTGGGAAACCTGTACCTGAGGTAAACCAGGATTCTTTCCAAGTACTGTGCCACTTAACTATCAAGACTCTTCATTCTATATTATGTTCCATTATTCTCTCTTGAAACTAAGAGAACTGAAGCATTGAGAGGTAATTTTCTGGTTGTAAGAGCTATTGACATTTCTTAAAGGTATCTGGGTAAGAATTCAAACCCAGACATTCGCTGCTACTTTAAACTATCTGTATCTTGGTACTGGAATAAAGATTTAAGTTGTTGAGTCAAGTCCTATAACCCAGGACCTCAATCCTTGTGGAGGTAGGGAGTAAATGGAAATCCTTTCTATATTATTTTCTAATGAAAGAGAACTACGATGCAAACCTCATTCCTAAGAGTGGTCAGCAATAAGGAATGTATACCTTGGGCATGTCTTGATAATTTGTTAGTTACTTCCAATATTCTGCCCAAACAAGATACTTGTAACTTGTAGATGGTATAATACCTTGCATAACAATTACTTAAGAAATAACATTGAATGTCAGGAGAATAGTTTGATACCTCTTTCTCTGTTCTGTGTCTATGTTTGGTGTGAGCGATTCACCTTACAGCCATCTTAGAGTCTAAGAAAGACCGTGCTGGTTGATAGCCATTTTGTTACAAAAGTCATAGAAAGACCACCATCAAGGTGCAATGCCTCTTATTGTAAGAAGTCCTCACCTTACCAATTCCCAGACAATGCATTTTAGAATAACCTGTAATTGCCACTATGATTAAGACCATAGGAACAAAAATTTCTGAGACTGTTGAATAATTATGTAAATCTTTCCCCCTAACCCGAATACTTTATCTAATTTATACCTAAAGCAATTATCTATACAGTGGAGATACGGGTGGAAGATGCCAGCTCACCTCTTCCAGTTGCTGTAATGAACTTCTTTTCTCTACTCTTCACCATTACTTGTCTCTTTATTTGGTATGTGGACAAATTTGACCTGTGGGACCCAGTAGTTTAGGCCTTGACTAAATCTCCTGTTGCAAAAATCTTCATCAATCAGGAAATGGAAACAAGAGTTTATTTTCTTTTTCTTCTTGTCTTTATTTGTTCATCTGTCTTGAGGGGGGGTGGAAAAGGTGGACACAGAAATGGTAGGATAAAGAGTGAACAAATACAGCAGTGATACTCAGCAGACATTATGTTGAAAATGAACTATACAACTCATGGGCAGAAATAGGAGGGAAAAAATGGGAGAGAGTGACTGAAGAAGTGACATTGTTTACAAAGAAATGTATTCATTATCTGATGTATGATACAGTAGCCTCTCTGTACATCTCATATAATAACAATTTTAAGAATTAAAAATAAAAATATTGTATTGAAATGTTTTATGTTGATATCCCTTATTCATTCTTTCACAGAACATGAGAAAACAGCCAAATTATAGTAAAATCTTTACAAATTCAAAATTATCTTTCAAATAAAATTTATTACTTTCTGATTGAAATTGTGATATTTATCCCTTTACATAACTTTAGTTTTTCTGCCACTCACTATCTGCATAAACAACCACGTTTGAATACAGTAGCGTAATGATTCTAAGACTTTTGAACTTCTGTAAGTCATCTTGTCAATAAAAACATTAAAAAAAAATTTAAAAAGACGTAGAAGGTCAATAAGGTATTATCAACATTTAATTTTGTTAAACAATAAACTAAAATAAATTTATGAGTCTATAGTTGAATAGCATAAATTTACTATTATCAAGACATTACTTGTGTGTGTGTGTGTGTGTGTGTGTGTGTGTGTGTATGCACGTGTACCTGCACATGCATGCTCACCAGTACTGAGTATTCAACTCAGAGCCTTGCTCTCTCCCTTAGATCTTTTTTTTTGGGGGGGTCTGGTCATGGGGCCTGAACTCTGGGCCTGGGCACTGTCCCTCAGCTCTTCAGCTCAAAGCTAGTGCTCTACCACTTGAGCCACAGCGCCACTTCCGGCTTTTTTCTTTTTGCTTATGTGGGCCTTGAGCATGCAAGGCAAGTGCTCTACCACTGAGCCACCTTCCCAGCCCCCTCTCCCTTAGATCTTTTGCTCAAGCCTGGTGCTTGCTGTACGACTTGAGCCACAACTCCACTTCCAGCTTTTTGCTGGCTAATTGAAGATAGTGTCTTACTGAGATTTCTCACAGAGCTATCTTTGAAGCACAATCCTCAGATCTTTGTCTCCTTTGTAGCTAAGATTACAGTCATGAGCCACCAGCGTCCAGCTGACATTACTTTGTAGAATTTAGTTTAATACCAAAAATGCTGTCCTCTTAGTACCATGATCAAGAAAGTTATACTGTAATAAAAGAGGTGTGTTATGTTGGTCACTTCTGGCCATGTGATCATATTATGGACATTCTCTTTTGGTACTCACGTATAAATTTGAGATATTGTGGTTATTTCATCTTTACATGGTTTTCCAGCTTACACCAGAAATGTTTCAGTTTTTCCTTTTTTAAACCACAGTTATGGAAATTTCAATTTCACTTCTGTGTGTTGACAGATATGGGAGCAGTATATTCCATGCTATTTCACTCACTTATGAGTTTTCTGGGCAAACTAAAGATACTGAGGAACCACAATCCCCAAGCTAGTGCCAAGCAGGAAATAAACCACCACAGGAATACCATCTTCCTGGAGTGTTTGAGGGAAGTGATCAGAGTTTTCAGCCCCTAAGTAGCTACACAGGGCACTTGGGAACATATGAGAAAGGAATAGACAGCCAGAGACAGTGGCTTGGAATTAAAAGATCTGATATTACTTTCTAGCTCAGCCACTAAAGAGCTTGGTGGCCTAACAAAATTCTTTCCTCAGTTGTCCCAGTGGTTTAATGCCTTTTCAGCTTCAGTCCCTCAAACAAAAAGCTGTTTGATTTCTGTTCTCTGAGATTCTTACTTTCTGCTAATGAGCAACGTATACCAAGGATTAGTTGGTTTTAGCCAGTTACTAGATATATCCTTAAGCACAATCTTAATTTTATCTATATTTCAGTGATAGTGTTTTTATCTAAGTCTAAACTTCTATGTCAATGATATGAATAAAGCTGTTTGATGTCATCCTGTAGGCCAAGACACAGCAATTACTACAAGCACATCAATTGTGCTGTATTCTTGAGTGCTATGTTCATAAAGTATCTTTGTCCTGGTGAAAAAATAAAAGTTCAGAGCCTTAAATATGGTTTTTAATAAAAGACAAATGAAAAATAATAGATTACAGGGAAATAAAGAAAGCATATAATTAACTATCAAAAATATAGGGTACATTTGGAAATCAGTTTTCAAAAACAAGTACTCTCTGTTTTCATGACACACACACACACAGAAACACACACACACACACACACACACCTTGCTTATAAACATTCCATAGCTCTGAACTATAATGTCCCTGAGTACAAGAACAGTGTCTTCATTGTCTTCCCAACATCTTTCCCAGTGCCTGTTTGCTGACAGGTGCCTGGTAACCTTAAGAAATGTTTGTGCTGGGCACCAGTAGCTCACACCTGCAATCCTAGCTATTCCAGAAGCTGAGATCTGAGGATCATGATTGGAAGCCAGCTGAGGCAGAAAAATCCACGTGAATTTTATCTCCCATTAACCAGCAAAAAGCTAGAAGGACAAGTGTACCTTAAGCGGTTGAGTGCCATCAACAAGTAAAAATTCAAGCCCCGGCCACTCCCATCTCCCCGCCCCTTCACACACACAAAAGGAAAAGAAACATAGTAGGCTATTATATGAGGTCCTGTAAATGCTTCTTACATATCATAGTCTTACTATTTTTCCCCATAATTCTGCTTGGGAAGGAATTTGTGTTAATATACTTCTCTATACTAAAAACTTGAGTCCAGTCTCTTTTTAATGACTTCAATAGTTGGAAGGATGTGCATGAAGATCTTGATGCAAAGCAAGATGGCTACCATGGCAAGGTACTTGAACCCTTGAAGAAGATTCCCCCTCTAGGTCATCAATTCCAGCAAACCCCTTCTGAGGGGGTTGAAAATGAAGGTTATGGGTATAAAATAGAGCAGCTGTCTCCATGTGTGAGGCTTTGGGTTCAATCTTCTGCACTCTTCTAGTAAATAGATAAAAGCCATAAATACATAATGGACAGATAATAAACTTCAGGGCATCAGAAAAAAAAGTCAACAATCCTAGAGCTACTCTACTTGCATTTTAGTCTCTTTCTAAATCCAAAATCAAACAACATTTAGTATCACCTTCTATAGCTTCAGGCTTCTGCTTATGAGGATTTTGGTTTTGTTTTCTCCAGAAATTTGAGTAGATCAGGCCTCTTCACTGTGACAGGGAGTTAAGGCAGATTGAACATAAAACCTTACAGAAGGAAAGATGCTGGCATTTTCTTCCTTTTATTCTTGGATTAGGGCTGGCTAGAAATGTGGTTGCTATCAGATGTGGCCTAGCTGATCTCTTTTCTTATGGGCTAATGAATAAACACTTTTCTGTTTCTATTAGCTAGCATAGACAATAAATTAAAACTGTTTCTCAAAAAAAATATTCCATGATACTCATTCACATTCACATTGTTATAGGAAGGATGTGAACAAATCATGGTGTGACTCTACTTACACACATTAACTCAATCTGACTTCCTTTGTTTATGCAGAGAAAAGAAAAATAATATCATCGTAGTATGAGGGTTGCTGTGGACAGACAATGATAAATTGGGCAAAAGTCTGCCCAAGCAGATGTTTTTTTTTAAATCTAAATATGTTCATTATATTTGCAGGATGCCAAGCTATGTGTATATTTAGGCATGAGATCAGATTTACAGATTTTCCTCTGCAAGAATTCATAGTCAGTGGGCTGGGCATAGTGTTCATTTGTATAATCTCAACTATTAGGAGGCAGCAAGAAGAGGATGGCTGTTGAAGGCCAGCCTGGGCAAAAATGTCAGGAAAACCTGGAAATCCAGCTACTCAGAAGGCAATTGTCTATTGGGGTCTAAGGTTGGTTTGGGAAAAATTACAAGACTGTACTTGAAAAACAAAAAAGACCAGGCATATAGTTCAATGGGTAGAGCATCCGCTGAGGAAGCATGAAGCCCTAAGTTTAAGCCTCAGTACTGTTTAACACCAAACCAAACCAAACAAAATATCATGACTCCAAACTCACAGCCTTTTACTCTGATATGAACAGTTTTTAATATCCTTTTAGAAAACATTCTTCCTAGTTGAATCTGAACTTTCCTGCCCCTCTATTATACCTCTTGTATACAACCGCTCTTGAGAGATATATGGGTCAGTTTAAAAGAAAATATAGATATACTTGCTTGCAATCTGGATCAACTGAAGCAAAATAAGATGAGATAAGCCAGTGACCCATTAGCTGCCTCCTGTTTCCCAGTCCTTGTTATGGCTTTAATTGTACTTTATGATTCAGGATGAGGAAATGCATGCAGAATCCATACCAATGACCAGGTTTCTTCAAACCACTAGAAAAGGGGAGCCTTTTCATTTCAAATGTCATCATGATGAATAATTACATTATTCTGAAATCTGGAAGGCCCATTAGCCATTGTTGCTAACATAAAGGATGAATAAACTTCGAGTCAAAAGCAGGAAATAAACAGAAGTAAAGCTACGTTATTAACTGAGGGGTCTAAAAATCTGCTAAAAATTAAGCTGGACACTGGTGGCTCATCCCAATAATACTACCTACTCAGGAAGCTGAGATCTGAGAAAGCCAACCCAAGCAGGAAAATCTGTAAAAGTCTTATCTCCAATTAGCCACTAAACCAGAAGTGGAGAATCAAGTGGTTATGTTTAGCTTTAAGTGAAAAAGCCAAGAGACAGCTCCCAGTCCCTGAGTTCAAGCTATAGTACCAGCACACACCACCCCCCCCAAAAAAAGCACTACATTTGTAGGCTCAATTTTTAAAAAAAGGTTTGAATTCGTACATTTTTCTGAGCCAAGTTTACATAGCCTAAAAGTGGTTTTAAGTTGATATACATTTGAATGGATTCTGAATGCATATTCAAGCAAATATATGAAAACTTGCTGTAATACATCTCTAGACAAGAGAGCATCTAAACGATAGTTCAGTTTACATTGAAAGCTCTTTGAATCACAAAGCTCTTTTCTCTAGCTTACTAGAACACCACGTGGAGCAGGGAAACAGTTTTAAAAGACATCAAGTTTACCTAATCTCAAATGGTTTACTTTGAGCCCATCTCGAAGATAGTATTCATAGGTAGTATGTGCTTTTTAGCCATTTTTGTCTGGAATGCTTTTACTCCATTTAGGTAAAGAAGACTCAGACTTAAGGCTTCCGCAGGAAGTAGATACTGGACTGGATTCGAGACAGTGAAGTCCTCTGTATTCCTGATTTGGCACAACCTGGCGAAAATCATTGAACTGCAGCATTTCAGACATCATGCCAACCCCATGGCTAGGTGCCAAGATTGCTATTTGGCAGCTGAAGGCCAGACAAGCAGCTGGTTATTGCAGCGAAGCTGAAGCAGCAGGCTCAGGGCCACGGCTTGGGTGCCAGATCCTCCAACCCAGTTAGCAGCTGAAGCCTTGAGACTTTTTCTGGCTCTGTCCCTTCCCGTCCTGTGGTGGATTCTACTTTGGCGGTCTCCAGCAGGTTGTCCTGCCCATGTCCCTAGCTGAGGCATCTGGCTGGAGTAGGATGTTTATTAGGCCACCTAAAGCTAAGAGAATGCTTGGCAGCTGTGACTGACCCAGTGTGGGGGGTTCTGGCCAGATCAGGCTTATTCTAGAGGCTGGCTGGAAGAAGGCAGAATTAATAAGAGCTGCTAGCATTCCAGTCCCACCAGGGGCAAAGAAATGACAGCGTGGAGGCATCTACCTTTGACCCTGCTGACATTCATTTTTTTTTATGCTGCTCTTTGTGAAAAATGCTAAGACTGAGGATCCCCACAAGCAAAGTTATCAAGGGGAAATGAATGAGAGGAGGTGTTCGAAGAGTTAACCAGCTCATCAGAGGTAGCCATAATCAATGGTATCAGCAATGGGTGATGCCCTCCCCAAGCATTGTAACTGCTCTTTTCTGCCAGAACTTCTGGATCTTGAGGCGAATTTGACAGTCAGTGGGTTGCCTTTGGAAGGAAGAGAGCACAGGTTTTCGGGAGACCCATGCTCTCTCTAGGTGTTCCCCTTCCCCCCAGTCTGGCACCATCTGCAGGTTTGCTGCAGTTGCTAATGAATTTCAACTGGGGTAGCAGGAGTTGAGCACAGCATGCTTGGAAAGCATTCACCCCTCCTCTTCTGCTAGGGGGCCAGTGAGAAGGGGCTGGCAATATTGTTTTCCCACTGTACTCTAACACATACGGTAAAAGCAGTTTTCAACATTTTGTCTTCTGAGCCAATTCCCTGGAACTTAGAGAACTATTCAGAAGGGCTCAAAATGAAGGCTGACAATTTGAACGTAGCCATCGGGTAATTCTCAGCATCTTTCAAAGGATGCCTGTAATTTCTCCTGGGAAAAGTTGAAGTGTACTACAATGGTGAATCTATTTAAAAAGATTGGCACAGAGGAACAAGAACTCTATTGTCTCCAATTGCTGAGATTCCTGCCTCAACACACAGCCACACAAGCACCAACACGACACTTTCTATGAAACGTTTCTCTTGTTCCTAATGTGTGATCAT
Source organism: Dipodomys ordii (assembly GCF_000151885.1). Lineage (NCBI taxonomy): Eukaryota > Metazoa > Chordata > Mammalia > Rodentia > Heteromyidae > Dipodomys > Dipodomys ordii. The sequence continues at coordinate 2,396,535 of NW_012267326.1, forward strand.
TTTCTGGAACTAGGCTACTATTAGCAGGCTATCATTTAACATGACTGTAGTAAATAGAATAGAATATACTTTCAAGTTCTACTGCAATTACTCAATATGTTTTGCTTGCTTCTTTTGATCAGGTACACTGACATTCACTTATTTAGTCATTTATCTAAGCAATCTTTTTGTTGTAACCTACCATGCCTGACAAACCCTCCGGGCTGTGTAGGTCACAGATAAATGCAAACTTACATGCATAGTGACAGGAAAAAGACATCTACTGGTAATTTAACTAGTCAATATTTCATTCCAAAATAATTTCACAATGATAGTTGTGAGTTTTTTCTTTGGTAGTAATGTGTTTCAGTTGTCAAGATAACACATTAGCATTTGGTGTTTTGCTCATGAAGTCATAGTTGGATAGTTTGAGTTTTAATGTTCATTCATTCCATACCCCACCTTGCCTTTACACAATATACTCACTCATATGAGAAGCCAAGGCCAATGCCTGCAGCATTCACTCCATGTACGTTTTAATGTCTTTTTATTGACATTTTGATCTTTTGTGTGTGTGTGTGCTCATACTGGGGCTTGCACTCAGGGCCTAGGCTGGGTTCCTTAGCTTTTTCTGTTTAAGGCTAGAACTCAACTACTTGATCCATGCCTGCATTTCTGGCTTTTTGTTGGATAATTGGAAATATCATGGAATTTTCTGCCCAAGTTGGTTTTTAACCTTGACCTGAAGATCTCAGAGTCCTAAGCTGAGCTACCTGAAAATTACACACGTGAGCTACCAGTACCAGGCTTCAGGGCAGTTATTTTTACAAAGTCACCATGAGCACTAAATTAACAACTATTGAATGAGTGTCATTATGGAGAATACAGGATTAGATACTTGCAAGTCTCTGGTCCTGCCATTTTCATCAACAGATCCATGCATAATTTTGTTTCATGTGTGTTTCTGATTAAGAAATCTATTGTATATAAATATGAATATATATATTCACTCATTCATTGATTCATTCATTAGCATTGCACTGGCCTCCACCTCATTCCTGAACAAAGGTTAGCTAACATATTTTTTTCCCTGTGAAATGCATGGGGCTTTCTTGCACTTAGTCACACTAGACAGCACTCTACCACTCTACATAGAGACTATTTTAGATAGCTAACTCATCCCTGCAAAAGACAATGAAAGGCACAAGAAAGTGAGAAAACATAGACAGCCACCTGTAGCTCATGCCTGTAATTCTAGCTACTCAGCTGACTGAGATCTGAAGATCAGGTTTCAAAGCCAGACCAGGCAGAAAAGTCCATGAGATTCTTCATTCCAATTAACCAGCAAAAAGCTGACAGAATGGTAGTAGTCAGACAGGTGGGAGAGTGGGAGCCTTGAGTGAGAAAGCTAAGAGAGAGCTGACATCATGAGTTCAAGCCTCAGTACCAGCAAAACAACAACAATGTCAAACAAGTAAATCCCTAAAGAGTATTTGCTTGTAGGATAAAAGTCAAAATCCTAGACAAGCAGTTAGCTTCTTCCCCAGCAACTGGGAATGTCCCCATGCTCATAAAAGTTTTCTTCATGCTGTATATGTCTGTACATGGTTGAAGCAGAGAGTACTGATTTGGGAGATGCAAATTAAATTTATTAAGTAGGGAAACAGGTAAACATCAAATCTATGACTACAAAGAGCCAGTTATATCGAATATAATAGCCACCCATCCCCTTTAATCTAAAATAGGTGTAGTAAGGGTGTGAATTTACAACACTTACTTTTATGTAGTATTTTGTAAGTAGTCATTTATAAATTTTTATGTGAAATAGATTTTATTTTTAAATGATGGGATTTTCCAAAGTATGGCTAATTTATCATGAATGTTTAAGGCAGAAAAGGATGATAATAAAAGCATATGATTTCTACCTGTAGAATGTAACCTAGCCATTAGTTCAATATTATACAAACATAATGGAGAAAGCCACTCTGTGAGCACAGATATCTGCATAATGCATTTGTAGTAGTGCTAATAAGCCTCATTCAGAATAGAATGTTGATGTGTTTATATATTAATGATAATTCACTCTAGGAAACATTCTTCTGCAATTTGCTTAGTCCATAATAGACTACTGGATATATTATATACACTGTTTATTCATCTTACATGGAATTATGAACAGTACCAGAAAGATCCATTTAAAAGACTCCTATGAAACTAATGACCATTTTCACAATAGTAGACTTCTTTAATAGAAAACAAATCGTGTATTGTACTTCTAATATGTTATTCAAATATGTGTACATGCATAAGTATTATGAAAACTCAATAAATTAAGCTCTCAATTTTGAGTAAATGTGTTCAATTGAAGGCTCAAGTGTTCATATATGAATTTGATATAAGAAATTTATAGTAAGGCCCAAGTGCTAACAGTACAGGCTTAGACAAGTCCAAAATTAACCTTCACCCAAGGATAAAAATGGCCTGTCTCAGAGTACCTCAGCCCAGATGAGATGGTATGTACATAGCATGGGGCACTCAGATCAATAATCTGGTAGGCATTGTTGACTCCTCTCTTTCTGCCTCTGTCTCTGTCTCTGTGTCTCTGTCTCCGTCTCTGTCTCTCTCTCAATCCCTATTCATCTCCACAATCAATCAGTTGACATGTCAAACTTCTTGATTTCTCCTGAGTTTGTTTACATTTCCCTGAAGCCCCAGTATAGCTATTTTCATCCTGGGCCCCTACTGCAATTGCATCTTGTCCATTCACTCGGCTTTTTGCAATGGCCATTCGATCTATTTTCTATATTCCATCTAGAACCAGCTCTCCATTATGTCAGCACATTTTTGTCACCTAAGCCAAGAGCCCTTCAAAGACCCAAGTCCTTGTATGTTACAAAGTGCACTCAAAATCGGGTAGGTTCATTACTTCCTTCATCTACCCCAGCCTATCCTATTTCTAACTTGGTATGTGAAAATTGAGAATATCACCCCAAATCTCTACCATTGTCACACTGTTTCCTATAGGCCTATAGACTTGTTGCTATGTCCACCTGGGTGTCTGCCTTCTCTGGGTCATGCTACCCTTTTCTCTTTTTTTTTTAATTTTTCTTTTTTTTATTGTGAAAATACTGTACAGAGGGGTGACAATTACATGGGCAAGATAATGAGTACATATCTTATCAAGCATTGTAGCCTCCTCCTTTGTTTCCCCTTCCCATCCCTTCCCATCCTCCTCCTGCCCCCCCACCCAATCCTCCCCACTCCCCCTCCCAACCCCTATTTAAATGATTTGTTTTTACCCTTCCCCTCCACAAATTATACCAACATCAAATACAGTGAAAGCAGGGGTTATACTGTGGGGGAGGGACATACAAAGCAACAAAGAAATAATCTTATAAATGTGTTAGAAACAATCACATGAAAGAAAAAAAAACATTTGAATACATATCTTAGGGTTCATTTCCCTAACATCACCTTATCTGACCTTTTCTGCTTGACTCAGATATATACTAGATATTTCAAATAAGGGACCTATGTTTCTTTGGATGCTACCCCTTTCTTAAGTGATTCTTGCTCATCTGTGGAGACGCCAACCTATATCTTCAAGGATGCTTTTTCTGATTCTTCCCAAATTAGATCAGATGTTCTTCCAACTTTCTCACAAAAGCTCTTACACATAGTACACTGCAATTACAGCTTTAAGTTGGTACTCTTTCCTCCAAGAAAAATTTGTGTTCCTTGCTAATGACAACTATGCTTTATTTAACCACTGTACACTTTTCAGTATAAATAGAAATAATGCAATGACTGGCATATAAGCTAGTAAATATTTTCAGAGGAAAGTTAGTGGTGAAAATAGCAAGAAGTAAACAATATTGATCTGTACATAGCATTTCTATGTAGACATGATTCATAGTAGTTCATGGTTAAATATTAAAATAGGTAAAAGTTACAAACTCATGTAGAATTTAAGAACCTGATTTGAATTTTCTTTTTGTCCTACTGTAAGCTGAAAATTTGTATAAGCATATAATAAAGATGTAAAAAAATAAGATGGCATTATTTATTATCAACTTATTTAGTCTTTTAGTCTTCCTGTATTCTCTCTCCTGTTTCATGGGCCCTGATGACTATCATTATGTGAAGAACTCAGGCTTTTTCATTTAGCAAATGCTTAGTTGCCAGCTTTGTTGCTTGTGATAGATTTGGGGGCATAAATAATGATTAGAAGAGAGACTTAGCTTAGGAGGACTTTGAAGATATAAACAGAATAAGGATAGCTGTAGCATCCTAGCTACTTAAAGCAAGTGATTTCTACCTGAAAATACCTTTTCCTTAGACATGCAAGCTTTCTTGGTAAGTGCTAAGTGCAACAGCATATTTAGACCAGCAGTGTGCTAATGTAAAGTAAGAATCCACAACTGAAAGAACCACAGAGTCCCTGGATTAGAGTGGAGGTTGAATCACATTTAAGCTACTTTTTTAAACCTTGACTTTACATGGAAACCCCAGATGCCAAGTAGCATGCTGGCTTGCTCTGAGCATTTCTTTCTTTGTTTCTTTCATTGTTTGTTTCTTTCTTTCTTTTCTTTTCTTTCTTTCTTGCCCTCCCTCCCTCCCTCCCTCTCTTCCTTCCTTTCTTCCTTCCTTCCTTCTTTCCTTCCTTCCTTTCTTCCTTCCTTTTTTTTCTGCTGCTCATGGGGCTTGAACTCAGGCCCTGGGTGCTGTCCCTGAGCCTCTTTTCACTTAAGGCTAGCACTCTACCACTTGAGCCAGAGCACCACTTCTAGCTTTTTTCTGAGTAGTTTATTGGAGATAAGAATCACAGATTTTCAACATAATGTCTTGTACATCTCCTCGTTACAACGGGTCATTCTGTATCCTTATTTCAGCATTTTGTTCTTTCCCTTCCCTTCCCCTAATTAGAAAAATGTATATACAAAATGCAAGACACCAGAATCAAATACAGTTACAACAGGGGTTGTACCACAGTGTACATACAAAGAAACAAAAAAAATCACATAGTGCATTATAAGTACATTAAAAAGAACAGTGAGAAAGATAAAAATCTCTTGTGGAAGGAGTTGGAGGGGGGGGAGGAAAGGGATGGTAGGGGAAAAACAAAGGAAGGGGGTAACTGCTCCATGGGAAATGGACACATTACCTTGCTCATGTAACTGTAACTCCTTTGTTCAGTATCTTTACAATAAAAAATATATTCAAAAATTTCAAAAAAAGAATCACAGATTTTCCTGCCAGGGCTGGCTTCTAACTATGATCCTCAGCTCTCAGCATCCTGAGTACCTAGGATTACAGGTGTGAGCCACCAGTGGACTGAGTATTTCTAGTAAGAGATACTCCCCTCCTCCTGATGTAATTCATGTAACCATTGATCAACTCTTATTGATTATAAAATCTTTTCTGGCTATGAGTCAAATATACCTTGCAAAGACAGTTTTGCTTCAATATAATATCCTTGGAAATATAGCAAGGTTCATGTCAGTGACATTAAATCTCAAGGCTAAGTAAAATACTAAGATTGATACACTGGGACAGATTTTTGTTTACCACCCTAAAGTCTTTTCTGAATGTTCATACTAGAATAGAGTTTTTCCATGTACCAATTGCAACGGTGAGCAGTGATAAAACAGTTGAATAGAATGAAATAATATACAAAGTGTCACTGTAAGTACTGATTTATAAAATTCTTGTTATAAGTGTCCATGTTGTATTTCTGAGCATCCTGACCTCTACATAAAACTTATTTTATGTCTTTATTTTGACAATAATAGAGCTTGAACTCAAGGGCCTCCCGCTTGCTCTACCACTTGAGCTACACCTCCAGCTTAGCTTTTTCCTGGTTATTTTGTAGATGGAGTCTCTCATAGTTTTGTGCTTGAACTGTCTTCCAATCATGATCCTCCAGATTTCATCATCCTGATTAGCTAGAATTATAGGCCTGAGCCATAGGCATTCAGCATAAAACAGATATGTGGCCACAGCAGATTTCACATTGCTTAGATAAGTGTTTCAGAAAAAACAATCTGTCTGAGAATCACCTGTAAAACTATGATAAAAGAGAATACATACTGAGTACTGGTAGCTTATGCCTATAAGGATTAAGGTTCAAAGCCAGCCTGGGAAGAAAAGTCTGTGAGGCTCTTATCCCCAATGAATCATAGAAAAAGCCAGAAGTGGTGCTGTGGCTCAAGTGGTGGAATACGTTAAGCCTTAGGACCATCAAAAAACAAACAAAAAACAGATTGCAGGGCTCATTCCCCAGCTCCATTCTCTAGATTCTGAGTATCTGGGCAGCATCTTTGAAGTGTACATTTAGTAAAGTCTAGGCTCTGGTGATGATGATCTGGGAATACCATTCAGAGCCCACTGACCTGACACTTGACCAGCTTCTACAACAGCCGAGAGGAGACTCAGGTGCAGATGACATAGTAAATGTTTAGTAATGTTTAGTTTAGTTAATAAACTAATCAGTTGTTCAGAGGCAATTAAATGCATCCCTTAGTCTCACACAATTTCAGAAATGCTCAACAGAAACTAACAGAAAGAAACTTTAATATGGACAGACTGGAAAGGCCTACATACTGGTAGGACTAGGAGCCTATACAGGGCTAAGCTCTTGGCCTACATAAAGAGATTTGAGCTCAAACCTGCCACTGATTAGCCTTAAGTATTGAACACATTCTTTAATTTTGCAGTCTCTATTTCCTTCTCTTGGAAATAAGGGTGATATTTCATCATAAGAGTGAACAATTTCAACACATGATAAAATATAAAGAATTACATGCATGGAAGGTTCTGCCCTAATTACTATTCATCATTTGTCTCCTGAGTTATGGCTTTATTTGTTAGGTTAAATTCTCTTTCTCTACAGACCCTCTTTCCATCTTCAGACAGCAAGCCTCCTTTCAAGGGAGTGTTCCTTCAACCTGTGCCATGCATTTATTTAATCTTCTCTTTTTTAAGTTTTATTGTAAAGGTGATATACAGAGGGGGTTATAATTGCATAAGTCAGGAATTGAGTACATTCCTTTTTGAACAGTGTCACCCATCCCTCATTTTCCCCAGATTTTTTTTTCCCCTCCAGGATCCCCTTGCCCCCTCTTCCCAAGTTGTGTAGTTCATTTCCAAAATAGTGTCTAGTTAATCTTCTTAATTCAATTTATTTTATGATAAATAACTGACTGCTTTCTTGCTTGAATAGTATCATATATCTCCCCTAATTGGATGGCATATCATATTCTCCTTTACTTCTGTGGTCCACTTATTAGGCTTTCTGGGCAGACTAGGCCAAGTTGTTGGCAGCTGCCTGGATTTGGACTTGGAGTGGCTCCTCAGTTTTCTCAGTTGTATCTTAAATGTCGTCTGGAATAGTGCCACCCATTTGCTCTGCTTTTTTGAATGTTATTCAGTACTTGGAATGGATATAACCCTTACCTTACCCTCGCTGCTGCTGCTTTTCGTTAATAAGAGAAACTGTTTTTCATGCGTGCCAAAATATATTTTGATTGATTGCTATTAGAGCTGATTTGTTGAGAAGATTGATTCCCTAACCTTGGAAGATGGTTTTATCCATTAGAGCTATTTAATTATTGCTTTTGCTTAATTACAATGAATAAGGAAAACAGACTGGAACTGAAAAACTGAACTATTCAAACAAGTGAAGGTTTTTTTAGAAACTCATTCACCCAATTTGTATTACGTGCTTAAGGGTGCCTGATGCTATCATAGGTGTTGAAAAGCCAGTGGACACACGTGTGGTCCTGATAATGTCTTTATGTATGTTTTCAGCCTAATGAAAGGAAGTCACCACTGAACCAATAAATAGTAAAAGGAAAACACAGGATATTTTTGACAATGTATATTAAAAGGGAGCTGATAGCGTAAGAGAAGAGAACACTCCCAGTCAAATGCTTCAGTGAAAAAGTCATACACTAGCCATATGGGTCTCGATACTTCTCTGCAATACAATCACAAACTGCTAGAATGTAAAGTATTTCCAGGTAAGGAGACATTCATTGTTCCTGTTTGGAGAATTCACTAGTATAAGAACCTGCATCAATATACCTACAGATTAGCAATGAAAAATGATAGACTGGCAGCTTCACAGTCCTGCCCTGTTGGGAGATACTCTGGATTAAAGCTCACTCTCAAGTGGCTGAATTTCAGGTCTATATGTATGGCACGTGAATCAATCATGCAATGAATCATTTCTTCCCAGAACTAGGATCTCCCTGTGGCTCCCTCCAACTGTGGCATATCTGATGAGCATGGTTGCTCCAGAGTACTTTGGTTACCGAAAGATTACAGAACTGTTTCTCAAAAATATCGGCATTACACAACGATATATTTCTGGTTAAAGAACACTCCAAGGAAGAAACTACACTCAAATCAAGGGACCTCTGATACTCCTCTCTGTGCTAGAGGCTGACACTTGAGTGACAGGGAAGGAACAGATAACCCACTTCTCAGAAACTACTGTGATGGGCACTGAGTGCTGTTTGTCCTTGTCATTTTGCTGCATAACTGACTCCACACTACCAGTTACATTAAACTAATTAACAAAGTAAGAAAATAAACGAAGGGGAAAGAGTGTTATGTTCTGGATGCTGCCCCACCTTACATTCCCTTCCACATTTTAAAGGCCAGTTCAGAACTGTCAGTCATCCAAGCTCCTTGCATTGAACAATGAAGCATTTCTACTCAGTGCATAAAGCCTTTGAGTCCTTCAAACTTTACAGTGATCTTGTTTCTCCATGGGTACCTTGAAGCCCTTACATAACCTATGTGACAACTCACTAGAACTTGGTGGAAAATCAAACTGGTCACCTCCTAGGGTTATAAAGGCTGTCTAAAACATACAGAAGTACTTGAAAATAAGGAGAATTATGAGCAGGTCTGTGGATGAAGCCAATAGAGATGTGATGTGAGAGGGAGGCCTCAAGTATGTGTGAGAAATGGTAGATAGATTCTAAAGCCACTTTTAGATGGGTAAAGACCAGCCAGCAGATGTTAATTTTGGTTCATTCAGAGAGCAATTTGCTTCAACGACTACAGGGATGAGGTTGAAGGCCATACCCTTTTTGCCTTCCAGGACCCCCAGCCTCTCCTTTGAGATATAAAATTTAACTCTGAAGGGGACAAGGGAATTAGCCAATAATGATATTCAATTTTAAAACCAAGTCTTTGTCTTATAATTTTCTATCTAGCTATCTCCCTTCTCCATCTATTTCACTATCATCTATCCAGCCAGAAACTTATAAAAAAAAAAGGAGAGGAGGAGGAAGAAAGGAAGGAGTGAGGGAGAAAAAGAAGGAGAGGATGAGAGGCTCTTCTCTGGCTCAGTTGCACTCAGTAGGCAACAGAGACCCCTAGTCTTAGTGTTCTGACTCTCAAGGGCCACGAGACTGCTGACGAACATCCTAGGCTGAACAATGTCTATTAGAAAGAAAAACCTAGGCTTAGAAAGTGGCTCAGTGGTAGAGCGCTTGCCTTGCTTGCATGAGGCCCTGGGTTCGATTCCTCGGCACCACATAAGGAGAAAAAAATTCTGGAAGTGGTGCTGTGGCTCAGGTGGTAGAGCACTAGCCTTGAGATGAAGAGCTGAGGGACAGTGCCCAGGCCCAGAGTTCAGGCCCCACGATGGACGAAAGAAAGAAAGAAAGAAAGAAAGAAAGAAAGAAAGAAAGAAAGAAAGAAAGAAAGAAAGAAAGAAAGAAGGAAAGAAAGAAAGGAAGAAGAGAAAGAAAGAAAGAAAGGAAGGAAGGAAGAAGAGAAAGAAAGAAAGAAAGAAGGAAAGAAAGAAAGAAAGAAAGAAAGAAAGAAGAGAGAAAGAAAGACCTGCATATCTCTGAGACTCAGATCAAGTGCTATCTTCGCTGGAAAGCCTTTGAGTCTTCTCCTGCTTTGTTCTTCCCGTCTTACTCAGATTTTCAGCATGCCTGCTGTTTTTCCCCTCCTGTGTATTTGAATTGTAACCACTCACTATCACACTGGATTACTTTATTTTCATGCATGTGAGCCTGAATTCGTTGGTAAACATTTTGATGGACAGTAACTCTTATTTGATCCATCTCTATATTCCAAGGCAATAATTGCATCAATGAAGATGCAATATACACAATGATAAAATACATAAATGGTAAATAATTTACATGCCAGTGATAAGCACATTCCTTTATCTTATCTGGCCGAGGATATTTTACAGCAAATGAGAAAGATCACTCTAGGGGTTTCAAAAGAGGAGAGTAGAAAATATAAATCTGATTGCTTTTTCTTGTGTTTTAAAAAGCCCAGGTCGGAGTCATGTGACCAAAGGCATAAATGTCAACTAACCAATTTATTGTTATTAACTGTGCCAAACTCAGTGTAGTGGTAGAGCATTAGTAGTTATACAGTATATTTTAAAAGGTGTATATTTAGAAAAGGAAACAGTATAACACTTAAATAATTAATAGTAAATAAATAATGAATGTGTTCCAGAAAAATGACTTCTATTTTCCATTGGCCTATTGGTTGTTATCTACTTATCTTTCTAAAAGAATTTCTGATTTCAAAGGAAAATAGAGGTGACCCTTTGTCTCTCTACTAAATCCTTTCAGAAACACATAATTTGTAAGTTCATGTACCTATAAGGTGAAAAATCTTTCTTGGGAATATTTTATGCAATGGTCTACAAAAGGTGTTTGTGAAGACAGAAATCACTGTTTTTCAGAGAATTAGTTTTCTTTTTTAACTTATATTTTAGTAGTTGCACAAAGGGGTTGCAATTCAACAAGTCAGTTTGTAAGTATAATGCATTTCTATTGTGCTCCCCCATCGGTCTCAACTTCACTAATCCCCTCAACTTACCTGGTTCTGTCTTCACATAAGTACATTGAATAGACTGACTGCATTCGTGCATCCTTCCTCTGTCCACATGCCCCTTCTCCCTTCACCTCTTCCTCCATGATAAAACATGTTCTCACTTCTAGGCATTTGTTTGATTAAACTAGAAGCTAGTTGTTCAGAGGAATCCACTGGAATTCCTGAATGGTACATTCCCTGAATGTACCATGTTATTAACTTTGTTTGTATACACAGAGCATCCTTATTCTACAGCAATGAATTCATCTTATTTAAGTTTTAAAAGCGAATTTCCCCGAGTGTTTCTTCATTTATGCAAATCATTTTGCAGAGTACCTTACATTGAGGCTTTGTTATTTTCTCAATCCCACCCTAATCTGAATCTGGTTCTATAACCGTGGAATTGACTGTGGGAGGAAGATTGGTTGTTCTGTGATGCTCGGGGCCATCTAAACAGCTGTGTCAGCAGCAGGTCTTAGAAACAGCGAACTGAAGACTTTTGGATGTGGTTCAAGCAGCAGTGTGACTCCACAGTGGGCCCTCATTCACTGCCTGTGGCTGCTTCTTTGTACCCATTTTGAAAGTCAGAATTCAGTGTGAAAGCCTCTTGGGAAATCCTCTTAATGAACTATAAAAATCAGTAGTCTGAAGAGAGAGCCATTTCTGATGCAGTGATTACACTCATTGCTGCGCATGGATGTCAATGAAAGGATACCATATCTACCAGCTGGGGGCGCAACAGTGCAGGGGCAGCTGAAGTACTTTACCTGAAACTGGGTAATTCCTCTAACAAAGAGCTAATCTGGTCTTTTCATCCCTTTCACGTGCCCTCTCTGTGGCCTTCAATTTTTTTAAAAAAAAAATCATTTTGAATTCACAGACATAGTGCTTTATTATTATTATTATTATTCCTTTGGCTTTTCTTGGGAGATTAAATGTTTTTCTTTTAATTTTTAGATCAGGTATTTGCACAGCTTTGAGATTCTTTTGAAATAAAATTATAAAATTGCTCCTAATGAAACATCTAAAAACATGTACAAACACCGAAGGAGGAGAATTCTTCAGAATAATGATGCTATTGTTAAGTGATTGAATGCTTGGGAGATTAATATCATGGTGTACTGGCATGTTGGTTTGATTCTAGCCATAATTTAACAGTAAAAACCTACTTAAGAAAGCTGGAGGTTGAACCAGTGTCAGACATCAGCCACCTACGCATACAGCCCAACACAAGAACAAATTAAGTACTGTTTATATACCCACATACGATTGGTCTTATTTTTTTTTCAATCAGTGATTTGGGTAATAATTACGCTGTAATCTTAACTGTGCAGTATTAATGTTTGCTTAATTGTTTTATTACCATTGTATACACTTACATGATTACAGGGTGCCAGTGAAAGTTGGCTCTGTGTCCTTCAGTCTTTATTTACATAGAACTGGCATGGAGTTAGACTTGGTAATGTGTATCATATTTCTGTGAGATTACTCTAAAATTGTTTGACCAAAGGCTGTGGGGAAATTTTAGGCTAAGTGAAAATATATAATTAAATTTGCAAAGACGTCTCATATTCTCTAAGCTAAGCTTTACTCTTTCCTGAATATTTTATAGAATTTCCCAGATGAGATCAAAGTGCCTTTTGCTCAAATTTGGGCCTACCATGAAATGTCTGCATGTATTAGGAATACATTAGGTGAACATGTCAGTTGAAAGCTGTACAAAATCTTCAAAAACAGGAGGAAAACAAGAGTTTTGCATAAGGTTTAAATGTACCTTTTAGCTAATACAGTTTAGCTACAAAAGTTATCTTGGCCCTTAAGAATTAATTTTCCCTAGCTTTCTAGATTCACCAAAAATGCATGGAAATTTTGGATGTATAGGTGTGTCAGGAGCATATATGTATGTCATAAAACTGTGTTCCAAAACCAATGTATCTGAAATTGTTGATGTTCCTGAGGCAGATCTGATTCTGACTTAGTAGCTCAGATTTATGCGTGCATGCGCGCGCACGCATGCGAGTATGTGTGTGTATGTGTGTGTGTGCAAGTATGCTGGTATTGGTGTTTTACTCAGGATCTCATACTTTTGTTTAACTTTTTTCCATCTCAAGACTGGAGCTTCTCTATCACTTGAGCCAAACTTCAGATTTTACCAATTAATTGGAGATAAAGAATAACTCAGATTTCTCTGCCTTGGATGGCTTTGATCCTCAGTTCTCAACTCTTAGCCTCCTGAATAGCTAGCATTACAGGTGAAAGCCAATAGTGCTCAGTATTAAATATTTCAGAGTTCTTAAGAAGCAGAGATGATGTTCAAAGCCACTGCCTAGAGACAATACTTGGAATGGCAAGGTCAAACACAAGAAATAAACCTGAGACATCTTTTATGGGTAGATATATTAGATTTTTCAAAAATATGTAAAGTGGCCTACTATTAATTGGAAGAGCTAGGGATCTATTCAAATTTTTTTTCAGGATTGAGAACTAAATAATATTTGACTGGGCTTCTTTTTTTCTTTTTTAATGGTAGATCAATTTTATTTGAGCAATGTGAGTTGCCGGGTATTTTGACTGTAGTCCAGAGAAAGAGGAGTTTCTTTGCTTACAACTATAGTAAAACCTTTCGAGGATGGTTGCTGATACCTGTAACCTGTAGCTTGTTTTGTTTCTGTACATTAATGCAATGCCATCTGTATATAATACAGAAAATTTCTATAATGGAAATGACTTCAGGGTCATGGAAAAAATAAACCCAGGTACTGGATTGCTTTTGTTAGCTTTGTGATTGTTAAGTATACTTCAATTGCCTGGTAGAAGTCTGCATGATGAATTGTTGGTGTTTTTAATTTTTCTGTCTTCCAAAAAGGAAGAGTGGAACACAGGATCTACATGTCCTCTGACTTTGGTGGCAGATTTCTCCTCTCTGCTACAAATATACTTTCCAAGTGTAGTCACAATAGACACAAACATAAAGAATTATCTGGGCAAGGCAAAAAAAGTTTATTTCATATGAAATCTATTTTCAAAGCTAGAAGATTCATTGCTAGACTTGATGTAAACTAGTTTGAGTTGACCAAACTCTGTGGAGACAGACCTTTTAAGGAAGAAGACTTGGAAGACAAGGATGCTTTCTCAGTAAAGTCATTTTGGGTTACTTTTTTATGCCTATTGTATCTAAATACACACGCGCGCGTGCACACACACACACACACACACACACACTCACTCACTCAAGACTTGCCTTCAAAGTACGGTTAATTATGGAGACTGTAAGATGTAACATCACTAATAATATTTGTCTCTTCTAAAACGCAGACCTCACTAGAGTTGGTGGCTCACATCTTCATCTTAGGGTGAGATCTGAGGATCTTGATTTGAAGACAACCTGGGAAGGAAATTCTGAGAGACTCTGAAAGTAATTATTATAGTCAATAAAATAAACAAAAAGCAGACCAAACTTTGCCACTAAAGGATGATTCTGTAACCTCACAATTCAACATTCTTTTATCATGAGGGCTTTAAATGTCACTCATTTACATCTCTCCTCAAGTTTTATTTGCACATTGCTTACTATCTATAAAAATTTATGAACATTACAGAATGATAACGTTCTAAATAATTTGAAAATTAAAAACAAGTCCGTAAAATTAGAGAGGAGTGTGGTAGTAGAGGATCTGCTGTGTGGAAGCAAGGAGCTAATGCCCTGCAGACTTCTCCAACCCCACTCCTGCATGGGTCCCTAGTAAAACTTATGCACATGTGAACCCACAGACACTTGTGTGAATGTTGGCAACAGAACATGTATAATGCAAAAATAGAGGAGTGTGTAGCTAAACCTCAATAAAGTCATACAGGATAGGTGATAAGTTGTGCTTTATTTGTTTAGTGGAAATCCAGAACTCTAAAAATAAATCATAGCCCCCATGCCATCATCATGGTTAAAATGTTAAGTTAAATAAAACTTAAGTTACAGTAAGACATGCAGACTACAGTTCATTTAATAAGCAATCTATGCCATACACATAAGGTAGAAAGAGGGCTTTATACAGAATGCAGGGGATTTGTTGTCTATGGAGGAAAAATGTAAGGTTACAGTTATATAAGTAGATAAAGAGCACATTTCTTTTTGGACAATGTCACCTCTTCCCACATTCTTTTCCAGTTTTTCCCTCCCGTCCCCAGCCACAAGTTGTATAATTCATTTTCAACGTAGTGTCCAGTGAGTACCACTGCTGCATTTGTTCACCTTTTGTTCCTCCATTTCTGTGCCCACTTGCTCTCCCAAAGACAAATAAATGAAAAAGAAAACAAAAACAGCAACAATGAAAAAAGTTCTCTTGTTTCTATTTCCTGGAGTTCATTTTGATAAATATTCTTTTATATGATCAGCACTGCGTCTTTGAGTCTAAGAGTTAACAGTCCTTCTTAATTGTTTATGAAAGCTACTCTTAAAATTGTCTATAGAAGTACCTTCAAAATTAAAATGTAGCTATATCTTTAAATCATGAGATATCATTATTCAGTATTTTATAGTGAATAATACAATGTTTATACTGAATTACATCTTGCAATAGAACTTTTGACCTATGTATAGTATGCATATTACTATATAACAGTGTAAGTACTATTTGGATGTCCTGTACTTCGTTAAAGGTAGTATATGGGGTGATCAGTTATATAACATATATATATAATACATATATACCCATATTTCATGGGGGAAAACATCATTATTTTCAAAGGGGAAAAATAACAAAGTCAAATAAATTCTTGTGAAAATTGTGAGTATTGTGGCAAGCAACTTCTAGCACTTAACCACTTGAGCTACAGCTTTACTTCTGGATTTGTTTTTTACGTTTTTATTGTAAAAATGCTGAACAGAGGGATTACAGTTACATGAGCAAGGTAATGAGTACATTTCCAATTGAGCATTGTTGCCTCCTCCTTTGTTTTTCCCCTACCATCTCTTCCCTTCCACCTCCACCTCCACAACTACCCACCCCCCAAACCCCTGCATAGTATTTTGTACATCTCATTGTTACAACGGGTCAACCTGTATCCTTATTTAAGAATTTTGTTTTTTCCCTTCCCCTCCCCAAATTAGTATATAAAAGATGCAGGGCACAATATCAAATACAGTAAAAACAGGGTTTTTTGGTGGTTGGGGAGTTTTTGTTGTTGTTGTTGTTGTTGTTGATCATGGGGCCTGAACTCTGGGCCTGAGTGCTGTCTCTCAGCTCTTCAGCTCAAGGCTAGTGTTCTATCACTTGAGCTGCAGCGCCACTTCCAGTTTTCTGGTGGTTTATTGGAGATAAGAGTTTCACGGACTTTCCTGCAAGGGCTGGCTTTGAACTGCGATCCTCATATCTCAGCCTCCTGAGTAGCTAGGATTACAGGCCACAGGGGCCCAGCCAGGTTTTTTTTGTTGTTGTTTCTTAAATGATTAAGGGAGATAAGTGTCTCGTGGACTTTCTTTCCCAGGCTGCCTTTGAACATCAGCCCTCATATCTCAGCTTCCTGAGTAGCTCAGGTTACAGATATGAACCTGTAAGCCACCTGGCTTAAATAGAACTTTATTTCCCAGCAAGTATTACAATATTACTATGAATGGAAAATTTTATACTCTCCCTCCCCCGCCACACACACATACTCACAGAGCAATGATACAAAACGTATTACATCTTGACTGCTCTCTCTCTAATTACATATCAAGCCCAAGTTTCCAAATGACTGGATCACAAAACAATGGTACAGAACGCTGGGCACTTCACATGGCCGCTGACCAGAATTACAGCAGTTTCATTCCTTGGCTCAGTTACAACATTCTGCATTGTGAGTGATTTTTGCAAATCTAGAATATTCTTTGACAAGAGAAGGTTTTTAATGGACCGCTGGTTACAGGTCATGTCTGAACTCTCACGATGACAAACAGGTATTTTCTGCATGACTAGCTCACATTCTCCATGATCTAGAAAGTTAATAACTCATGGAGGTAAATAAAGTGTGCTCTGTTTGTTTAAAAAAACATACCACTAAAAGTGCAAAACTCATCAATTTAATATACCTGTGAAGAATTTTATTGAATTTCTCTTCCTGGTGTTTTGTTCAATGTATACATCTATACTAGATGAAAAATCACTAGAGCAATTAAAGGTGTGTGTGTGTGTGTGTGTGTGTGTGTGTGTGTGTGCATGCGTGTATTTTTAACCCACTCCTAAGGGAAAGGAAAGACTAGGTGGTTACCTTCCTCACCCTTCTCTTTCTTAGGCTTTAGATGAAGATGTTTAGTCAGTCTTCACATAGCTTTTCTTCAACTATGTGAGCCACTAGTGGAAGAAGCAATCTGATACTGGCAGAAATAATGTGAACAAATTATTGAGTGGATTCTGGAAATAGATACCAAGCCCTAGACCCCTATGCCTTCTGGCTCCAGAAGCTTTCTGACAAATCCAATTACTTCTCCATCCTGTATTTCCTTCATGGAGGAGAGACAAATGCTACTCACAGTTGTTTCCTCAGGGGATTGAAATTAGGAGAAAAATAAAAATAGTCAACATATTTTATATCACAGTGCTTTGCATGTGGGCTTTGCATGTGGGCACTCCAGCTGATGTGCTCAGCGCCCACTGCAATGCAGCTGAGACGCTTTTTGACATTAAAAAATATTCAATTGGCCTCCCACCACTAGTGTGAAATTCCTAGTTACTCAGGAGTTGAGATCCTGAGGATCACATTCAAAGGCAGAAAAGATTAAAAGACTCCATCTCCCAAATAACCAGCAAAATGGCAAAGTGGAGGCAAGTCACAAATGATGAAACACCAGGAGAGCAAGCAAACTGAGCAAGCCAAAGGCCTGGAGTTCAAATCCCAGGACCAGCAAGAAAGGAAAAATTATATCCAACTGTACATTGTATGTATCCATCCTCTAACAACTCAGCATGATCATGAAGACCACAGCTAGGCCTCAAACAGTATTTTCTTTAGCTTCTACAATACCTAGTCATAATATATTTTGAGTTTTCACAAATGAATGTTACATATTCATATATCATTTTTCATCTCTTTTTTGTTTGTTTTTGTCAATGAAGCTTGAACCCAGGGCCTAGGCAGTGTCCCTGAGCTTTTGCATTCAGGGTCAACATTCTACCACTTTGAGTCACTGTGCCATTTCTGGTTAAAAGGTGTTTAACTGGAGATAAGAGTCTCATGGCCTTTCCTTCCCTGAAAGCCCTTGAACCATGATCCTCAGATTTCAGCCTCCTGAGTAGCTAGAATTACCGGCATCAGCACCAGTGCTCAGCTTATCATCTCTTTTAAGATATTTATACTCTAGCTTGTCAATGCAAGTTTTACATTTCCTTTTTAAAAGAACCAGTTCTTTCCTGGCATCCTTTGTCTTAAATGGCATCTGAATCAAATGCTATTTGTTAAAATACTTGATTATTCTAAGCACAAGCCTAATTTAAACTAATGGCATCTTTTATTTTTCCATACTTGAAGAGGAAAATAAGAGCTATTATGGGTCTTCTCTTCATGAATTATGAAGACATCAAATTGTAGGATATTTCTATAAAGAATTTATTTTTAAATCCTTTGCTGAATCACCCACTGTGTATATTAATTCAAAAAATACAGGCAGAGACTGAAAATAGCGTTTCCGCAGTCAATTAACTCTCAGCTAACTCATTTCTCACATGCTTTCGGTGATGATATGGGGGCTGGAAAAAGGTATCACATTTATTTAATGGATGAAACATTATCTTTTTTAGCAATTGTGGTTGTTTGCCTCTGCAGATATGACTCCTTCATCTTGGCTATTTGGGGATGCTAATGGAGCATACAAACCTGCAGGAGTCTTAAGTTGTAACACGTCAGGATAATCTAGCTGCCAGATTCCAGCATTGACAAGACCACAGTCACTGCTACTCCAGAGACTCGACCTCAACCTACAGACAAATGTCCATGGCTATTTATGTTGCAAGGGGCTGAAGTGTGTGTTAAAATCTCTAGCTAGACCCCAGCGGCTCATTCCTGTAATCCTAGTTACTCAGGAAACTGAGATGTGAGAATCATTGTTCAAAGTCAGGCAAAAGACTGTGACAGTCTCATGACCATTGAACCAGTCAAAAGCCGGAAGTGGAGGTATTGCTCTAGCAGTTGACCACCAGCTTTTAGTGAAAAAGATAAGGGAGATCACCCTGGTTCTGAGTCCAATGCAAGGCCAAAATAAAATGAAAATAAAAATTTTTCTTCTCAGCTTCTTAGAATGTGAGTTTTTGGAGGCAGGGCTCTGAAAGTCATAATCAAAATAAAATCAGTACCAATGAGTAATTCCAATGGAACTTACTTCATTCCGTGAAGAGACAGACATCCACAACGATGCATGAAGACCCAAGTACAGGCCATCTGCCAACCAGGAAGCTACCCCAATAGAACTAACCATGCCCGCTGTTGATCTCTGAATCCAAAACTGTGAGAAAATCAGTCTTTTAAGGCACCCTGCCTTTGGTACTTTGCTATGTATGAAAAAATGTACAAAAATTTCTTCTTCTAGGCCTGACGACTATGAGAAAAGGAAAAGGTGAGGATCAAAAGACAATACTTCTATAAGTGCTTGACTCAGTGTTTTGTACTTGGTCCTTCCAAGTTCTCAAATCAAAAATTCATGCCCTTTATCATCCAGAGGCTAAATGTGTCACAATTCCACTGAGAATCCAGAACTATTGGTCCAGAGCCTGGTCATTGAGCACTGAAGTCTGAGCATCCATTCTATCTTCATAGAGATAATTAGACTTTTTCTTTTGTTTGGTAGTACTGGGGTTTGAACTGCAGACCTCACTCTTGCTAAGCAGGTGCTTTGTCATTTGAACTATGTCCCCAGCCATTCTTTACTTAGTTATTTTACAGGTAGGATCTCATATTTTCAAGAGATGCCAGTTTATCTATGCTAACTTCTCCTATCAATGCCTCCCACATAGCTGAGATTAAAGGTATTTACCACTACTTGAACCCAGAGTATTTGTTGAGATGGAAATCTCACTAATACTTTGCCAATGCTGATATTAATCCATGAACCTTTTGATCTCCATCTTTTCAGTAATTGGAATTACAGGTGTAAGCCATTATCCCTGGCTGAAATAATCAACCTTTTAAATCATGGGTCACACCAGGTAAATTTCCTAGGTTTATTGTGGAAGCTAAAATGTCTTATTAATACACACCTGGGAGTAAATATGCTACATACAACATTTAAAGAGTATTTGGAAAGGAAAAGTAGAGAAATATTATTAGAAGAGAAAGTGTTTGTTGAAGGGGCAGCATTTTGACAATCAGATATACTTTTCCTATTTATTTTATGTAAGAGAAACAATTTAGCTGGACTTTGGTGGCTCACACCTACAATCCTAGCTACTTAGGAGACTGAGATCTGAGGATCGTGACTTACAGCCATCCTGGGCAGAAAAGTCTATGAGACTCTTACTTTCAATAAACTAGCAAAAGCTAGAAGTTGGAAATGTGGCTCAAGTGATAGAATACCAGCCTTGGGTAGAAAAGCTAAGCAAAAGGTTGACTCTCTGAGTTCAAGCCCCAGTACGAGAGGAGAGAGAGAGGGAGAGAGAGGAGAGAGAGGAGAGAGAGAGGAGAGAGAGAGGAGAGAGAGGAGAGAGGGGAGAGAGAGAGAGAGAGCTGGGGGAGAGAGATAATATTTATCTTTTTAGGACAATATATCATCATTAAGCAAGTTCTTGTTTTCATGCTACAAGTAGATTCTCTAGCATGATGCATTCTCCACTTGCCCAACTCTTAAGAAAACAGTTCTCAGCTTGAATGTATACTAGAATCTGGTGGAAGGCCTGTTAAACTAGATTGCTGGGTCTCAGTCTCAGTGGATACAAAGTAGACCTAGACATCTATCCTTTCTAACAAGAACCCAGGGAGTCTGGAACTGGTGCTTATGCTTTAAAAAACCACTGCTCTAAAAGGCAAATGCAAATGCAAAAGGCAAATGTAAAAAGCAAAGCACTCAGCTCTCATCCACAAGATACCTGCCACTGAGGGAGATTTTCCATAGACATGAAGATCCACTTTCAAAACTGCAAACACCTCCTTCTGTTCAAATAAAATTCCATGCTGGGAAAAAAGTAAACTATTTTGTTCAGTTTGCCTAATGCTATTTGTCATTTAAGTCATACATTGACCATTTAAAAACTCAAGTTCAGCTTTCTTGACATTCTTTTACAGATACTTTATTCCCTTTAGGAAGAAAGTCAGAGAAAACATGGGCAATTTCTTTATATTTCTTCACCAAAATAACTAGTTGATAATCAGTGGTTTGATTGAGTTAGAATGTTAATTTAGTAAGAAAATTGGCAGATAGATAGAGAACTGTTGAAGTCCTATAATTAAAAATGAATAGAAATTTGGGGGCTGGGTGTCATTCAAGGCTAGGGCTTATACCTCTTCTTTTTGCTGGTTCATTGGAGTGAAGAGTCTCATGGACCTTCCTGTCTGGGCTGGCTTCAAACCACAGTCCTAAGATCTCAGCATCTTGAGTAGCTAGGATTACAGACTCATCAGAGTCATCAGGTCCCAGTGCAAATATATCTTTTACCTCCATCAGATGTGCCTTTTCTTCCTCCAGATGTGTAAAGGGTATTACACATCAAGATTAAACTTCACAAATTATTTTTAAAAATCCGTCCTTAATACACTTGTTCTTTTGATAGCACTGTGCCTGTCCAATTGATATCTCTCAAAACGTACTGTGTGTCAAAGTCATCTGAGGGCCTTCTTCCTACTCTAGGCTGCAACCCCCAAAGATTCCTGTCCAATTTTTCTGGATTGGGTCCAAAAGTTAAACCATGTATCATACCATAAGGACTGCTATTCTAGAAATCTCCCTCAATGACAGATTTGAATCTTCATTTCTTTGTGTCACTCATATTTTTCCCTCTCTATCTACCCCCAGTCCTGAATCTCCAAAAACAACACTGGGACATTTTTTCCTTGGATTCTGAATGCTCTTCTCAAAAATGACACAAGAGATGAACTAAACATCCTCCCCTTTCCAAACCTCTCTGAAAACATTTCCATAGAGAGGCCAGTGAAATGAGAAAACTGGGTGAAGGGAAGGGATTTCCACTCAAGCCTTCAAAGTTGGTGTAAAATTTTTATTACACAATATAAAGGCCAAATAAAACAGATTTTCTAGGAAGATTTACTAAGCCTCAAAACAGAGTTTGTGACCAGGAACATGAATGTGTTCCAATTTCCCTTTTCTTCCTTTCTTTCTGAAAATTACGTTTTTCTTTTATTGGATATTTTTTCTTTTTTTTTCTTTTTTCTTATCTTTTCTTTTCTTTTGGTCCTAGGGCTTGAACTCAGGGCCTCGCTTTCTTAATTGGCTATTTCACTCAGGTCCAGTACTCTACCATTTATGCCTTGCTTTCACTTTAGGCTTTTTGTGTAAAGAGATAAAGAGAGATTCTTCTAGAAGAATCTCATGGACTTTATTGCCTAGGCTGATTTCTAGCCATGATTCCCAGATCGCAGCCTCTTGAGAAGCTAAGACTACAGGTGTGAGCCACTGGACCCCTGCAACTCCTTGGAAGCTAACCTGAAGACTCTCACCTCCCTGACCGCCAGTCCCTGTCCGACATCTAAATAAATAGCTGTCGCTACCGCCTCGACCAGCAAGGAAGACGCAACACCGAACTCTTCTCTCTGCAGTTTATTCAGGACCTTTGAGCAATCTTCTGACCCCAACCCCGGGGAGAATTCCCCACAGCCTTAAGTACCCGCTGGGTAGCCAACCCTGATATGCCACGTGGGAACCACCAATAGGTTCAGGTGC
>NW_012267326.1:2420764-2492794 GCF_000151885.1 Dipodomys ordii
ACAGAGAAGAGCAAAAATCCCCCTGCTCTTGTCACAGATTCCCCTTTTACCTGGGAACTTACCCCCACTCTTGTCGCGGATTCCCCTTTTACCTGGGGACTTACCGGTGCACCACCCTGACCGCAGAGAGTTCTGAGTCCTCGTTGGGGTTATGGCTGAGTTCCCATATGGGCCACCACGTGTCGCTACCGCCTCGACCAGCAAGGAAGATGCGACACCGAACTCTTCTCTCTGCAGCTTATCCAGGACCTTTTCGCAATCTTCTGACCCCAACCCCGGGGAGAATTCCCCACAGCCTTAAGTACCCGCTGGGTAGCCAACCCTGATACGCCACGTGGGAACCACCAATAGGTCCAGGTGCGCGGAAGCAAGCCAGATTCTTTGCCTTAGCCATATAAGGAGTTGTTTACCACAGAGAGCACTCGCCATCGGGAAGGCGGAGGGCGGAAGCCGGCGCCATCTTCCAGGTGCGGCCTCTCGCAGCTCTCTACAAATAGCTGCTGTGTTCACACACTTTAAAGTCACCTGACATTTCATTTCACTTAAAAAAAAACTTGTAATACTGGGTATGTTTCCTCAGTGTGCTTTCCCTTTCAATATCTTCATTGTATAGGGTCCCATATAATGTTTCATGCTACTCTGATCACCTACCAAAATTCAGCAACAGAGCTTCATATACAATAAAACTCTGGAAAAAAAACTGTTCATTTTTGAACATTTATGTAGACCTGACAACTTTGAGAGTATGTATACATACCTATCAATATTTGGATGGCATTTATGCACAAGCACACATATACACATACTCACCATCATTTGAGCACCTTCCATATTACAGTTTTCATTAGATGTTTGATTTCAAACTCACACTCACCTAGCAAACTGATTTTATTCTTACTTTATAAGATGAAAACTTTAAACTTTGGAATATTAGATTACTTTTCCAAGTTCATACAGCTTTTAAGTAAATTTAATTAGATTTGTCCTTTTTAACCTGAGTCCCTCCTCCCTATACTTTCCATCTGTTCCTACACACAATGAATAAGATGGATAAAAGCTAGTCATCATGCTAGTCTAGAGGCTATAAAAGCACATTTCTAATTTTGCAAATGTGAGATTTCTCTTGGTTCTCTAAAAGGTAGATAAAGAACAACATTCTCTGGAAATTACACAAGGAGACATTCACAATTAATTGTTAAAATTTACTTTTAAAGAAATTTATTTTTTAAACAAGTATCCATTTTATATTGCTTTCCTATCCTGGTGTTGAAGACAAGTTCTTCAAGAGTAGGGTATAAGTATTGCTTATATACATATATATATATATACGCTTATATATATATACATATATATATATATATATATACATATATATATATACTTATATACCCAGCCTCAATAAATATTTGTGAAAAGAATGAAAAAAATGAGTGAATACAATAGATGACACTTCTCAGAAGGTGATCAAGGTGTAAATGAGAGTCCGGTATCTCTAGGCAAAGATTTAATCCTCACTATGCAGGGCAGTAAAGTGTATATGTTACCAAATTAACACATTACTGCTTGTCATCTGATTTTTAACTTATTTATTTCATTTTGATGCCCTCTAGGGGGACAGATTCATTTTCTCATCCCATTAAAGAATTAAAAGGCAGGAAAGGATCTAAAGCAAGCAAAGTTTATTTGAAAGTGAAAAGAAAGCTTTTGAAAAAAATTAGTGAGACACCCCCAGCCAACCAAAAGAAGTCCCATGGAGCCCTTTTGGAGGGAGATTATCATAGTAAGGAGCTCCTCCCATATGTCCTTCCCAGGACTTTGTGCTCAGTGATTGCTTAATGGTGCTTGGTCTTGACATTTGTATTGCAGCATGGAACATAACTCACAACTGTAAAAGTAGTATATTTTTTTCAGGTAACTTGGGATGGGTGGGTTGGGAGAGATGGGTGAGAATAATAGAAGTGGTGACATTGATCAAAATGCATTATACTCAGGGGGGCACCGGTGGCTCACACCTGTAATCCTAGCTACTCAGGAGGCTGAGATCTGAGCATCAAAGTTCAAAGCCAGCCCAGGCAGGAAAGTTCATGAGACTCTTATCTCCAATAAACCACTAGAAAACCGGAAGTGGCACTGTGGCTGAAGTGCACTTGAGCTGAAGAGCGCAAGGACAGCACCCAAACCCAGAGTTCAAGTCCCACGACTGACATAAAAAAAGCATTATACTCATAAACTGAAATGTTGAATTGAAATTCCTTTAGACACTACTTAAAGATAATAAAAATACATTAAAAGAGTAAAATATGTAAAATAGAAACTTTACATCTATTACATATAGCCTAAATAAATTTTAACATTTACAAGTAAACATTTTTTCATGTGTTCAGTATTTATATTTATAGAAAATATAATTCCATAGTTATGTATAAAGAAATAGAAAATTGCATTTATGAAATATTTATAATGTATAGTTTAAAAAATAAAATCCTGTCTACATAGCTTAATGTAAGCTCATAAAAACAGTATGTATATATATGTGTGTGTGTGTGTGTGTGTATGTGTGTATTTTAGAATTGAGTTAAACATACATAGTAAGTAAATATAGTGATTATATTCCATTTGAATTACAACAAATAACAGCACAAAACAAGATTGTGATGGGATGTAAATAAACAAAAATAGAAAATAGATTACCATAGCTAATTCCAAACTTTTACTGTTGAATATACTATTGAAATTATATTTAAAAATATAGTTAAATTATATATGTTTGTGTGTGTTTAAAATGTGGTTTGACAGTACATTAAAATACTCAGCAACCATCACTATGACATTGAAATTCTATGGCCTCAAAGATGCTTTTATTCTGCAAAACACACTCTTCCTCAGATGGGATGAATGAATGAATCCTTTCAGTGTCCCAGCAGCTTGTCTAACTAGAGGTATTAGTTATTTCTCAAGCAAGATTCAACCTGGTCACTTAATGACTATACTTTAGATGCTGTAGAAAAAGAATTTTCTGAAACCAGACATACAGAAAGGGGCAAACACACATGTAGCCATATTTTTATGTTATATTTCTAAGAAAAATATTATTTCCAGAAAGAAATAAGAAATTCCAGCCCCAAAATATTCCTGGATATAACCAATTGCGTGATATTTATGGTCAAGTATCAACATATGCCCCATCCATATATATATATACATATATATATATATATATGTCATTGGCAAAATATATGTCTTAGCAAAATAACATACCTAGAATGATGTGTTGTAGCTCCAAATGTAATGTCTTCTAGATACTTGATCTGAGCTTGCTACTATTGAGATGTAGACTAATAGGGAGAAAGTGTAATCTAATGGAAGCTAGGTCACTGGGAACAAGCGAGCCCCTGGGAAGTATATCAGAACCCCAACTCCTTCCTGTTTCTTGCCTGCCTTGGTTACAGCACCCTCTTCTACCACCAGTTCCCGCCATGATGCCCTGCCTTGTCACAGGCTTCAAAACAGTAAGGCAATTCACCATGGGCTGAAACTTCTGAAGCTATTAACAAAATCAAGCCTTTCTTAAGTAGATTAGCTTAGGGTATTGTTGTTGTTGTTTTATTGGTTGGCTGCTACTCAAAGATGAAATACTCAAAATGAAAAATCAGCAGAAATAAATTGAAGGAGTTATTACCTGTGTATTTCTGGGGACATTTTTTAGTGATTGCTAAATATTCATAGTTCATGAACAAGTAGGTACAGAAATTCTGTCTGATTCAATTTTTTAGTTAGTACAACACTTATTGACCATACAGTGTGGCTCATTTCTAATTTGTGTCTTGTATGTTTGTTTTAATGTCTGTCCTATTGTAGTCTAACATACTAATGGAATTCTCATATTGTATGCATTGTTTTTTATTACAATCTTGACTTAAAAGTCATATGGGAGGTTGTTAAAAGTGCAGGTATTGGTGGGCACTGGGCTATTCATACCTAGCTACACAGAAGGCTGAGATCTGAGGATTATGATTTGAAGCCAGGCCACGCAGGAGAAAGCCCATCAGAGAAAGCCCATTATGTCCAATTAACCAGAAAATAACCAGAAGTAGAGTTGTGGTACAAGTGGTAGAGGGCCATCCTTGAGGGAAAAAGATAAGGGACAGTGCCCAGGCCCTGAGTTCAATCCCCATTACTGGCACAAAAACAAATGGATTAGTTTTAGATACAAAATTATTCCTGTGATATGATAATAACTGTCTAACACACAGGTAAGTAAAACCCTACATAAACAAGGCAACTAACCAACACAGTAAGTGTTTGTGGGGTAAGATAAATTTTAGTATTTTTCTTTTTCAAACTTATTTCAGAAATATATATATATTCTTGCTCTGTTAGAAAAAAAATTGGCTTACTACAGTGTCAGTGTTCAGGTTGAAGACCGTTTAGCAATTTCCAATTTTATGGGCATGAAATGTAGCTTTTCATGATATTTAGTGTTTAGGAAAGTGGAACCAATTTTGCTCTCATGGCATGTTAGGCAAACATATCCTCTTTTACTTTGGCTTTCCCATGGTTAAACTTAAGGTAAGTACATAAAAGGCCACCTCCTGAACAGAATCCATTGTACCTTGCTGGTGGTAAGTTTTGTATGTATTATTTATCTGTGACCAGAGCACCATGAAACCCAGGAGCCATCAACTGGGAAAAATCATGGTGCTCTAAAGTGAATGAACCTGACTCATTGACAATGAGTCATCCATGAACTGGAACTCAGGGTAGATGCTATCCACTTTTTAAAACTCTTCGATTGCTGGAATTAATTTTACATCAGGAAGAACTTAGTTAATTTTTCTCCTAGTTACAATCATTGATATGTATAGTTAAAAGTCCTTTTACACCACAAAATCCAGTATGGTGACTGGCAGTTTCCACTTCTCTCTAAGTGAAAGATTTTGGAGAATTTATATATATAATTTAGTAAAAATTTCCCAAGAGAACTACTGATAGGAAGGATTTTTGTACTTTTCTAGATTGCAGAGGGCTCCTTTTCATTAAAAAAATGTGTGTGTGTGTGTGTGTGTGTGTGTGTGTGTGTGTGTGTGGTTTGACCCTCAGGGCTGTCCTCTGTCTCTCTGTCTCTCTGTCTCTCTCTGTCTGTCTCTCTCTCTCTCTCTCTCTCTCTCTCTCTGTGTGTGTCTCTCTCTCCTGGGGCTTGAGCCAGGGAGAGAGAACCTGGATATTGTCCCTTAGCGTTATGGTTAGAGGCTGATGCTCTGCCATTTGAAGCACAACTCTGTTTTTGGCTTTTTAGTGGTTCATTGGAGATAAGAAAACCATGGACTTTTCTGCCCAGACTGGTTTCAAATTTTAATCTTGAGCTCTCAGTCTCCTGAGTCCATAGGATTATAGGTGTGAGCCATCTGCACCCAGCCCTGTGCTTTATTAAAATGATTAACTGGGAAAATGAACTAACTACAACTTGTATTTCACAAATAGAACACACCTAGCAGAGACATCACAAGACAGAGTATAACCAGAATAGCAACAGCCACACAGACCCCTTCAAATTGCCTACCACTCCCAAGGGTAACTATGACCTTGCCTTCTAATGAATTAGCTTCTCTAAAACAATTGTGTGTGTGTGTGTGTGTGTGTGTGTGTGTGTGTGTATGTGCCTGGCCAGGCACTTCAACTCAGGATCTAGTCTCTGTCCCTGCACTTTTTGCTCAAGGCTAGCTCTTTGCCACTTGAGCCTCAACTCTACTTTTCTGGATTGATAGTGGTTAGTTGGAGATGAGTCTCATAGACTTTCCTGCTTGAGCTGGCTTTCAATGGTGATCCTCAGATCCCAGCCTTCTGAGCAGCTAGGGTTACAGGCCTGCATTCTGCCTAACACACACACATGCATATATATGTATACATATATATACATACATATATATATTGCATTGTGGACTTTTTCTCTCTGGTGTATTCTGCTCCACATTGTTTGGTAATTCATTCACTTCCTAGTTTCTAATTGGTTGTCCTCATCCTGGTACGGTACTACATTTATTGAATAACTCAGTGTATCTATCCATTCTACTCTTTGAATTTCTTTTTTTTTTTTGGGGTCCGGTCGTGGGGCCTGAACTCTGGACCTGGGCGCTGTCCCTCAGCTCTTCAGCTCAAGGCCAGAGCTCTACCACTTGAGCCACAGTGCTACTTCCGGCTTTTTTCTTTTTGCTTATGTGGTGCTGAGGAATGGAACCCAGGGCCTCAGGCATGCAAGGCAAGTGCTCTACCACTGAGCCACCTTCCCAGCCCCCTCTTTGAATTTCTTAAATAACTCAATGTGCCTATCCATTCTACTTTTGTGGAGTATTTATGTAGTTTATTGATTTAGGTTGCTGATTCACGTGTTTTACTTTAAAACAACGTGTTTACCACAAGACAATATAAGAAGAAGTACAACTTTCTTGATAATGTTATTGTAAAATCCACCAGGGAAGGTCAAGCAGGTACCTCGCTTTCCTTGTCCGTGTCCCCACCCAGTATCTACCTTGAGTTGCCTAGGTAACTAGCACACACTCTCTGAGGTCACATCCTGGGCCCCTCCAAGTCAAGCTTCCCATGGACTGAGACAGCTTCCACAGTTCTGTGGTCACACCTTCCTCCTCCTAGCCACACCTTCCCTCACCTGGCCACACTTTCCCCCACCTGGCCACACCTTCCCCCACCTGGCCACACCTTCCCTCACCTGGCCACACCTTCTCCCCAGGGCCTTCCCTAGATAAGCCAGAGCTGAGCTGCTCTGTGCCCACTTTGGCCTTCTGAGTCTCTACTATGCAAGACAGGGCATGCATGGTCTATCTTCTTAAGTAACTGTCAAGATTCCACCAGCAGTGGGTACTGATCTGGGATGGAGGCATCCTGGGGCAGAGGTGGCTCTGAATACAAGACAAAAGAAATGGAGAGTAAACTATATCTGACTGAGAAAAACAACAAAAACCTGATATTAGGCAAAGGGAGTTATAGGTAGGGAGGCAGGAAATCAGGAAGAAAATTGGATGTTGATAGAATTACATTATAGCAAGGGAAATTCTAAGAATCTTGTGGTAATCAAATTTTGTTAGATTTATGGATATGATGGAAATAGAAAGACTAGAAAAAGAAATCAGGCTTTTACAGTGTCTCCCTTGACTGCTGTTAGTAAGATGTAAGCACCATGCAGGACTAAAGGACTATTAAAATACAAAACATATTCTTGGATTATCTTTTCCTGAGATGATACTGCAATCCAACTGAGCATATGATAACAAAGAGTTTATTATTGTGTGAACAATGGTATCTACAGTGGACTCTTAAGGCACAATTAAATACAAAAAAGAAGGATAATTAATCAAGAGTAGAGCATTGCCAGTTAATGATTAGCTTATTATAACCAGTTAAGAACAGCTGGTCTCATCTGTCCTAGAGGAGCATTACCAATAGTGAGAATGTTATACTTCTACTATGTGTAGATGGTCTCCACTACAAATATGCAATAGCCATGGCATCTTCCCTAAAGTATTACTGGTCTGCACATAAAACAAAGATTCAGTCATAGGTGTTTCAATAAAGCTGGAAAAACAAGGCTTTGGGTGATATGAGAACAGATACCATATTATGTACAGACAATCATGTGAAATTTTGTGGTGGAAATTAATACATTAAAAATGTGTCATAAAAATGAATTATTAGGTGAGGAATCTATAAGTAGACATTCTATTCTTTCTGGTATATGGGGAACAGATACATTTTTTCTTTAGTCCGAGACCCTCCAGAGTGGCAAAAACTTAAGTGTCTGGAAGTGTTCTTTGTCATGCAAAATGCCCTGTAGAATGAAAGGAATGTACTAGGTGGTTTGTTTATACACCTGCAGCACTATTGGGGAGGATTAAGACAAAGAAATGTGAAGTCACTGATAGAGGAGTTAAGACAGCAATACATAAATTTTAAAATCTGCTCTCTGGATTGTCCTAACAAACCAAATTAAAAACAACTAGTGTTTTTTTATTTCTATTACAAGCACACACACTCCCGTGTGTGTGTGTGTGTGTGTGTGTGTGTGTGTGTGTGTGTGTGTGTGTGTTCATAGCCTGGGCATTGTCCTTTAGCTTTTGCACTGAAGTCTAGCACTCTGCCATTTGAGTCCTGGCTCCCATTCTGGTTTTTTGCTGGTTAACTGGATCTAAGAATCTCACAGACTTTTCTGCCAGGGCTGACTTTTGAACCTCAATCCTCAGAACTCATTCTCCTAAATAGCTAGAATAACAGAAAAGAGCAATCTACCCCTGGATTGTAAGCTTGTTTTTTGAGCAAGATTGCTTAACATATACTTTTATATAGTTAATTAAGGAGTTACATGTATTTTACATATAATTTTAAATGTTCTGAATATAATGCAGAGTCTCTAAAGCCAATAATTTTCACAGAAGTAGTTGGACTGCATCAATGATTTATATTATTATGAGTTACTTGAATATACACTGGTCAATGGGCTTCCTGGTATAGTTCCACAACTACTGATCTTTTGAAGTGACACAGAACAGCTTTATGCAACATGCTTCTCAAAATTTAATACAAAGATGTCAATGTGTTGAAAAACAAAAAGTCCAGCCTCTCTTCCACATGAATATTTTGTTTTATATATTTTCGTAATTATGGGAAAATGCATTATTTTAAACTTAGACTTAATTTCATTTCTTCTGCTTTTTGTACATGTGAGCTTTAAAAGAAATGAAAATTACCTTCAGGAAACTATTTCTTTCTAGATTATATGGCTTTATCTGTTTTACTTTTGTGAATTCCGACTCTTTTAAATGAAGCAGTTGCATTCTCCTGCAATTTAATCACAGAAGTGTGTTTTTAAATGTTATGAAACTCAGAAATATTTCACTGACAGTTCAAGACACTCAATTTTGTCGACAATCTCTCTGAGAAATATGCTTTTGACTTCATTGCATTAAATAATCCTTTCAATAGTAAAACTTGTATATCTACTAAAAAGCTTGCAGTAGTTGTTATACTTATGAAATTTCTCATAAGTGTTATGCCTCAAAGTTTTTCTTTGTCTTTGGAAACTTAATATAATTTTATAAAACAGTTCATAGCTGGGTACCAGGAGCTCATGCCTGTTATCCTAGCTACTCAGGAGGCTGAGATCTGAGGATCACGGTTCAAAGCCAGGCTGGGCAGGAAAGTCCATGAAACTCTTATCTCCAATAAACTCCAGAAAAACCAGAAGTGGCACTGTGGCTCAAGTGGTAGAGCGCTAGCCTTGACCTGAAGAGCTGAGGGATAGCGCCCAGGTCCAGAGTTCAAGCCCCATGACTGACAAAAATAAATAAATAAATAAAAACAGTTCATAATAAAGAACTTTAAACTCCCTCTGCTGAGCCCTTGAGTGGTGTTATAACACATTTTGCTGCATGAAACTAAAAGAGAGAAAAGTGAACTGATAGGTGACAGAAATCAAAGGTGGCAGGCCTCACTAAAATGCTGAATCACATAAGATGGGACCAATCATGGAGCTTCTTGTTCTCATAGTGGCTCAGGCTCCTGTCCAAATGCTTCTTTTCATAATGCTGAGTGTTCTCCCTAAAATGCTTTTTCCAAAATGGCTTGGGTGCCTGCTCAGCCAATGAACAGTGCTGGAGACTTCTGTACATCACCTTTATAATAACAATAAAAAAGGAGCAGGGGGGAGTTGGGGGAGGGTTAAGGATTTTTGTCCCTGGTCTGTGTTGTTGAGTTCTGTTCATTGTTTTTTTGTTTTGTTTTAAACTCTCACACGCTAAACGGAATAAAAAATGTACAAAATATCCTTGTCTTCTTTGCTATTCTGTATCCATTTTAAATGTTGATTTGCTTGAATATACCAAAGCTAATAAACATGACATCTAGCTAATTGGTATTATTGTAAACAGAAGGTTTAAGTAGGAGATGATTTTACAGGTTGTTTGCCCAAGACTATCTTGAGATGAAGTAAAATCTGAAAGAGAATCATGGAGGTATTTATTTTGAGGGAATAAGAAAGGACTTGTGGGGTTTTGGTAAGAATGAGCTTATTAGAAATAGTTCCTGAAATCTTTACACTGAAAATAAGAGTGTAAATTACAAATTTAAGATATAGTTTAATAGGTAACATTCATCTCTTTAATTTTTAAGTAAATTATTTGTGTGTGTGCATGTGTGCATGTGTGTGCCTGTGATTCTGTGTGTGTGTGTGTGTGTGTGTGTGTGTGTGCGCGCATGCATATGCTGGTACTGGTTACTGAACTCCAGGCTTCACACTCATACTTGGCTTTTTTGTTCAAGATTGTTGCTCTACCACTTAAGTCACACCTCCATTTCCATCATTTGTTAGGTAATTAAGGCTAAGAGTCTCATGGACTTTTCTGCCTGTGTTGGCTTTGAACCATGATTCTTAGATTGTAGCCTCCTGAATAGCTAGGATTACTAGTGCCAGGCACTTACCTTTTCCCTTCATAACAATCTTTTAACTTTATATTGCTTTTAGCAACCATCCATCTAATCTACTTGAGGGTTTGTTGTATTCCTCCCAGAGGTCAGAGAGAACAATTAGAAGAAAAGTTCAACTTAGTAAGCACTTACTTAACAGCCACGGTCCTAAACACTCGAGTAAATCTTCATAACAACTGTAACATTATCTTCATCACTTTCTAAATAATGATCCAGGACATGATTTAAGTAAATGTGTATGTCGTTATGGATGATGAAATCATGTATAGAGTGAATATGACTCATCCAACCAAACAAGATGAGGTGTTTGTTATTCTTTTAACTTATGCACTCTGAAGCTCTGCATCTGATTTCTGAAGCACATAAAGGTTGATTGAACCATAAGGTTTCTGTGCATAGCTTATTTTTACAGAAGAAACTCCTATGGCCTGAAATGTTCAAGGTTATAGCAAAGGCATTTGTCTGCATGGAGAACAGACTCCATGAAATGTGGCAGCAAGGCTCACACTTGTCTCCACAAATCCATAGGTTGATATTTACTTCTGCTACAATCACATACCATCCCCTTCCAGCATCCTGTGACACAGGCTCATAGATGATCTGTGAACTGTGAAGGTGCCCCCCCCCACTCCCTTCCCTTGGTGCTTATGTCAGGAAGTACGTTCCTAATTCAAAAAGAAGAACTGATGAGAGAGCATCCAGGTATCAAATGGTAGCTAACAGCATGTCTGCTTCATGCTCAGTTTTGTGTACACTTATATGCATTTAAATATGTTAACAAATAAATACCACAAAGTTGAAATATGTTTTTGTGGGAGGTGATTCTAGGAGAGAGGAGGAGGTAAAAGGAGAGAGAGAGAGAGAGAGAAAGAGAGAGAGAGAACACAGTCATTATATTCAATGTACATATGTGAAAATGGAACCTTGTAACTTGAGAACATTTGTGGGTCTGAAAGATGAGGAAAAGGGTGATGTTAATCAAGATACATTGTACTCATAATCTGACTTGTTCTGAACCCCTTTTGTACAACTGTTTCAAGATGATAATAATAAAAGATGTATGCTAAACACTTCTGTTGGGTTATAATAACATGGATTTTTTTCTCTTTCTTTATCTCTTTCAGGTATGGAAAAATTGTATCCACAAAGGCAATTCTTGACAAAAACACAAATCAATGTAAAGGTACGTGGGAGGGCCTCCAGGCCTGAAGGCCTTGCCTATCCTATTTAATTCACAATTGTCTTCCTGGCAAAAGAGGTCTCCCAGCTGCACAATGATCCCAATGTGGTATATGGCAAACCTCCTTAATAATGCCAATGCTTTGATGAGTTGTATTTCTGGTAACATTGCTCATTAATTTTTTTCATTAACAAACAAAATGAAAACCACAAATCAGAACAAGTATCAAATTGCTTTAGCAGCAAACTAAATTACCTCCTAACAACTTTGTGTTGTCTGATGTGAATGATATTATCAGTGATGCAAATTGATTTCCTATATAAAAATGAGGATCACTGGGGAAAACGTTCCCATGTAAAGCATGTTTTAATTTCTCCGTTCTTTGGAGCTCTAGTAACATTTGTTGACTAGGAATGAATTTACTGATGGTGCCATTATATCTAAGCTTTGGCTATAAATATCCCACAGGATTTTAGGGTTGGTATTTTATTAAGGTCAGGCTCTTTTCTCCCGAAGCATTTCAGAAGTTGTTTGACTACATCTGTGGCTAATGTTTCTTCATGTTTCAGAATGCTACACATTTTTAAAGGTTATATTAAATATTTGTGAATATATATGGTCTCTCTTGCATGACAGAGTTCTCATTGGAATATTGGGATGCTTCTTGTACATGTTATTTGTTATTCCTCATCTATTCTTTATTATAATACTGAAATCAAGAAATATGGAAAAGTCAAGAGCATTTTTAAGCCTGGCCAAGTTTTATATGGAAAAATAAAGTAATTGGTATCAGAGGGTTAGTATCAGCTGGTGCTGAAGGTAGTTGAACTATACTGCTGTGTCTAATCTATTTACCACTTGTGTGACTGAAGACAGTTACACATTGTGCCTTCTATGAACCTGTGATTATAATAAGGCCTGATTTGTAGAGTGTTGTAATGATTAGATAAGTTATACATGGATCAATGACAATACCTGGTAGCTTTTGTATAAAAAACTGGCAGTATTTAGTTAAATTTTGTTGTTGTTGAGGTGTATGCTATAAGTGATATATCATTATTTTACTATTTCTCATACCTGTTCTGTAGTCTCTCCAAAAAAAGTACAGCTTGGGCTGGGAAGGTAGCTCAGTGGTAGAGCGCTTGCCTTGCATGCCCCGAGGCCCTGGGTTCGATTCCTCAGCACCACATAAGAAAAAAGCCAGGGGTGGCGCTGTGGCTCAAGTGGTAGAGTGCTAGCCTTGAGCTGAAGAGCTGAGGAACAGTGCCCAGGCCCAGAGTTCAAGCCCCACAACTGGACTGATTTTCCAAAGTTATTGTGAATGCCAGAACGTGTCCTCTGATTGAAAGCTTCTTCCCCACCCTGGACAAAAAAAAAAAAAAAAAAGTACAGCTTTAAGAAGAAAAAACGCTGGTTTTAGTTTTGTTTATATTTTGGTTATTCTTTCTGGGATGTCTTAGTAACTCATGACTGTTTCTTTGTTTGGGGAAAATAACTTCAAATATAGCAAAGAATTAAAGGAGGATGCCATACATTGCTTTTTTAAATAAGGCAGAGCGAAAGATCTTCTTCATGACTATTGCTTAAGAAAGAAGTGAAAGAGTTCAGGTGGTTTTCTTTTTTTTTTTTTTACTACCAAAAGTGGTGAAATTGTCCTTAGAGAGCATAAATTGGATTTGGTTTTTACTGAGATGCTTGCCTTTCAGTCATTTGCAGCTTTGCCTCCAGATGAGGACTATGCTACTAGAACCAAGCATTACAGATACAAGGACACATATATTTTTATCTCTAAACATGTGATATGATATCAGTTTGTCATGAGCTATAAGTTGGTAGTTAGCAAGATATGGGAAAGTATAGACATTATTCTCCTTAGAAAGGAAGAGAAAAGGCAACAGAATTAATCTTGATATATGAATCTGTAATTCTATTTTACCCTCTGAAAGATATGTTCATGCATCCCACCTACACCTTGTAAGAAGTGGACAGTAGTCAAGCTGAAACAAACACTTCTGTAGTTAGAGGGATCATCAGGAACTCTTCCATCAAAATTTCTTTATTCAAGCTTATTCTTTTCTTTGGTGGTGGCTACAACAGTTACATTCTGTGTAATATAGCAACATAAAACAAAACAGTAACCATCAGGCCAAAATGGCCAGAAATTGCTGAACAAAGCCGGCAATAACACCAGATGGGGAGTAATGAAAACCAGATCACAGTTTCTTTAGATATTCAAACACAAGGACTGAATAAGAACTATTGTTACAAGCTATGAAAGTTTGCACCAGCCTGCTGTGCTTTGTTTTGTTTTTCTGGATTTTGCCCCTGAGTCCAGTGGATTTTCAAATTTTCAGAGAAAATTACATGAGAGTAGCTATTGAAAAGAAGTTATAAATCATAAATGAATTCCTTATCTCGGCCTTTACATTCATTTGAAGCTTGGCTTTCCTTTTCTCTGTCCTTTGCCCTGGTTCGTTGTTGTTATTGTTTTTTTTGTGTGACAGATTATGTGTTTAGAGCAGTGGGAATAAGTAATGGATATTTCATACAAAGTTTCCAGGCCTAACAATCATAGCCCTACAAGAGGTTTGAGTATGCCAAACATACCAACTCACTTCTAAGAGTATGCTGTCATAGGGTGATTGAGTTACATTTATGGAAACTTACGTTGCCTTTGATGTTTCACTGGGTCCTAGAATCAAAGTTCAAGACAAGTCTTCAAAAAATTCTGAAACCATTTATGAAAAATAGCATTCATTCCTTATGAAATCACAAAATTATTATTTCTTCTGAAGAACTACTTCTGCCTACTACACTTACTTTTTAGAGAAAGATAGAGTCCCCTTAGATTGTGTCAGAGAGTGATGTGTGACTTTGTTATTGGACTAAATTTAGTTGGTAGTTCATTTCGTGTTACATGTTCTTTCAAAGATATGTTTAGGTTACTAAATATGAGGCCATACATCTGGATGAATTTAGAAGTAATTTATTTTTTATTTTACAGCTAATGCTTTGGCAAGAGGCAGGTGAGGGAAATACAGATTACTATGCTAAACCTTGTAAGCCATGAGACAAGATATGCTGCTTTTTTTTGTCATAAATTTTGTTGTTGTTGTTGTTGTTTTTTTGGTGCAGTCATTACAGGGTATGACATAGCTCCTACCAAGTAGTAGTGACACCTGGGCATCATGACCTAGTATCAGTGACACCCTGTGTGTGCATGTGTAACCTAAACTCCGGAATTCTGGCTGATAGTGCACTTCCCTTTAGTTTTTGCATGTGAAAACAAAGCCAGCAAAGGAGGAAACCAAACGCCATGTGGTGGAAAGCCCCATTTCCAGTGCCCTTTTTTTTTTTTTTTTTTCCTGAAAGCAGTACAAACTAAAATAAATGTTCTGTGAAATTTATGAGGCTGAGGAATTGCATTTAGAGAGGAGTAGATACTTCTGCCAGGTGGGCCCACAGTCTATTGAGCAAGAAACTCGTGAAACAAAATGACCTGAAAAATACACATTTATTCAATTTTCAAATAATGGGATTAGAAGACTAAAAATAAAAACAAAACCTAGATATAAAAACACTTGGATTTCAGACAATGATTTTTCCCTTTGGAATACAAGAGTGCTATATTTCTCTGTTTCTTTAGTAACTTTTATTGTAATATCAATTAGACATTTTACTCTAGTATAAGTTAAACATTGATTTTAGCACTCATCATGGGGAATACATAAACTTACATGTAAGTTTTGTCTGATATGTGTATTAGCTTTTATTTATATTCCAAAATGTAGGAACTTTGGTACCTTCAACAGTGCAGCAAGTTTACTCAAGATTATTTTATAGATACTATTTACACAGAATTTTCATATTGGGTTTTCTTTGAGAAAATGCCGTTGATCTCACATAGCCAATGATAGGAAAATTCACTCACTTTTGTGGTAAATTGACTCTGTTCCTTATCTCCAGATCTGCCAAACAACTATAATAAGGGAAAAATGTAATATTTGTTATTATACTATATTAATTTTGAGAAGTTTCTGTAATAAATATAAGCAAAAGAATGCCCATAATGTGGCTTGAGAATGATATACTTGTTTCCCCAGTAGTATTTGCTTCTAATATTATTAAATGCACATTAGTCAAAAGTAATAAAAAATAAGCAGGGCTCCAGTGACTCACACCTATAATCCTAGTGATTCAGGAAGTTGAGACCTGAGGATTGTAGTTGGGAAGCAGTCTGGGAAAATAAATCTATGATACAATTATCTCCAATTAACTAGCAAAGAGCTGGAACTGCAGGCATAGCTCAAATGGTAGGTTGCTAGTTCTGAGCAAAATTCTGACCCTGAGAACAAGCCCCGGTATCTGTAACAACCAACAAATAAATAAAAGAAATACAATACTACACACATTAGATTTAACAGACAACAATAGTGTATTAAAATAATTTTCATTAGATATTATGTAGTACTAAGCCTTCTTCGCTGGTGCTGTTACACATACAAAAATGATATAGTTTTATTAAGGAAAAAATAAGTGATTATTGTAGAATGTGCAAGGTCTTAAAAACAGGATGTAAGACATCTATTACTTACTTCAACACATAATTAAATGTGGCTTTTTACTAATGTGGCTTTTACTAGCTGAATGGAAATCTTTTTCCAGATCATTGTTTGCTATCCTGCAACATTCATTTGCCTATAATTAGAATTCAACTCATACCAATACACAAAAATGTTACGGTCTTACTTTTGCTAGCCCGCCTCAATTATATCTGAATGACTTTTGCCAATATCTAAGCACTTGACAAAATCACCTAGTATGAACTCTACCTGGGATTACACATCACCTTTCTTACTAGCAAGTTTGCGTCCTTCCTCTAAATTATAAATCCTACAGTTTCCAGATCTGACTTACTTTCTGTTGTCAAGGTACTAGACACAGGACAGTTCCAGGTGCCTACTAAGGCTTCAGGTCTTTCCTTTACCTGAGAACCCTTGATATCCTCTCAGTGAAAAGCCTAAATGTGGCCAGGGACGTATTTCAGAGGCTAGTCAAAACACCAAGGGTGCCAAACATATACTAGCATATGTTTCTCAGATGGTTCTTTAAAAGTAATCACTTCTAACTCAGATTTAATTATTAATGTGGAACTCTTCTTTTCACTGGTTTGAAGTTAATCTATTTATACTCACCAATGAATGTATATGGGAAGATCTAGGTAAGAATATATTTAAAATAATGTGCAAACTATACAAATACATAAAGCCGACATATGATGTATATATGTATGTTTAGCTCATTAAAATTTGTAAATTTTCAATGATACGTAAATAATCTTCGAAATACAAAAGTCCATATATGGGACTGGGGGTATAGCTTAGAGGTAGAGCATTCACCTAGCATGTGAAAGACTATGGGTTCTAGTCTCAGCGCCATATATACATATGTACCAAATTAAAAACAAACAAACAAACCAGGAAATACACACTATGCTAAGGATATAGCTCAGTGGTAGAGGATTTGCCTAACATGCCTGAGTTTGATGCCTAATACTGCCAAAACATAACCCAAAAGTTACACATTTCAAGGATTTTTCTCTTTAAGTCTTTACCAAAAAAGCCCTCTAAGTCACAGTCTTAATTTTCTTGGACACGTTACATAATATATCTGAACATCTGTTTCCTCTACTGTCAAATGAGGTTATTTATACTTACAAAGCAAAAAATATTTTCAAGATTCAATGAAACCATGTGTGCTAAGTGGTAGGTACACAAATAACTACATTTACATATGTAAATGTTTCTGTGGCCTTAGAATTGAATTTCTTCTGCTAGGAACCAGGTTGTTTAGAGCGCCTACACATCTTACATAATTTAACACAGCTCTCAGTAAATCTTAAATGTTGAAGGAATGTGTGTCTCATGAATTGGCATGTGTGTGTGGAGACTGGCTTTGTTAACAGTGAAACAGTCCCAACAGATGTTTCTTTCATACATATTGGTACTGGCTATGTGATTTTTTTTTCAAGGTCATTCAACCTGAGGTTTTTTTTTTTTTTTTTAACAAAAGACACATTCCTTCATAGTGGCAGGTGGTGGCAGGGTTCCTTCTAATTGAAAACCCAGCCAGGTTAAAAAAAAAAAACCCAAACTTGCTTCTTTGTTCATTCTGCAGTGTTGTTTCTCAAGTTCAAAGATGTAAAGACTTTCTCTTTTGGATTTATGAAATCATGGTAAAAGCATGTAACATTTAAGACACCGTTCACAATCATTTGATTTGATGCTTGCCCTTGATCTTACTGTACTGGTACTGGTTAATCACATCACTTTAAAAGTAGACATTTTCTTTCCTTTACAGAAGAAATGAGAATTCTGAAGTTTAAGGAAGAAAAACCTGTGCACATAGCAACATAACAAAACACAAAAATAAACAAAAAATAAGAGTACCAAAGCCAACACTCTAACTTAGCCTAAGCTAAGTTTGAAAGATGAATGTATGTTGTTCTGCAAGCGTCTATAAGCCAACTCCAACATTTCTTTATTCATTAAGTATTGGTAATGTGATGACTGCTTCATGGGACAATTTTTAAAATTGGCATGAAATCAGGTGCCTCAGGCCTGTAAACTTAGTTATTCAGGAAAATCTGGGGATCACAGTTCAAAGCAAGGCTGGGCAGAAATATTTGTGAGATTCATATTTCCAATTAGCCACCAAAGAGCTGGAAGTGGAGGTGTGGCTCAGATGATAGAAAGCCAGCCTTGAATGAAGAGACCAAGCTAGACTTCAAGCCCTAGTACCAGTATAGAAAGAAAAAAAGAAAAAGACAGACAAAGAGGAAGGGAAGAAGGAAGGAAGGAAGGAAGGAAGGAAGGAAGGAAGGAAGGAAGGAGGGAGGGAGGGAGGAGGGAGGAGGCAGATAGGATGGGAGGGAGAGATAAAGAGAAGCAAAGAAAGAAAAACACAAAGATGTAAGAACATAAAGACATACATTCCAAAGTTGTGGTTCAGGAGAAAGTGGAGTCTTTAGTTTTGACCTAGGAGAGAACCCCCACTTTCAATGTGAATGAAGCATGAGGTAATGATGTGTACTCCCCTGAACATGGTAAGCAGTGGTTACAGGGTTAGGAGTATGTTTATACTAAAGTGCTCTGCGGCTCAATGCCTTCAAGCAGTTGTTCAGCATACTGGAGTCTAGAAGTCTCTTAGAAAATTCCTGTCATTTATCAGAGTGGCAAGTTTGTCTAGTGAAAGAATGTTGTTTAACTACAATACTGCTTAAAAATATTTAGATGGATAGGCCTTTTGGTGGAGCCTACACTGCCCCCCCCCCAGTAATTCATGGAAACCAGTCTATTTCACTTATTTATATACATGCCTGGCCATTGAACTTTTAATAACCCAGCTATCTACTCAGGTGGCTGATATCTGAGGATATAACTTTGAAGTCATGCAGGAAGGAAAGTCCATGAGACTCTTCTCACCATTTAACCATGAAAAAGCCAAAAGTGAAGCTATGATTTAAGTGATAGAGTGCTAGCCTTGAGAGAAAATGCTAAGGAATAGTTCCCATGCTCAGTATTAGCACTCCTCAGCTCTCTGTCTCTGTCTCTGTCTCTCTCTCTCTCTCTCTCTCTCTCACACACACACACACATATACACACACATACACACATACACACACAGAGTAACCCATACCATTGTTGTGTGGATATCAAGTGACTAAATTGTTATCCTCATTTTACACATAGGAAACAAACCTAGAGATGCTATATAAGGTGTCATGCATTCTATGGTCAGCATCCAAATGCAGGTCTCTCAAACACACAAAGCCTACTGTGTAGCACTTCATGAATAAGACAAACAACAAATGATTGTAGATGTCATTAAGGACAAACAAACACAAGCCCACAATTTTTAGTTTATATGAAACCAAACAAGTGGAAAGAATTTGCAGTAGGTCCCACTTATGACTTCCATTTTAGTAGAAATGGTATTGATTAGGATTTCTGTCACTGTTCTGTCACTGACTAGATATTAAAGACCGAGCTATATTGTACCACAGAAGCATAGGTTCTATTTTCCTGTTTGATATTTTTTTTGCTAGTATCAATTTTGTACTTTCATATAAAGAGATACCTACCTGGGTTAATTGTAAGTGAATGATAGAATCATACATCCACTGTGGGAAAATAGCCATAAAATTAGAGTATGTGGTATGAAGTGAAATATGGCTAGAGATTTCTCTTCCTCTCCGGCTCAGAAGAAGGATCATGCTTCATTAAGGGCCATCTGTGAGCTTGGTGTGCCTTAAAGCTAGCATACTCTTCCATCTCTTCCAATTCTCTTTGGCCAGCCTCCCATGCTTTCTCAGTAGGGAGAGGTCAAAACCTTCTAAGAGGCCACTCAATCCTGATCACTTACCCAGACTCTCTTCTTTCCTTCAAATAACTTGCATTTACTTTTGGAAAGTGTTTGGGGTTATTATCCTTTTGATAGATGAACCCAGGAATAAAGACTTATTTTCTGTGTGGATTCTAAAGGTATAAGAAAGTATAATCCAAAGACTTTACATGTTTTGAACTTATCCAGGAACTATTTCCTGCAGGAAAACATCCAAAAGCCTGCTGAGGTCAGTTTTTCCTTCTAGTTTGGTTTGACTCAAAAGTTTCTTCCCTACCCACATAGTTTTATATTTCTTCAGATGGCCTCCTTGTCTCAAATCTGAACTTTGCCTAATCTCTCCTCTTCTGAACTTTAGGGATATCTTCAAAAACTATGTTCTGTTTTTCTAGGTAGCAATATTCAAGCTTATGTTTATTTCCTTGTTCTTTCTCAAATTCCCTGCTCTTGGAGTCTGAATTCTTAGAGTGTTTGGATTAGGTTTCTTCCTTGTCTAGTCCCTGAGAATTATCTTTTTTGTGCCTGACTTTCAGTTTTCTGACAACAATCACATAACAAGATCCTATGTATTGGGATTATTGAGAGGATTAATTTTCTTCAACACATCTAGTTTAATTTTGTGGGACACAGAAGATAAGCGTGATAATCATTGCATACATGTTACCAGAAGCATGCCACTCTCAAAGAGGGCATGATGTACCGTGTCCTTTCTTATCATGCTAAAGCTTGTTCACAGCAATAGCTATGGTGACCTCTACTTTGGAAATGATAATATCGTGTGCTGCCTGACACCTTTGATCTTCCAAAACAACCAGTTAGATTTAACATCGCCAGAGTTTTATTCTTTTTTTCCACTTTTCTGGACAAACAATAAGGGGAAATGTTGTGGCTTTTTCATTGAAATGTAACTTGAGAGTTACAGCCTCACTTGAAGCTCCATACTGCAAATGGTTTCACTCAAGCTTTGTTCTCGAAACAATTTGTAGATGGCTGTGTTCAGAATTCCCAACTTCATTAGCTAACGGCACACATGGGGAAGCACAGAGCTTTGACCTTCATTCAAGAAACACAAAATCCATTGCTAAGTTTAGAGAGGAAATGCTTCCCTCTCCCTAGCCAGAATTGGACAGAGGTTTGCAGGGGTCACACGTACATATGAGTAATCCAGTCAGTACTGGAAAAAGTGACCTTGGAGTGACACGAGCATCCAGGAAAGCTTGCTTCTGCCCTTTGTCCAAGTCACGTAGAGGGCACAGACTTCATGACCATAAGCCACATGAGGCCAAGTGAAAATTATTGATAATCGATCTAAAGTAACTGGTCTATTGGAAGTAAAGTGAACAATTTTTTTCTCTATAATATATTCATGTC
Source organism: Dipodomys ordii (assembly GCF_000151885.1). Taxonomy (NCBI): domain Eukaryota; kingdom Metazoa; phylum Chordata; class Mammalia; order Rodentia; family Heteromyidae; genus Dipodomys; species Dipodomys ordii. Next base: position 2,442,210 of record NW_012267326.1, read on the forward strand.
ATTTTTAGTTGAGAAATAACTGTATATCTTTAGTTGACAAATAACTGTATATATTTATCCCTTACAACATGATGTGTGTGTGTGTATGTGTGTGTGTATGCACACACATATGTATGTGTTCCTGTACCAGTACTGGGGCTCAAACTCAGGGCCATGAGTGTTGTCCCTGACTTTTGTCATTCACATCTGGTGGTACTCTACCACTTGAGCCATACCTTCATGTCTTGTATTTTTTCTGGTTAATTGTAAGTAAGAGCCTCATGGACTTTCTGCCCAGGTTAGTTTTGAATCTCTGTCCTCAGATCTTAGCCTTCTGAGTAGCTGGTGTGAGCTAGCTACCAGAACTTGGCTTAACATGTTTTATTTCTGCTTGTGCTTGTGGTTGATTGAATGAAGGTCTCACCCAAGCTTTCCAACAGTGAGCCCTACTCTCATAGCACAATGTTTAAAATAGAATGCATGCAAACTAAGCTAAATTGGCTTAATTTTTGCACATCATACACTTATAATTCTTTTTTTTTGGGGGTCCAGTCGTGGGGCCTGAACTCTGGGCCTGGGCACTGTCCCTCAGCTCTCCAGCTCAAGGCTAGAGCTCTACCACTTGAGCCACAGCGCCACTTCCGGCTTCTTTTCTTTTTGCTTATGTGGTGCTGAGGAATCAAACCCAGGGCCTCAGGCATGCAAGGCAAGCGCTCTACCACTGAGCCACCTTCCCAACCCCACGCTTATAATTCTCTGTGATGACAATACTTAAATCTGAGTCTGAAATTTTCAAGAATACACTACACTGTTATGAACTATAGTCATCATGTTGTGTATATTTTTTCTGTCCACATGAATTATTATTGTTTTATTATTATTATTATTATTATTGGTCATGGGGCTTGAACTCAGGGCCTGGGTACTGTCCCTGAGCTTTTTTGCTCAAGGCTAGCACTCTACTACTGTGAGCCACAGTGCCACTTCCTATTTTCTGGTGGTTATTTGAAGGTAAGAGTCTCATGGACATTCCTGACCAGGCTGGCTTTGAACAAGGACCCTCAGATCTCAGCTTCCTGAGTTGCTAAGATTACAGGAGTGAGCCACTGGCACCCAGTGAGTAGTTTTAATTTAAGCATATTGACTTTTGGGGGAAAGTCTGTACTGTTTAAAATAATAGATAATATGCTTCCATCCACAGTGGTCAAGGGTTCATTTTTCTCTACCACTACACCAACAGTTGTTGCATTTCTTCTTTTTAATATTAGCTTTGCTAAAAAGAGTGATGAGATATTTCAAACTGATTTCCATTTATATCTCATAAAGAGGATTTCGCTTACCTTTGATATTTTGGAAGCATTTAAGAAAGATTGAAATTATTTCCTTAATTATCTATTGGAATTCAGCAGTGAGACTCTCAGGGACTGATCTTCTCTGTGACAAGTGACGTTACTCTCCTAGTCTCCTTACTTGTAGTTTTCCTATTTCTTCATGGGTCACATTTGAAGGTTTTATGTGTTTAAGAATTTGTCAGTTTCTTCAAGGTAAATTGATATGTTGTTTTATTTGTTTGTTTTGGGTTGGTCAGGAGAATTGAACTCAAAGTCTGGCCACTGTCCCAGAGTTCTTTTGCTCAAGGCTAGCACTCTACCCACTTTGATCCACAATACCACTTCTGGTTTTCTGGTGGTTAACTGGAGATAAGCATCTCACAGTACTTTCCTGCTGCTACTGAGTTTGAACCATGATCCTCAGATGTCAGCCTCCTAAGTAGTTAGGATTATAGGCATGAACCACCAGTTCTGGCATTGATTTCTTAGTGTATAATCCACCATAGTATTTTCGTATACTTAGCATGTTTCTAGTTTCACTTGTAATGTCTTTATTAATTTTATTTTCTTGTTTTCTCTCTTTTATTTTTAATTTATCTAAATATTTTGTTAAATTTAGTTCCATCTGACTTTCCCATCATCTTTCTAGCTTCTGTTTCACTTATTTCTGCTCGGGTATTTTTTGTTTGTTTTTGTTTCTGTCATTTGTAGAGCTTGAACTCTGGACCTGGGTGCTATCCCTGAGCTCTTCAGCTCAAGGCTAGTGGTCTACCATTTGAGCCACAGTGCCACTTCCATTTTCTGGTGGTTAATTGGAGATAAGAGTCTCATGGAGTTCCTTGCCTGGGCTGGCTTTGAACCATTATCCTCAGATCTCAGCTTCTTGAGTAGCTAGGATTACAGGAATGAGCCACTGGTTCCTGGCTCTGCTCCAGTTTTTATGGTTTTATTTTTTTCCTACTATTTATTTCTTGCTTGTTCTTTTTCTTCTTCCTTGATCATAACATTAAAAGCATCTTTTCTACAGTTTAAAAAATAAGCTTTATCACTGGCACAATCATGTTCATTGATGCACTATTCACCATAGTCAAGGTATTGAAACAGCCTAGATGTCCCTCAGTGGATGAATGGATCAAGAGAATGTTGTATATATAAACAATGGAATTTTATTCATTTATTGGAAAGAATGGTATTTATTAGAAAGTATGGCAAATAAATTCGTTGATGTAGAAAAATGATGTTACATGAAGTATGGCTTAGAGAAACAAATTACACATGATTTCTCATATGGGGAAACTAGAACTAATTTACAAATGTAAAAGAAAACACAGGGTTATATGAAAGTTTATCCAAATGAATTAATTAAAATGTGGTATTTTCCAGGAAGAATTCAAATGGTGTAATTCCTTAGAAAAATGAACTCATAGTACAACAATATGAATACCAAGAAACAGGCAATTGGAAGTGGGGGTGAATAGTTCAATAGCTATGTACATATAGCCATATAAGATGATGCTTAGTGAAATGAACTCCAAGACATGGACACAAGAGGTTTTCTTTGTTGTTGTTGTTGTTGTTTTTAATGTACAATAAGATATTTTTTCTTGATATGTTCTTCCCCCTATGGTATATCCCCTGTTGTCACTGTATTTGATTTTGGTACCCTGGTATTATATATACATTTATTTGAATTAGGGAAGGGAAGGGGAACAACAGAATGGTGAGACAAAGGACAAGGGGGGAACCAATGCAACAGCAATATACACAAGACAATATGTTGGAAATAATTTGTACAGCTGGATGAGGGGGGTGGAGGGAGAGGGAAAGTAACCAGTTTGACAAGAAATGTACTTATTACCTTAGTTATATAACTGTAACGTTTCTGTAGGTCACCTTGACAATAAAAAACAGAAAAGTGGGGGGTGTGGTGTTAAGGGGAAAAGGAGTACATGAATGAAGAGGGGAAAGAAAAGGAAAATGCAGTCATAGTATTCAATTCATATCTTATAAAACTTGGAAAACTGAGGGGAGGGGTTCAGTTGGGAGGTGTGAGAGAGAATGTTGAAAGAGGTGACATCCATTAAGATACATTGTACTTATAAACTGATTTGTTGAATAGTAACATATTTGTACAATTGCTTAAAGATAATAAAAATATAATTAAAATTTTAAAAAGAGGCCGTAGGCTGGGTACTGGTGGCTCATGACCATGGCTCTAATCCTAGCTACTCAGGAGACAGAGAACTGAGGATCACAATTCAAAGCCAGCCCCAGGCAAGAAAGTCCATGAGATTTTTATTGTCGATTAAACATGAAAAACGCTGAAAGTGGCAGTGTGGTTCATCTGGGAGAGAGGTAGCCCTGAGCAAAATTGCTCAGGGACAGCACCTAGGGCCTGGTTTCAAGAACCAGAACCAGGACATCCTCTCTCTGTCTCTGTCTCTGTCTCTCTCTGTCTCTCTCTCACACACACAAACACATACACACACTCATACAAACACATGCACACACACAAGCACAAAGGATACAAATGAAAAAAATAGGTTTTACTGCCTTTCCTTTTTGTAGCTGTATTTTAAGTCCAGGAATTTAGTGTGGTCTTGTTTGTGAACATTTGGGTAAATGCCCAAAAGTGGGACTGCTGGGTCATAGGGGAGCTCTATGTTGACTCCTCCTTTGTTTCCCTTCCCATTCCCTTTCCCCATCCCCCACCCCAGCCAAAGTTCTAAAGTTCGTTTTTCGGCATAACAACTTGTACATCTTATTATTGCAATAAGTCCACTTGTATCCCTATTTAAACGATTTGTTTTTTCCCTTCCCCTCCACAAATTATACCAACATCAAATACAGTGAAAGCCGGGGTTATACCATGGGCGAAGGACATACAAAGCAACAAAGAAATCATCTTATAAATATGTTAGAAACAATCGCATGAAAGAAAAAAAAACTTTTGAATACTTATCTTGGGCTTCATTTCACCTAACATCAACTTATCTGATCTTTTCTGCTTGTCTCAGACATATACTAGTTATTGCAAATAAGGGAATCCATTGGACCTATGTTTCTTTGGGCCTGGCTTACTTCACTTAATATAATTTTTTCCAAGTCTTCCATTTCCTAACAAATGGGACAATGTCATTCTTTCTGATGGAGGCATAGAATTCCATTGTGTATGTATACCACATTTTCTTGATCCATTCGTCTACTGAGGGGCATCTGGGTTGGTTCCATGTCTTAGATATGGTAAATAATGCTGCAAAAAAACATAGTATGCTGTTAGCTTTAGTGTGGTCTTGTTTGTGATCATTTGGGTAAATGCCCAAAAGTGGGATTGCTGGGTCATAGGGGAGCTCTATGTGGGGTCTTTTGAGGAACCTCCATACTACTTTCCAAAGTGGTTGAACAAGTTTACACTCCCACCAACAATGCAGTAAGGTTTCCTTCTGGCCACATCCCCTCCAGCATCTGTTATTATTAGAGTTCTTGATTCTAGCCATTCTAACTGGGGTGAAGTGGTATCTCAATGTTGTTTTGATTTGCATTTCTTTTATGGCTAGAGAGGTTGTGTTTATTGGCCATCCTTTCCTCTTCAGAGAAGTTTCTCTGTAAGTCTTTAGCCCACTTATTTATTGGGCAGTTGTTTCTTTGAGGATTTGTTGTTGAGGGATTTAATTTTTTGAGTTCCAGGTATATTTCAGATATGAGACCCTTTTCCATTGTATGGCTAGTGAAGATCTTCTCCCAATCCGTGGGTTTTCTATTGATCTTGCTAGCTATGTTCTTTACCACACAGAAGCTCTGCAATTTCATGCAATCCCATTTGTCCAACCTTTCTTTGATTTGTTGTGTTTCTGAGTCTCTATTAAGAAAATTTCAGCCTGTGCCAAGGAGACCTAGGGTTTCTCTTATTCCATCCTTTAATGTTTTTAGAGTGTCTGCTTTGACTCTGAAGTCTTTAATCCATTTGGAGTTGAATCTGGTGCAGGGTAATATATAAGGATCTAGTTTTAGTTTTCTACAAGTAGTTAACCAATTTTGCCAGCACCATTTACGGAAGAGGCTGTCTTTCTTCCATTCTATTTTTTTTTTGTGGGTCGTGGGGCTTGAACTCTGGGCCTGGGCGCTGTCCCTCAGCTCTTCAGCTCAAGGCGAGCACTCTACCACTTGAACTACAGCGCCACTTCCTTCCATTCTATTTTTAAACTCCCTTATCAAAGATTAGATGGCTATAGGTCTGTAGGTTCATTTCTGGGTTTTCAATTCTATTCCATTGGTCCTGAGGTCTGTTCTTGTGCCAGTACCAAGCTGTTATGATTACTATAGCTTTGTAGTAGGGTTTGAAATTTGGTATTGATATTCCTCCAGCACTGTTCTTTCTGTTAAGGATCACTTTTTCTATTGGGGGTCTTTTATTGTTCCGTATGAATTTTTGGATTGCCTCTTCTATTTACTTGAAGAATGCAGTTGGAATATTGATAGGTATCGCGTTGAATTTGTAGATAGCCTTGGGAAGTATTGCCATTTTTACGATGTTGATCCTTCCAATCCAGGAGCATGGGAAGTTTTGCCACTTTCTAAGTTCTGTTTTGATTTCTTTTTTCAGGTTTTTAAAGTTTTCATCATAGAGGTCCTTCACTTTGGTTAAGTTAATTCCTAGGTATTTTATTTTTTGTGGGCCTATTATGAATGGAGTTGCTTTCCTGATTTCAGCCATGGTTTTCTTATTGTTGGCATACAGAAAAGCCATTGATTTTTGAGGGTTAGTTTTATACCCTGCTACTTTGCCAAGGTTTTGAATCAGCTTGAGTAATTTGGGAGTGGAGTCCATGGGATTCTTTAAATACAAGATCATGTCATCTGCAAAGAGGGAGAGTTTTACTTCATCTTTACCTATTTGGATCCCTTTTATGTTTGCATCTTATCTTATTGCTATAGCTAGGCATTCTAATACTAGATTGAAGAGAAGTGGAGAGTGGACATCCTTGTCTCATTCCTGAGTTAAGAGGAAATGGCTTTAGTTTTTCACCATTAAGTATAATGCTGACTGTAGTTTTGTTATATACAGCCTTCATTGTATTGAGGAATGTTCCCTGCATTCCTAATTTTTCCAAAACCTTCATCATAAAGGGGTGTTGGATCTTGTCAAATGCTTTTTCTGCATCTGTTGAGATAACCATGTGGCTCTTATCCTTGCTCTTGTTGATGTGATGAATTATTTTAGTAAGGAAATATTATACATAAAACGATTAGGTGAGCAAGGTAAAATTTGTATTACTGAAACCTGGAAATAACAAATATGCAAAAATGTGGATTGACTGAACTCTGGTAAAACGATGTGATATTTTAAAATTATTGAAAAATAATTGCTAAGAACCTGTGGCAATATGGAAAACTAGCAGCAGTATAAGGTTCAGTGAGAGAAAGAGCAATAGATAAAACCCACGTATTCCCTGCTAATATGACAACAAAACATGATGTATGATGACTCTGAAGGTGTTTTAGCTTGGCTTGTATAATTATTGGCTGACATTTCTACCTCCTCTGGTCATGTGTACTGTTGTTTTATTTTTTTTTTGGAGGGATTGTGACACACACACACACACACACACACACACATATATATTCTGCAAAAGAAAACTCAGCAGATAATAAGAGTTAATAAGTATTCAGCACTTAACTCATAAAAGATGGCAATAAAAAACAAATTATGCAATTATATCTATGATCTGACAAGAATTCTATGAAAATAATGCACTTAGAATGTGAGGATTGAAGAGCTTGTACAACAGTGACTTCAGGATATTTTGTGTGTGTGTGTGAGAGAGAAAATAATGATTTGTGAAAGTCCATGATATTTGTAAAAAGATGTGTATGATCTAGAAAATTATAATTAGTAAAGATGCATTGACACAATTTAGCAGTATTGAAAGGCAGCAAGAAGATAAGACTAAATTATTTATTTATTTATTTATTTTTATTTATTTTTTTTTTTTGGTCCAGTTGTGGGGCCTGAACTCTGGGCCTGAGCACTGTCCCTCAGCCCTTCAGCTCAAGGCTAGTGCTCTACCACTTGAGCCACAGCGCCACTTCCGGCTTTTTTCTTTTTGCTTATGTGGTGCTGAAGAATTGAACCCAAGGCCTCAGGCATGCAAGGCAAGCGCTCTACCACTGAGCCAACTTCCCAGCCCAAGACTAAATTATTTAATCATGAGAAAGTTTGAAGATGCATATTTTCATTAAATTCAATTATATAAGTATAAATTTTTGGAAGTCTATCATTTGAAATTAAATGTGAGAAGTGATACATTTCTAAATGTCATAGAACCCAGGACTCTTTGTGATCTGGTGTATGCTGGGTTCTCTAACACCAGGGGAGCTGCCCTTCTGGTATTCTTGCACCTCTCTGAGGGTGGTGAGTGCTCACATTGTAGTCCACATGCACAACTCTGCTGGAGTTGTGCCATGAGTGATGTAACTTAACGTGTTATTTATGGCAATGTCTCTCCTCTCATACCACATGCAACATGCTATAGTAACTGTTTCCTTTGCCGGAAACATCACAGACCCCTACAGCTAATAAAGTCTGCTGATGCATGAGCATTTATCCTGTATAGAAGTTACATTAAAAAAAAGAAGTTACATTAAGAACTTCAAGTACAGTGGTGTATTGATTTTTAAACTGATATACTTATCTTCTACATTTTTTAACTGAAGGAGACAAGGAACTTTCTTAAGTTACTACACTATGAAAGGATAGATGTGGAAAATAAACCTGAATCTTCCTTATTCTAACATGTGGCCACTTTATCTCTTAGAAATATCCCTCTTAATCTTTGTTCTCCAAAACTGTAGCCAGTATATCTGATGAATGTCTAGAGAGTAAAATGACAAATGATTTAACCAAATCTTAGTAGCACTAAGATTGGATATACCACTGAGAATGAGTTTGTTCGTAATTAGAAACTGAGAAAATTTTAGACATCTATTCCAGATCCAAGATTCTTAAAGTTCTTGAGTCTTCTTAGATCTTCTTGAGTCTTCATGAAGATTCAGGGTATGTTTGTACATACATTGTCTTCATTATACAATGCCTTTTCCTATCATTAGCCCATTTAAAGTGACTTGTTATTACATTCCTTCTGAAGTTTAAATTCTTAGTACTCATAATATGAATCAACTTACAGTACTTTCCATTCTGTTCCAACATACTTCTTTAACACTAAGTGGTCAATCAATACTTTAATCTCTAAATGTAATGTGCTGCTACCACAACCATGCTCATCCTTCCTCTGAACCCCCTTTCTTTTTTTATTTTATTTTATTTTTATTTTTTGTGAACATACTGTACAGAGGGGTTACAATTACATGGGCAAGATAATGAGTACATTTCTTATCAAGCATTGCAGCCTCCTCCTTTGTTTACCTTTCACGTCCCTTCCCAGCCTCCCCCCGCCCCCCCATTCTCTCCCCCCCACATCAAAGTTGTAAAGTTTGTTTTCGACATGACAACTTGTACTTCTCATTGTTGCAACAGGTCCACCTGAATCCTTAAACGACTTGTTTTCCTCATCTCCTCCACAAATTATACCGACATCAAATATAGTGAAAGCAGGGGTTATACTGTGGGGAAGGAAAAAAAAAACAACAAAGAAATAATCTTATAAATGCATTAGAAACAAATGCATGGAAGAAAAAAAACATTTAAATACATATCTAAGGGTTCATTTTCCTAACATCACAGTATCTGACCTTTTCTGCTTGACTCATACATATACTAGATATTGCAAATAAGGGAAACCATGGGACCTATGTTTCTTTGGGCCTGGCTTACTTCACTTAATATAATTTTTTCTAAGTCTTTCCATTTCCTAACAAATGGCCAATGCCATTCTTTCTGATGGAGGCATAGAATTTCACCAACCCAGATGCCCCTCAGTAGATGAATGGATCCCTGAAACATTATTAACTGGTCCTGTTAATCTCTCTTATTGTCACATAAAACTAGAAAGTATCGAGGGTCCACTGTATGCTAAGACATAGATTCTGAATGTTTCACAAACCTACTATTATAAAATGATTAATTTCCCTTTGAATGATGAATGAAAAAAATGGCAAATTGGTTAAAATTCCAAAGTTGATTGCTGAATAAACATTGAAAAAATGAATTTAATTTTTAATTTAATGATACTGGTAATAATGCATTGACCAAATGACATCAAGAAGCTATGACATCATAATACTATGACATTACAGAACTATGGCATCATAGAGCTATAAAATTATTGATATATTCTATAATATATGATATTCTAGAACTAGTTCTTACATGGGCATCCTGTGGACTTTCACAAATATGAACAGGCCTTACTATCTCCTGAGAACTGCTGGTGACTTTCTGAATTACTATACTTGCTGTACTATCTCCATGTGATAGCCAGTGTCTGGTATTAGTTATAAAGAAAAATTAGGAAAAAGAGTTTGATAGTTATTGTACAGAAAAATAAAATTATAGGTCCCATGTATAGTATAATCAAATATAAAGGATTATACTCTTCTTTTTTATTCTTTATGGTCTTACAGATTAAACTTACTTGAATACAGATAAAATGTGGTACTACACACAATAATTATTATTTCAGCCATAATGAAGATTGAAGCTATGCCATTTGTGATAAAATAGATGGAACCAGAGATCTTAATGTTAAGTAAAATAAGTCAAATTAAAAACCACCACTATTGCATATTTTCCCTCATATGCAGAAGAAAGACCTAAAACCCAAACAAGAACATGAATGTCTGGATTAAATGAGAGCTGTTTGGGTAGAGAGCAAAAGGCAAGTGTGATGATGGGTGAATATAATTGAAGGAGGTTTTAAATCTATATAAAAAAATAGAACAACAAAACCTATTAAGTGCATTAAAAACAGTCGGGAGAAAGAGTAAAAAGATGAACTTGATCAAAGTACATGGGCTGCATGTGTGGACATATCACAAGGAGATCCTTTTGTAAAATCATATATGCTAAAAAATGAAAGAATGCCACTCTGTTTTTATTTAGATGATATTTCTCAGTCACTTCACTTATAAAAATAATAATGAAATGAGAATCTTATATTATGACTTTAAAGCCAAAGGTCCAATTGTGTCTTAGGGAAGAATGAAAACACATGTGTCCCAGGGCTAACTGAAAACAGAAATTTCGTTCTGTTAGCATTTAGAGTTCCTTTGCAGACACTGTGCTCAGCTATTTGGAATTCCTTGGAGAGCAGAAGTTGGAAAGTAGAAGGCAAACTTTTCCTGTAACATTTGGATTAAATTTGCATGCAATTTAGATACTTAGGTTATGGTACTAATATTTTTCCCTTTCTGATTTCAGAAACATTAGCTATTTCTAGTGTATTTAGTAAATACCTCCTTTTTTAATTTCTGTTTGCTCAGATTTACTAAAAATAAAAATCAAGTTAAAGAAAATCTGAGAACATCTATGTCACAATAAGTTTGTTTTATCATATTATGGCATAGTTGAGATTATTCAGAAAATGGAGAGACGCTTACCTTATTTATTTATTTATTATTTATTTTGGTTCTGGTTCTGGGGCTTGAACTCAAGGACTTACATCCCAGTTTGTGTTTTCATTCAAGACTGGCATTCTGCCACTTGGGCCACACCTCTCCATCTGGGTTTTTGCTGGGTAACTGGAGATAAGTGTCTCACAGACTTTTCTGCTTAAGCTAACTTTGAACCAGGATTCTCAGATCTCAGCCTCCTGAATAACTAGGTTGCTTAGCAAATAAATAAATCACAGATTTCTAAGTTTTTGGATCTGAGGGGGGGAAAAACTATATATATATATATATATATATATATTCTTTCTTTTCCTTTTTTTCTGTAGTCTGAGCCTGGAGTGAGTACAATAAGCCAACTTTGATTCACCAGACATTAATTTGAATTATTTAGCAGAGATTGTGAATATTACAAAAATCCTTTTTAAATTGATTAATTAAAAATATATGACTGCTCATAAATCTTGTTGAACAAGTAACCTAAGCAGTCTTTAAAGTATGAGATCACAGATGTAAGTACAACCCCATTTATTTGCATTTTCCATTGATATTTACATCAACCTGTTTCATGGTTCCTTTCCAGTGTGGATTTTTCTTGTGTTAGTATGGAGGCTTGAACTCAGAACCTTCAGTTCTTGCTTAACTTCTTTGCTTAGGCTAATGCTTCACTACTTGAGCCACACCTCCACTTCTGGCTTTTTTTCTTATTAACTGGAGATAAAAGTCTCTTGAATTGGTATGCCTAGACTAGATCTGAGCCCTTTTCTTGAGATGGAGCTCAGCCTTCCGAGGAGCAGGTGTGAGCAACATGTGTCCTGCTATCATGTACTTTTTAGTGAAAAGCAAAGTGAAATGAGCTAAACCAAAGAAGGTGGACCTCTGATCCTTCCTGTTCATTGTTGATGAATTTGGGACCAAATCTGTCTATTTCAGCATTGGTGGCATAGGAACAATACTCTATGTCCTAAGGTTTGGAATGCATCTACATGAGCAGAGCACTATTCCAACAATCTAGCCTTTCTTTATAATCTTGCAGCAGTTCCAACAATCCTTAGCTGGAGGATATATTTGCAAAGTGCTGCTTTTCCACTCTTGTCACATTTAGGTAACCATTCCTTGGCTCTTAAGGTTCTACTTGAGAGGTAAGTTGCTATTACTGCTTGGGCTGTGTGTCATCAACCAGCCCTATTATTTTCAGTGAGGCCCGGGCAGCAGTTCCAAAGGAGTAGTTAGAGATTTGATTCTACAGGTCTCTCTCCAGGATACATCCTTTCACATCTGACATTTACGTTGGTTGCAGATTTTTATGTAACTCTTTAGAGAACAGTCTGAACATTAAAAAGGTGTTAGTCTCCCCAGAACCTTTTGCTGACTTTTATAAGCCTTAAATGTTTTGAATTCAAGATCATACTTGTCTGGTTGGGAAAGGGTTCAGGGAACCAATTTTATTATTTTTTCTAAACTGGGCTCTAAGTCTTGAACTGCAGATAGAACTGACCAAAAAGATTTTTATCCTCAAAGAGCTGAAAACCAAAGGAAATGACTCCAATGTTAAAATCTTCTTTATTTCCTCTATGAATGTGTTATCTGTGTAGCTGAGGGAAACCATTCCAATTGGCCCCCACCCAGACTTTGTGGGAACTAAGATTAGGAAAGTTGTATGGTCAAAATAGTCATTGTACAAATTGCTTCCAGTCGAAAAGCCTCAAAGTTCTTGACAAAGCCATGATCTCTTGCCACATTTTTTTTTTCCACAAAGGTTCTTGACCTGTCATTCACTTTATCCAGCCAGGATTTTTTTCCTTCTTTTAGTAACTTCTATAACTTCTTTTTTAGCCTCAATTTGGAGGAGGAGATAGAGTTAGGGAAACTTATGCAGGATGCCTGTAAAATTTCTCTTTGTGAGACACCACATATTTTACTCATTTCTATTGTTTTCAATTTGAACCTCGACTATAGTCAAGCTTATAAAAATATGGTTGTTTTCCTTTCCTTATTTCATTATATTTTTTTCTTTCTTGCTTAGTTTTTTCCCCATTATCTGGGTAGAACAAAAATGTTGGATGTTGTCTCAAAATTAAAACACTATGATACTTTTGAACAAAAGTGTGTTGGAAAATAGAATTGTATTCACCATTCTCTACAGCATTCTGTCTTGAGCCTTCTCCAAAACCTGGAGAAGCTTATTAATCTTTGTTGTCCTGGTGTCTGACATGTTTAGAGACTTCGATACCTACTTGAAAGGCAAAGTAGACTAAACTGGTAGCCTGTGATATGGTGGAAATGCCCGAAATAGCTAAGAAAAGAGACATTGTATACTGTAAAAAAAAGTCAGATTGTTTTCTGGTTAAAAAATATTGAACCTCTGTACATTTCCTTTACAATAACAGTAAAAATTAAAAATTAAAAGAAATTGAGACTCAGACCTATGACCCTATTTAGAAGGCTGGGTTCTGAGAATCACAGCTCAAAGCCAGCTCTGGGAGAAAAGTCTGAGACTATTATTTTCATTTAACCAGCAAAATGCCAGAAGTGGATGTGTGGTTTAAAAAGTAAGCTTCATTCTTGAGTCAAAAAGCCAAATGAGTGTGAGGTCCCTAGTTCAAGTCCCAGAACCTGCACAAAAACAAAACAAAACAAAACAAATAAAACTATATTCAAATATTAAATAAATTGTACTAATAGGCTTGACACCGTTCTTTGTTCTGAAATTTTTAGTTATTCATTGTTTCATCTATTTTGTAGCAAGTTTCATGGCAGTATGCTCTCTTGCTGCATCTGATTCTATTCTGTACCAATCTAATACTATTTGCAATTCATAGCAGTCAAAATTTCTTCAACCATACCTTGGAAACAACTAGAATTGGTAGTACTTCTCTATGAAACACACATTAAATTAGAGTTTAGTGGCTGAACACGTGACATGGAGTGGGATTTTACAATGTAGTTACTCAGTCTAATTTGATTCAATGCAATACTTAATGAAGTTGAATTTCTGATAGAGGATAAGAGATAGGGACCTATTGTCTCTACCCAAGGGCTCAAGAATTGGAGAGATGAACACTTATTGAATGCAAAACTACAAGCTTATATGGATATAGGAGGTAATATTAAGCCTTGGTAGTCCATGCTACTTTAAACCTGTAAGAGCTCTTCCTAATAAAGCCACATCTTAACTCATCAAATCCTCAGCATTTCACAGGTGAGATCAAAGCACCCATTCACAGAGGCAAAATAAATTATCTTCTCTTCTGTAGTATTATACTACAAATAAAATGCTTTTAGACAAAAAAGGAGGAAGCACTTAAGTTTGGAAAAGGCACAGAGGAAGCTGCAGGAAGGAGACAATATTTGAACTTGATCCTGAAGGATGAATGGAGGCTTTTCAAGTAGAAATGGCAAGAAAAACTTTACTTGGATAAGGTAGGAGTCCAATAATGTAGGAAAGCTGTATAAGAATGTGGCCTTCTGGTACATCAGACATATGGAGCCTGAATGCATGGGAACATCAATCATATAAACCAAAATGCAAGTTCCTATCTTACTGTGAAGGGCCTGGCATAGAAGCCAACATAAAATGCTTGCTATGAGGCAGTGGGAACCAAAGAGGATTTTAGACAAAATAATGTGTGTAAAGCTGTATTTGGGGCCAGTTCTGGGAAAACAATTGGGAATGCTAGAGATGAAGAAGAAGAATGCTAAGTGAAGGGGGAAATGCTAAAGAAAGTATCTTTTTCTTTTCTCTTACATTCTACTAGTAACCAAAGGAATTTTCCCCCTAGTACTACCTCTGGATTGGAGGTAGGCAACCCAGAGCCAAAATAGTGACTCCATCATTAGAAACTTAGCACTCATCTGCCCTTGTCTATTTTTGTTTTGTTTTGCTTTTAGAGATAGTGGGGATTGAACTCTAGACCTTCAAGCATTCCACTGCTTGATTCATGCTATAAGTCTTTTTGCTTTTAGTTTAAGTTTAGACAGGTTTTGATTTTGTGTGTGTGTGTGCTGGCCAGCCTCAGATCATGACTTAAACTTTGTAAGGAGAGTAGCTTGGACCATGGGTATATATAGCCACACCTGGCCTGCTCTTCTCTCTTAGTTTCATGACTTTCCTTTGTGGCTGCAGAGAACATTTTCATTTCAGTATTTCACTTGCATCCCAGGCAGGAAGAGCCTGAAGGCTGAAGAACTGAGTGTGTCATTTTTCAAGACATTTCCAATTAAATGCTATTGATCCAAACTAACATGGGCATGGGTTCATGATAATTAATGCTGCCAGAAATTTCAAGGTTTTTATCTTTTTTTCTTTTTTTATTGTGAAAATACTGTACAGAGGAGTTACAATTACATGGGCAAGATAATGAGTACATTTCTTATCAAGCATTGTAGCCTCCTCCTTTATTTCCCCTTCCCATCCCTTCCCATCCTCCCCCTGCACCCCGCCCCCACCCCTGCACTAAAGTTGTAAAGTTCGTTTTCGACATAACGGCTTGTACATCTCATTGTTGCAATGGTTCCACCTGTATCCCTATTTAAATGATTTTTTCCCCTTTCCCTCTACAAATTATACCGACGACATCAAATACAATGAAAGCAGGGGTTATACTGTGGGGGAGGGACATACAAAGCAACAAAGAAATCATCTTATAAATATGTTAGAAACAATCGCATGAAAGAAAAAACATTTGAATACATATCTTAGGGTTTATTTCCCTAACATCAGCTTATCTGACCTTTTCTGTTTGACTCAGACATATACTAGATAGTTTCTTATTCCCACAAATAAAATAATTTGTTAATTAATATTTATCCTCAAGAAAATATCTGTCTATGAAGACAGATAGGGGAGAAGGATGAAAGAAGTGACATTGACCAACATGCACTATACACAAATTAGTATGTTGAATTGAAGCCCCATGGTTAAACTACCTAGAGCTCATTTTTATTTTTATTTATTTTTATTTTTTTGTGAACACACTGTACAGAGGGGTTACAATTAAGGTTTTTATCTTTGCATATTGCCCCAAATTGGTAAAATAGAATGTTGGTAACATAGAGAATTCTTCAAAGTGGAGACCACAGTTATCTATATGAGAGTTGAAGAAGAAGACATGGATTAGATCACTTAAAGATGGTAGGGGTGCAAAGCATCAAAACCTGGGGTGAAGCCGGTGAGATGGAGCAGATTGCAAAGGGGAGAAGTCAAGGAAGATGCTGTCGTTTCTGATCTTGGCAACTACTATGTCGTAATAATGGCTTTGAGACAATAGAATAAAACCAATCTATGGACAAAATAATACAGACAGTGCAGGCTAGACTAATTTTGATGTTTTGCTAGCATATTCTTGAGAAGTTAATTAAGTTGATATAAATGATCCCAAAGATCAGCTGTACACAGGCCATCTAAACAATTGTATGTGAAAACTAAATAGAGAAATGTGAGAACAAAGAGAACAAGCCAGACACAAGAGGCTCATGCCTATAACTCTAGCTCATCATGATCTGATGATCATGGTTCAAATCAGCCTGAGCAGGACAGTCTGTGAGATTCTGATCTACAATTAATGACCAAAAAGCCAGAAGTAGACCTGTGGCTCAAATGTTAAGTAGTGGAGCACCATCCTTGAGCAAAAAAGCTAAGAGCACTCAGCACTCAGACCCTGAATTCAAACCCCAGTTCAGTTCAGGCACACACACACACATACACACACACAAAAGGACAGAAGATACACAAAGTAGGAAGGGGGAAACTTCTACAAAAGAGATCATTGGCAGCCAGGTGCTGGGGGTTCACGTCTGCAATCCTAACTCAGAAGGCTGAGAATTGAGGATTGTGGTTCTAAGGCAGCCCAGACAGGAAAGTCCATGAGACTCTTATCTCCAATTAATCAAAGAAAAAGCCAGAAGTTGTGCTGTGGCTCAAGTGGTAGAGAACTACTCTTGAGGTAAAGGAGCTCAGGGACAGCATCCAGGTCCACAGTTCAAGCCCCTGGACAGCACACACACACACACACACACACACACACACACACAAAGTGATCAGCAGTGTCAAAGACTTTAGATTAAGACAGAAAAGAAGACATTGGGTTAACAATAAGGTCATCCTGAATTTCCAACAAATGTTGAAACAGTGAATGCAGTGACACTTGAAGGTTTTAATCTATGTGCAACTTGATTTCATACTACTGCAGGGACAAATTGTATTATAGAAAGAAATCACAAAGAACCCAATGAAGTTCCAACGATTATTAAAAACTAAACAGTGTACTTGTGGAAAAGAAATGTGAAGGAAATCTGGACACATGCCTTCTAAATTAAGACTGAGTTTATGCTTTATTACTTACTCACTTCTTAAAAATTATTCTACATACACCAGTTTTTAATTTTTTTAAATTCTTGGTACTTTTACAAAACTGTATCTCATGTAACATTTTGGGGTAGCTTAATAGGCAGGAAAAAGCCTGATAAGGCATACGAATAGTAACTTGCCTGAAATTGTAGCTACTAAAGAGGCTAAGATCTGAAGATCCTACCTTGAAGCCAGTTAAAGTAGACAAATTCAAGAGACTCTTCTCTCCAATTAACTACCAAAAAAGCCCAAAGTATAACTCAAGTGGTAGAGTGCCATCCTTAAGCAAAAAAAATAAAAATAAAAAAAGCTTAGGGACAGTGCTCAGACACTGAGTTCTGAGTTCAAGCCACAGTACCAGTATACACACACACACACACACACACACACACACACACACACACGAGTAACTGGTAACTTCTATATTTTTAGATAACCCATGCCTATTCTTTCCCCTTTTCTAAGAGCAATTTACTCATTCTCACAGAACCAGGTACATTTTTTTGGATGATCTCAAACTAAGCAATTAAACGATATCCATCTTTCCTGCATTGCTACTTAGAAATACATTTCCATTTGAACTTTAAAGACAGGCTGGCTATTACTTTATGAGTTATCATATCTTGACATTGAATATAAAATTGTTGCTTCTATTTCTTTTTTAAGTTATAAAGAAGCTAGCTCCATGCAGGAACACATAAATAATGAAAACACCTCAGGAAGTTTTAGAAAGATTTCATTGTTAATAAACATGTATGGTTGTCCCCTCTTGACTTCTACAGTGAAGTATGGCCATTATTAAAGACACATCCTCTGCAGAAAAAGAATATCAAGCATCTCAAGTTTTTAGGGTCAAGTTGAGACTCTCTTTTCATCTTGGCAGGCCATGACCAAAGTTTAAGTGGCCATTTTTATCCTGTCAACACCTTTCCTAACACTTTCTTTGTTCGTCTTTCATGTTTGGTAAGGTATCCTAACTCATTCACAGTTTGCAATTAGCTTAGGCAGGGATCTCCTTGCACCCCAAGTGATAGAAGATCGCAGATATGACATTCTAATTTAGTATTTGATTCCTTCCTAAGGAGTGCATGACCATGGTCATCAAGACATCAGGTGAGCTCACACTGTAGGGATACATATTTGAGCAATGCTTATGAGAAGTTGTAAGGAAAGAGGTGGAAAGAAAGCAACTGGAAATGGGTATTTTATGTTAGGAAGTTTATAGAGCCATTGGAAGAAATGAGAATGCAAATGGAGCAAATTCCTCCCCTATATACGCTTTTAATGTTCCCAGACTAATAAATACCTGAACTAACTACATTGGAATGAAACACTGGTGTATCTTATATGGTTGTTTGCAATGTAAATTGGTAAAACAAGCAAACAAACAAACTCTCTAGAAAGAGATTTGTGAGTATGTTCCAAGGGACATAAAGTATTTCCTGAACATTTATATACCTAAGAACTAATCTTGAGAAAGAAAGTAATCCAACAGAAGAGGAAAGTCATTTGTAGAACTTAAGTTCTGAATAGAGTAAGGGCTCTGTGGAGGATAGGATGTAAGTCAACCAAGACATAGTAGAAAGCCCTACCGACCAAGGTAAAAGACCCAGGGGTGAGTGGAGAACGTGAGCTGGAAGACACAAACTAGAATGGCCTACAGTTTCCTGGCTTGGATGTCAGTCTTAACATCAAAATGGTCAAAGAGAAAAGAAAATACTGGAAAGATATACTGGAACTGCTGCATTTGAGAGGTTTGGATAGCTTAGCCAAATGGGGTGGCTGAGTAGACAAAAATACAGATCGGGAATTAAAAAACACCTACTCGGCTAGAGACACAGATTTAGAAGTCAGGCTATCTGAAAAAGGAATCCCTCAAAAGAAATACAACTATATTCATTGAATGGTACGCCAGTATGTACTTTTCATTATGAGTGCTATGCTGCAGTTTGAAAAAATACTCAAGATACAATATGAACTAAAACATAGGAAGAAAACAAAAGATGATTTAAAAAACTGGGAAGACAACATACTTCTGTGATTATAACTCATATATATGAGTAAAATTACTGAGTAAAGGTGGCAAAAATATAAACATTATTTAGAGTTTGCAGGAGAAGTAGGATGACAAAAATATTTTTATTAATGTTATTTTTACTGCTTTTGCTATAAACATTATTTGAAGGCATTCTTGGTTAATCTTTCATTTGATATGAATGAAATTATGAAGCTTAGAAATGATCTTAGAATCTGTGGCTTTTAAGTATTATTAAATAAAATATTAGATTAAAATGTAGATGTGTCCACTGTGAAACAAAATGAAGCAAACTCAAGAAACTTTGTTGGAGGGTCTTCATGTCTCCGTAAGTCTTCTCTTAGCACTTAAGTGAGAACCACAGTTTAAAAACCACTCAGGGTTCAGCCTCTCACCTCAGAAGAAGATGCAAACTCAGAGGCCTACACAGAGCTTTGATAGTCTCACTAGCAGTCTCTTTGTTTACACTTGAATATTTCCTGCTTTGTCCACATCCTCTCAGTTGGACCTTCTAGGATGGTTTTATGTGAAAAATTTTTGCTGAAATATCAAACTTAGGCTTTGTTTTCTATTCAAAATAGCATTAAACTGACATTATTATTACAGTAGCTGGACATTTTATGATGGTATTCTTAAGAATTATCATTCTTTTGTATTACCATAATTTTATTCTATGATTAATCAAGTGCATATTCCAAAATCAAACCATTTTGTTCCAGATACTAGTGCCAGATAAAATATAGGAGCACCAATCCAACTTGGGGTTCAAATAGACAATAGAAACATTTTTAGTATTTGCTTAGTATGAACACTTTTAGTGTAAGCATGTCCTATACAGTTATAATTCACTATCAAAACCACAAACTATAGCCTCTTGTCTCATTATTTGCAAACTCTGATGATTTCAGTCCTAAATTAAGGAGGTAAATCCATTCAAAAATCTGGCTTGGCTTGGTAACTGTGACCACAAGCCAAGAGTGGATACTGAGCACTAAATGTGCTTTATCTAAACTGAGATGTTTGGGAGTATAAAATACATACCAGATTTTGAAAACCTATTATTTAAAAATGAATGCAAAATATCTCATTAAAATTTTAACATTGATTTCATCTTGAAATGATGTATTTTAGATATGTTGGGTCAAAAATAAAAATATATTAAAATTAATTCCAACCATTTTTTCCATTTTAATCTACAGCTACTAGAATATTAAAAAATGGCATTTTGTGGATTGTATCATACTTCTGTTATGTAACACTGATTCTCTAAGCCTGTGGGAAGTTCTTACTTTTACTCGTGCAGAGGAGACTTTCAATAAGTAAATAAATATTAACAGTGTGTAGCGCAAATAAAAGTGCATCATACACAACAAGGCTAGCCCACCTGAACTGAGAGAAATGAGAGAATATCTTCATATGGGTAGATCTAATTTAATTTCACAAATGCTTTTGGGTTGTTTCAGGAATGCACACATTGTAAAATGTACATACCTCATATACAAATTAATATAATTGTTTTATTATTCCTATTTCTTAGCAAACTCCGGGATTGCTGATTTCTTTGTGATTTCAAAAATACACATCTGGGTGGGAGGTGTGGCTTAGGTGGTTGAGCAACATACAATGAGCAAACACCAAGCATCAGATAACAAGGTCAAGTCCCCATCTCAGAAAAATAACAACAACAAATAACCAAAAATATTCATGTTATTTCCTGATGGAGTCCTGGCATAACTCACTGTGGTTTAATTCTATTCAGTGACATTAAAAAATCTTATGTCATAGACACTGAAATTGGGAGGGAATCACAATGCATTTTCTGTTAAGGTCAAGATTTAATTTGTTATCAAAAGGTTCATGTAGGTAATTCTAATGTTCCCTGCCTCTATACTGCATTTCCCACCAGAAGTGTCCTCACTGATTTCACTTCTGTACAAATGTTGTCCTCTCACATGAAGATCTTCCGTGGCTCTATTGTCTTATATAGCAGACACTCTCCCATACTTACTCCAGATTTACTGTGTTTTTTCCTAATGGTGGCATTCTGTTTTATTCCATTCTGTCTGGATTGTATTCAATATTTCCTGTTTTCTGCTCCCCAAACATAAAGCTTTACAATGACAAAATGATCTACTGCAGTCAGGTTTCCATAATCTTGAGTCTTGTAACCTAGTTTGTAGGCAGGTGCTGTGATCCTATGATCTCTCTGATAATTCTTAGTACGTTTATTTCCTATGATTTCTTGCTCTGTATTATTATTTTTCAAATATCATAGAAGGTAAGTTTGAATTAACCTTTCCCTCACATTGGGCCTCTGTGCTGAGTCGGGCACATGTGAATACTGGGAAAACAGCAGGAATTTATACAGCCAAGGCTCCCAGCACTTAACAGTTTGCATTCCCAGATCTCACATTTCCTTGCTTTAAACTTCCTTTCTGAACTCACCTGCCAGAAAATTGACATACACACTTGTGCTGACAAATTTCTTTTCTATTTTTAAAGTGCAATTCATAAAATATGGAGCTCATTCCTTTGGTAAGACCTCCTTTCTGTAGATTAACTCACTTATTCTCACCGTAACATCAACATTGTTTCTCCCATTTTTCATCAGAAGAAATATAAGTGAGGAGAGAAACCAAATGCTCAGGTCACAGAATTCCTTAGTGACGGTGCCACATTTTGAATCTAGAAAAGCTAGCTCCGGAAATGTTTAACAACCCAGATGTACAGGGATAATGAAGCTGACATTGTGTATTTCCTGAAAGATAACTATTGTTGACCTCTTAGTTGAAAGTTTGAGATCATGAGTTATTTAATTTGCTTTGGACTTGCAGTCAGGTTGGAATTTTATCTCCATTTTAAAACAACCCAGACTTGCCCATTTTACAAGACTCAGCATGCTATAAAATCAAGATTCAGTCAAGAAAACAGAAATGCCTCGAGGCAGTTCAGAAAGAAGATTGTTTGCATTGTGATAGAAGAACTGAGGAGCTGTGTACCATGGGATGGGGGGAGAGGAAGGATACCCAGATATTAGGACAAAAGGGAACTGTTAGCTTTCAGAGGTCCATAGGCATAGAGAAAGGAGGCGACTTACAGGAAGATGCTACCACCACTATATGACACTGGGAGATGGTAGAGTTACCATAACCCATGAGCTGGAGCTTTCCAGTAAAAGAAAAACAAAAACAGTAAAATTAAAAAAGAGAAAACCTGGCAAAACTGTCTGGTAAAAGCTGAAACCAGAAGGAAAAACTGTAAGAGAAAGAATCACTACCCAGTACTTCTGGCTCACCCCCCCCTATAATCTTAGTACTTATGAGGCTGAGATTTGAGGACCACAGTTCAATACCAACTGAGACAGGAAAGTCCTTGAGACCCTCATCTTCAAAGAAGTAGTGATAGAGTACCAGTCTTAAGTTAAAAAGCTAAGGGAGAGTATCCTAGCCTAGAGTTCAAGCCTCAGTACCAGTACAACTCCCCCCCCCATCTCTTTCTCTCTCTCTCTCTTTCTCTCACAAACATACACAAGAATCAGACTTCTCCTTTGGTTCAATTCTTTATTCTCTCTTAGTGGTTTCTATAGGCCCAGGGTGTTAGAATCTAGTTGACAAAGCAGCCTGAGAAATATGGTTGCAAGCTACATTTGTTCTTGCAAAGAGAAAACAGTAGAAGAATGGCTCTCAGGCAAGCAGGTAAATGTCTAGCACATGTGGAGGTACTGTCACTCATATGGCCTCAGCATTTAGTTCCATGGTCATAGCAGCTGTTTGAATAAGCAAGGCTATCCATAGAAATGACTGTCTGCTATTAGTGGTAAGTACATCTATGTAGGAATTCCTTTAATTCTCACTTTTCAGTGAAGTAGGACTATGTAGATGGAAAACTGAGACACAATAACTGTTTCCTTTTACATTCTACAGTAAGAGGTGAAATCTGCGTTCAAAGGCGACTATCCCTGTCCAAAGCCTATCCTCCTAACCGCAGTACTGTAGCACCTCTCAAGAGTCTCGCCTGCCAAGTGCCTGTAATGTGTACTGTATTGCAGTGGTTTGTGAAATAGTTGCTTAGAAAAGTAGGTTTGAATAGTATGTAACTGTTGCTTTCTTGAGTTATGTCCTAGTTTTTCGTTTGCTTTAGATGTATCTCACAGTTTTGTCCAGGCAAGACATGGGCTACAATCTTCCTACCTCCATTTCTTAAGTAGTAGGGATTAGTTGTGTTTTTGAGATAAAGTTTTGTCAACTTTTGCCTGGGTTTGGATCAAACATCCTATCTCCACCTCCCAAATAGCTGTGATTACAAGTTATGTACTGATGTTTTCAGCAAATGTTAAATTTGTAACGTTTACCAACTTAGTTTTTCCTTTGTTCTTTGTGCTTCAAAAGTCTCATTTTTAATAATCTGTTCGTGTATAAGCCTTCTCATCTTCATCAGTGTTTTCTTTGGAAGGTAGTGTCTACAGTGTCAAAAATTGGGTATGTGTTCTTCACACATCTCAAAGGTAATACTAGTGGTAAAACCACTCCTTATTTTCCAAGTACAAGATTCCTTTGAATCTTGGAAAGTTATTTTAAATTAGGCAATGCAGCAAAAGTTCCTTTGGTTATCATCTATATTTGATAGCTTATTACTATATTTGTGATCTCTTAAATTAACAGGACAACACTGTGAGTTTTCTGATAGAAATATCTACTACATTTATTTTATATAATTTTCTGTCGATGGATAGATAAATAGATATGTGTTGAAAGTAAGTCTGGAACTCAAAGCACGGGCATTGACACTTAGCTTTTTCAGTCTTCCACTTGAGACACAGCTCCATTTCCAGCTTTTTGATGGTTTATTAAACAATTGAGTCTCCCAGACTGTTTTTGAACCAAGATCCTCAGATCACAGCATCCTGAGTAGTTCAGACTATAGGCATGTACCACTAGCACCCTTTATTTTTATTTTCATTTTTTTATGGTCAAGATGATGTACAGAGAGGTTACAATTACATAAGTAAGGTAATAAGTGCATTTCTCGTCAACTTTGTTACCCCTTCCCTCATTTTTCTCCCAGTTTCCTTCCCTTCCCCCGAGTTGTACAGATTATTTCCAACATATTGTCTTGTGAATATTCCTGTGCATGGGTTTCCCCCTTGTCCTTTGCTTCACCATTCTGTTGTCACTAGCACACGTTTAAAGTACTTACTTTCTCAAGATGAGAAAATTCAGGTGGATGTATCCCTGGCCACTAAGTAGTGGGAAAGAGCTTTGAACACAAGTATGTCTAAGTTACAAAACTTACAGTTTCCAACAGGAAAACACACTGAGATAAAGGCAGTGCAGCTTCTCCTGCTCCTTAGTATGCCTAAGGAGCAATTATGCTAATTATGCTGTGTTCATACTGTACATTCTGTGTGTGTGTGTGTGTGTGTGTGTATGTGTAAGTACTGGGACTGGAACTCTGGGCCTTGTGCTCTTCTTGTTTTTTTTTTTTTTTTTTTTTGTCGGTCGTGGGGCTTGAACTCTGGGCCTGGGCGCTGTCCCTCAGCTCTTCAGCTCAAGGCGAGTGCTCTACCACTTGAGCTACAGCGCCACTTCCGGTTTTCTGGTGGTTTATTGGAGATAGGAGTCTCACGGTCTTTCCTGCCCGGGCTGGCTTTGAACCGCGATACTCAGATCTCAGCCTCCTGAGTAGCTAGGATTACAGGCGTGAGCCACCAGCGCCCGGCTTCTTCTTGTTTTTTTACATTCAAGACTGGTATTTTATGATACATCTCCACTTCCAGCTTCTTGCTGGATACTTAGAGAGTCTCATTGACGTTTTTCTCCAGATCTGGCTTCTAACTAAGATCCTCACATCTTAGCTTCCTGATTAGCTAGGATCATAGACATAAACCACCCGATCCTGGCTCCTTTTTCATCTTAATAACAACTTTTGTGGCCAAGAAAAACAGATGAGGGGTTGGGAAGGTGGCTCAGTGGTAGAGCACTTGCCTTGCATGCTCGAGGCCCTGGGTTCGATTCCTCAGCGCCACATAAGAAAAAGCCGGAAGTGGCGCTGTGGCTCAAGTGGTAGAGCGCTAGCCTTGAGCTGAAGAGCTGAGGAACAGCGCCCAGGCCCAGAGTTCAGGCCCCACGACCGGACCCAAAACAAACAAACAAAAAAAGAAAAACAGATGATAACAACTGAAGGAATAAATTACTTCAGTGAGAACATTACCAAACATATATTTTAAATGTAACTGAGAACAAATATGTAATGAAGAAATTCAGCGGGGCGCCAGTGGCTGACACCTGTAATCCTAGCAACTCAGGAGGCTGAGCTCTGAGGATCGCAGTTTGAAAACAGCCTGGGCAGAAAAACCATTGTGAGACTCTTACCACCAATATACTACTCAGAAAAAGCCAGAAATAGTGCTGTGGCTCAAGTGGTAGACTGCTAGCCTTGAGTACAAAGAGGCCCAGGGACAGTGCCCAGGCCCTGAGTTTAAGCCCCCACGACTGGCAAAGAAAAGAAAAGAAAAAAGAATTTCATCTCCTTCTCTCTCACATCTCTGCATTTCCTCCAGTTGGGTTTCTGGATATAACTGTTTATTGGGAATGATGATTTTAAAATTGAAAAAAGGCACAGTTGTCCTCTGAGCACATATTTTCTTCTGGGCTCTGACCACAAGCACTGAGTTTGACTAGGCTCTGTATCAAAATCAAATCCAGAGAGACATTCCTAAACTTGAACCTTTTGTCCTCACTCACTTCCTGCTGAGCCAGTGACATCCCTTTGCTGGCCCTTGGTCAAGCCCTTCGCACAGAATAAGGAGCAGTGTTCTCCAGGGCAGCAAAAGCTTGCAGATGGTTAAAAGGAGCGTGGGATGCAACCAGATGCCAGTTCTCTTTTTTGAGGGGGTTGCATTCAGAGGTCAAGAGGAAAAGAGCAGCTCAGTGTGGCTCGCGATACTGATAGATGGTACAACACATTCAAGTCCTTGTGCGATCCATGAATTCTTCAGGCTTCAATCTGTGGCCCCTACACACAAGCCATGTGTTAGCAGGCAGGCTTCAATTTCAATATTAGTGGCTCTCTTCAGTATATGATTCCTCCGTTTCCTACACAACTGGCAATTTTCTTTGAGGGTATTTTAGTACCATTATCCCAATGCTTTGCTATTATCTCTGAAGTGTTGTTTTCCAGCTATTTTCTGCCTCTGTAAGGACATAGGTGGTTTAGCTATTTTATCAATGAAATTTGAGCCTGTTAGTGTAGCAGATGCTTGTTATTTTCCTTATTGCTCTTATTCCACTACCTAAGAGAGGAATCATTTGCAGCAAGAAGACCCCTTAAGGAAATGTGTAGCTGCTCAGTGAGGTTCACAGAGGAGCAGCCTGAATATCACCTGGGAGCCTGTACAAATGTGCAGACTTAGATCCCACTCCACAACTCCTGAGTCAGGTCTGCACTTTAACAAGATCCTTTGTGTTTCATGTTAAATGAATGTTTAAGAAACTGTGATCTGGCCCATTTCCACACTGACAGATGTGTCTTCTAAGCTGATCTCAAAGGGGCTTTCTAGCCTCTTTCTGAATACTATGGGTAAAGGGACGTCACTCACACAACACTTGTTGGACAGTGAACTGTGTCTCTGTGAATGCTGCTTTTAGACTTTCATTTATCTCTTTATCTCTTTAACCAGTCTAATGTCTTAAGGAGGGTGATACCTTCCCCCTCCTAACTCTCTTGCTTTCTTTGGGAATTTCTTTCTCTTTCTCTCTTTCATTTCCTTATCTCCATGTCCTTCATTCACTGTTTATAACAACAGTTTTTCAACCAGTTTTTCCAACTTTTTCAATATGATTACTGTTTTATTCTAATTGTGAAGTTGGCAGTTCTCTCATAACACGCACTGTCTAAAATGGAGTAGTATACTCCATCAGATGTATTAGATCAGTCCATTTTATCATGACTTTGTAGGAAAGTATGAGGATGTATATTAATTTAAGAAAAAAGCTCCTGAGGCTGACTCTCAAATCAGTTCTCCTTCGGGAGCTACCAGAATACCATTTGTAGAAGGATCCAACGTACAGCATTGTTGTTTCAGATGCCTTTAATAAGTAGAGAAAAAAATGACAGGAAGTAGCTACTTAAATAAGAACTATACTACATTGTACTAAAGCATTGATACTAGAATATAGACCTACATGTGTTTTTCTTTTTAAGTTTCCATTCCCTGGAGTTCATTTTGATAAATATTATTTTATATGATTAGAGGCACATAGGTAGTGCATCTTGGTGAGAACTACATTTTGAACTTAAATTAGCTACAGTTGCTATCTGGTGCTATTTACAATAATAACATCCTAAAGTAGTGTTTAGGCTATTCTGTCTAAACATGAAGTATTGTACTGGTATTAGTAAATGAAGCTTTAGAATCAGAAAGCAATTGACTCAGATGGACTCAGATACATGGAGTGGACCTGGGTCTGAAATTCTGCCTACCAACTAAGTAATTGGGAGCACAGTGTGTATGATGAGTACCTTAATTCCTAGCTAAATGTCTGTTCATTTATTATGTCCTGTATGAATTAGCAGTCCCAAAGTCTGAGCTTTGTATCATATTTCATAACTGTTGGTTCTTACTTGCAAAAATGCCAAATAAGAAATATCAATTACAAATTTTATTTCAAGGTAGTATAGAGACATTACTTACTTTCTCCATAGAAGTATCAAACCTAATCTTCCTATTCAATTTTTATTTCCTTTTGTCTTTTTATTCTCAAAAACTCAAGTTTTTGAGTGATTGTCCTCAAATCATAATTGCAAAGAAGCAAATTGGAACAAGTAATGAAGAAATGCTAAACATGTCTGTCATATTCAGAAGTGCAAATCAGTTTAGTAAATTTCTCTCCTTTAGTTGGTATGCATCGTCCTAGATTTCCTGCAAATTAGTAGTAACCACAGCAACATACACTATTTGACTGTCAGTGTTATATAAGAAATTGACCACTTGAAATGCTCCTGACCTTAAGCAATTTACCAATAACATTTTCAGAACCATATTATACTTTAATTTTTATGACATTTCTTGCTTATTATGGAATTACCTTTCTAATTGTACTTTTCTTTGAGATTTCAAACCTTCCTTACCATGGCATACATAGTCAAAATACATAGAAATTGAGGAAATGACTCTTTTGAAAATTTTGTTCTTATGTTGTCTGTAAAAACATAATACAATGTGGCTTTAATTATTCCTATGTTAGAGTTGAAAAGGAGGAGGAAAATTGTGAGCTTGGGAGAATCTATTGATTGTTCTAAGGTGGATTTATTAAGACCATTTGTGCACTCTACAATGGAATACCCTGGAGCCACACCATGTGTGAGGACCATTCTATCCAGTATCCAGTCTTCCAAACAATGACGACAGCAGTTAGAAATAACACAAATTTTAATTATGATCATGTAGTGGAAAGGGAGATGGAAGATGGCAAGAGCAGGAAATAGATTACTCCTATTATGCATACACAGACACTTTTACTAATTCACAAAATTTTATCATTTAAAAACTCAGGAATCCCTGAGGAGACATTTAATCATGTTTGTTTACTTCCTTATTTAATCAAAATCCAAGTAGGAACTTTCTGTCATTAAGAGAGAATAAGCAAAATAGCTAAGTAAATACAGAATAACCATCCTGTAGGAAGATTTTAATTTACTTAAAATATAAAGCACTAAGTGGACTCATTGCCTTGCTCATGTAACTGTAACCCCTCTGTACAGTATCTTTGCAATAAAAATATATTAATAAAATATAAAATACAGCATATACCAATCCATTTTGAAATTGTTTACATAGACCATTCCAAGGGAAACATTACTAAATGACAAGATCTCTGCAGATGTGGATACTTGGATGCAATTTCAGTATCAGTTCCCTAGTTAAGTAATATAATTTGTAAGTTGTATTCTCTAATTTATGAAGAAGTATAACCCACAAGTAAGACCATGGTGAATTTACAGGACATCTGTATAAGCAGAATCTGTAGCACTATTTACAAAATTTCTTTAGCATTTCATAAATCACATGGGTAACTATTATAAAAGGAAAGAAAATATCTGAAAAGAACTAGTATAGTTTAGGGTAGATGGGGAATTCAATGATTGCACTTACAGCACTCTAGATAAGGTGGATATTATGTTTCATTGGATAGTTTCATGTATACTAAAGGATAAAGAAACTCAAACTCATTGTGTCCGACTATACGTTCACAAAAGAAATCACTTCTGAGACCTCAGAAGTGTAAGATTTTACCCATCTAGCTAGCTGGCAATTCTGCATCTGTGAACATCAAGTCAACTGTGATACTGACCACAGATGATAGCACCAGGTCCACTCAAGCCCAAGCCTGTCTACCCCTTCTAATACCAGTCTAGTCCCAGCTTGTCTTACAAGGGCTTCCAAAGAAAGCTGAGCATAGAGGTCCCTACATCCCTAGCACGAGTTTGCTGGATTCACCTGAGCAGCTCACAAAACTCAGAGAAACACTTTGGTTTACAGGTTATTGTAAAGAATGTCACAAAGCACATTAATGAAGAGACATTTAAGACAGTGTGGGATAGGGGCATGGCGTTTTCCTGTCCTCTCCAGCCCCCCCCCCCAGGAACCTTCCTGTGCCCAGCTGAACCTGTCTTTTGGGGGATATGTCGCATGCACTTCGGTCTCCATGCATGCAGCATAGAAAGATTGTAGACAGATAAAAAAAAATTGATGTCTTCTCCAGGAAATTGGCTAGAACCCATGGTGAATGAGCAGGGTCTTACAATCTCTGACAACAATGGTAGGTCAGATACTTTCTTGAGGGCCAGCTCCAAAATAACACAGTGGAAGAAGATTAGATGATCTTTGATCTGCCTTGGGGAAGAGAAATTGTAGTCGACTTGCTTTGAGAGGAGATGAATGTGGGTCCACAACCAGCTATCTGCTTAGTTACCACAGATACTATGTAAGTATTTTGTTTATGCTGGTTTATTCCATTCTCCTCTGGGAATATAATCTTTCCTTTCAAAAGCCTTCTTTCCTTAATACCCATCCAAGCTGACCCTATTGTATACCCAGACTTAATGCCTTTCAAATCTTAGGCAGTTTATAATATTTGTGCAGAAGTTGATAAACATAAGTGGAATTTTGATAATAGATAAAATTTTATATTGTACACTTTTAAGAAGAACTAAATTTAGAAGGGCCAGGTTTCTCTATTTGGAAATGTACTAGGTATATTAAAATGTTTGCAATAAGAATTTATAGCTCTAAAATTTGATGTGGGCTAAAAATAAAATTTTCAAATTTTGCATGGAGAATAACTGACACAGAAAATAATCTCAGTGAAAGCAAAATGACATGTACATGTTCTTCTCATTAACATTTGTCATATCTATGAGAGGAGCACCAAAAGGAATAATGAGAGTAGAAGACAGTAGGTCATATTATTGTTAGTATATTATGTAATGAAGGCAAATTTTATAATTGTTGCTCCAAAACAACACCTGAGGTTTAAGTAATTAAATTGAAGTCCATTTTGTCTTGCTTATTAAAACAAAGTATTTTCAGAGACCTGATCAGAAACATAATCTAATTATTTGAGCACAAGTGACACCATTACATCTCTACCAACATGCCTCATCTTTAACTGTTGAATGCTGTTGAATAAATGAATCCAGCATGAATCAATGGATGCTCAATTTTATTTATATCTTTGTCAAGCATATATAAGAAATTTTGTATCACTAAATAAAGTAAAACACATTGAAAACTATTTTTTAAATTATCGTTATAAGTTGTAAGGAATGTAACAAATAATATATTGCTCAATGTTATCTCTTCTACCATCTCCTTCTTTCCCAATCCCACTCATTGCACTCAAGCGACATGGTTCCATTTTCACATATGTACAATGTACACTGACTGTAATGGCTGTATTCACCCACGCTTCCCTGCTGTATTCATCTTCTCTTCCTTGTGATCCTCCCCCTCAAAACAAAAACAAATTAAAAGTTTTGCCAGTACCATTTTTCTTTATGTCTGTTGGAATATATTTATTAAAAGAATATGAACACTTCAGGTATCTAAATTACTGCAAGTTAAAATAAAAATTCATGATTCAATTGTGTAAATTAATGATTTATTGGAATATCTAATACCAGAAAGCAACTTAGAAGTTAATCTGAATGCTTTTATTTTTTTCTTTCACATACCAATAAAATGTTTCTCTTATCTTTCTTCTTCTCCTTTCCCCTCTATTTTTTCCTCGCCTTTCTCTTCTTTCTTTCCTCCTCTTCTTCTACCTGATTCCTAATTGGTTTTCTTCTTCCAGCTTGTCTTTTTTAAATTAGTATGGAATTAAGCCCATAAACATTTTGGTCTGCAAAACTATTTTGTATTGAAAATATAGCATCTCCTTACTGGAAGCCAGCAGCAACGACTCTGTTGGTTCTTAAGTTCAGACCATGATTTAGAGATGTAATTACCCCAGAGTTGTTGAGAGAACTTGGAAGAGTATTCTGCACTTCCTGCCAGGCTAACTGCTAGATTCCTTATATTTTGAGTTGTTCCATGTGCATTCATCTTCTTTACAGGCCTAAGATATGTTCAGGGTTTCTATAGAAGATACAAGGAAAAGTCTTATTTAATAAACACAAAAATTGGAAGCTGACTTTAATTCTAGTGTACCTGTTAAGTGTCAGCTTGGCCTTGTACAACTGCCACCTTTCATTTTGGTTGTGAGTATAACTAGTGTCCTGACCCCTTAATATGGAAAATTGGAAATCATTTCCTTCTCTTCCATCTTTGCTTTTCTTATGTCAGACAAGTAATTGACACATAGTATTTCTCAGCAACTTTCATACTTTACACATTTATTACATAATTTTTCTCATTTGAGTTACAAACAAACTGGCAAATGAGCTTTTGTCTTTTTATTCAAGTGTGAACTTTCATTAAATTACCTGTATTCAATTCTTTTCCTCCACTAATATCTTTACTGGTTTGATTATTGTATTTCTTTCTTCTACAGAACATATAGAGACAAAATAGAATATAGAAGGTAAGGATAGAGGCTAGGAAGGTGGCTCAGTGGTAGAACACTAGCCTTGAGCTGAAGAGCTGAGGGAAAGTGCCCAGGCCCAGAGTTCAGGCCCCACGACCAGACACCCCCACCCTCCCACCAAAATAAAGGTAAGGATAGAGAGAAGCACACAAAGACCTACAGAATGTAGCAGGAGAAGAAAGGTTTTCAGGAAATAGAACTGAGGTGGTAGATAACACATGGGAAAAGTCATTTGTGCTACATGATGACCAGCATGTGATAATCACACACTATTAAAGACTGGCATATGGTAATCTTATAGCATAAACTCTGGCATAAGGTAAACAGACACCTATAAGGATTGACATGGGGTAATTATGTGCTAGTAAACCAACACTGTGATAATTATACACCAGTAAGGACCAACATGCAATAACCATACACTTGTAAGGACCAGTACTGGTGTTTGATCATCTTATGCCAGCCCTTAATCAAACACACCATCTAGTACCAGCCTATGGTATTTATATAGCAATAAAGACTGACACAAGGTAACCCTACATCAATAAACACAGGACTGGCATAAGGTAATTACACATCTCTATTGACCAGCAGACAGTCGTCATATATACCCATAAAGACCAGCATGTGGCAATCATATACCAGGAAAAATCAGGGCTGGCATGCCACTCTCAGACACCAGTGAAGACTGGCATGGGATAATAAATCATGCATTAGTGAGGACAGGCATCTTAAAATTATTCCTCAGTAAAGACTGGCATGAGGTAATTATACACCTGTAAGGACTGACATCAGTGATCATAATAGCGCAATGAGCACTGGCATGCAGTAAACCATGCACAAAAAAATTCCAGGACTAGCATGCAGTAATCATACACTTGAATAAGGCCCAGCATGGGATAACCATTCACCTATTACTAGTTAATATAATTATACAGCAGTAAGGACTGGTGTGAAGTCATCAGACCACAGTTAAACAAATGAAGAACATGAACAAATTTAAAAATCAAAATCTCCAGCAGGTGCCCAGTAGCTCACTCCTGCAAAATTAGCTTCAGGAGGCTGAGATCTGAGGATCACAGTTCGAAGCTAGCCTGAGCATGAAGGTCTGTAAGACTCCCCCCCACCCCATGACTAACATTTGTCTGAACTTCCAGTTTTCTTTTTTCTATGTAGTTTTAAAAATTATTATCTGTGGGGCTGGGAAGATGGCTCAGTGGTAGAGCGCGTGCCTTGCATGCCTGAGGCCCTGGGTTCGATTCCTCAGTACCACATAAGCAAAAGGAAAAAAGCCGGAAGTGGCGCTGTGGCTCAAGTGGTAGAGCGCTAGCCTTGAGCTGAAGAGCAAACAGTGCCCAGGCCCAGAGTTCAGGCCCCACAACCGGACCCCCCCAAAAAATTATTATCTGTAAGTAGTTGTGTAAATGAGTTGTCACTTCACAAAGCACTGTATAAATACACTATATCTTCATCAATATCACCTCTTTGAACTTCCTTAACCAGGCTTCTCCTTCCCACCCCATTCCTCTTCTTTTATAGGACATATAGTAGATTCTTGTCTCCATTTTCCTCCTCTTCAATTGTCTACTCCTTTCCCCTTGACTCCACTCCACCCCTATCAGATACCCATTTTCTGGTGTTTTATTTTGTTGAAATTTGATGTTGTCTTTCTGAGGAATTACACTATTTGAGATCACTGTTAAATCTACCATAAATCATTTAATACATTTGTATACACTTGCATATCACCCAACATATTTATGAGTTTGTAAGAATGAGACTCTTATCTCTAATTTACCATGAAAAAGCCAACAGTAGAGTACCAGCCTTAAGTGAAAAAGCTAAGGAACAATATCCAGGCCCTGAGTTCAAGCCCTTCTACTGGCACAAAAAAACAAACAAGCAGATAAAAATATCAATATCCCTAACTACAGTATGATAATATTTTCAGTCACAATCAAAATTGCTTAGGATATATTTGTTCTCTCAATCAGCACAATACTTTATATCTATATTTTAACTGTAAATTTATTTCAAGCTGGTAAACAATGCCTGCACCTATTTATGAAGCACTGTGATGTTTTAATACAAGTAGGCATTATACAAAGTTTAAGTCAAAGTCTACATATTTATGTCCTTTTCTATCTGTTTGGTATAGAGAAAATATTAGAAACTCATTGTTAAACCTTTTACAATACATAGCACATTTTCCACACCAATGCTTCCCTACTGTGAAACAGCACACCCAGATCTTCTTATTCCTGATTGTATCTTATTTTAACAACAACAAGAAAACAATGAAGACATGAAAAATCAATAATAAAATTAACTTGCCTGAAAGCAGTTATGTTTATAAAATATTTGTCTAAGTAATTTTTGAGTCTATAAATACAAAATAGAAACAGAAACATCTTGTTTGTCAAAGAATGAAGTCCAAGTGAGATCAGAATGACCTCTCTGCTAAACACCTTCACTGGTGATTGGTTATCTTTCAGAAATGTGGTGGTGGGGGGGCAAATTTGTTGAACTTGATAGTTTAGCAAGAAGCATTGTCATGTTCCAGTGCTTCATAAGCCCAGCTATGGGCTTACTGTTGTCACTCCAGATTACTTAACCTGAACCATTGCTTCCTTCATTCTTTTTGTATATGGGGATGTGTCCTTTGTCCTTTACTTGTTCGATTTTTCCCCTTCATTCATGAGGAGACATAAACAATGTGATTTCAAAAGGAAACCTTGTGATCTGTTGCAGAGCCGTGCTACGTAGCTGGATATTTATAGAGTAAGAGGTGTTCCATGTGTCCTCTGCTGAGGAGTCTGACGTTCTTGCTAAGTACCCTTCCCTTGGCATTTGAGCATCTCAGATGTTCTTGCTGAGACAGCAAGGAAAATGTGATTGTGCCTTGTACAGGTTACTGTCCTGGTAATAAACATGATTATAAGCCTCTATCTTCCTCAACATTTATAAAATTTGGACATAATCTCCAGGAATGAATAATAGAACTCAGATAATAAAAGTCTTGTTTATGTTTGGGTAGTTCATGGGGCACACACACACACACACACACAGACACACACACACATACACACACATACACACACACAGACACACACATACACACACAGACACACACATACACACACAGACACACACAGACACACACACACAGACACACACACACACACACAGACACACACACACACACACACAGACACACACACAGACACACACACAGACACACACACACAGACAGACACACACACACAGACACACACACAGACACAGACACACACAGACACAGACACACAGACACAGACACACACACAGACACACACACACAGACACACACACACACACAGACACACACACAGACACAGACACACACAGACACAGACACACACACTCACACACACACAGACACACACACAGACACACACAGACACACACACAGACACACACACGCACACACACAGACACACTCACACACAGACACACACACAGACACACACACACAGACACACACACAGACACAAGACACACACACAGACACACACACAGACACACACACAGACACACACACAGACACACACACAGACACAGACACACACACAGACACACAGACACACACACACAGACAGACACACACACACAGACACACACACAGACACACACACAGACACAGACACACATACACAGACACACACACACAGACACACAGAGACACACACATACACACACACACAGACACACACACAGACACAACACAGACACACACACAGACACACACAGACACAGACACACACACACCGACACACACACACAGACACACATACACACACAGACACACACAGACACACACAGACACACACACACAGACACACACACACAGACACACACACATACAGACACACACACAGACACACACAGACACACACACTCACACACACACTCACACACAGACACACACACAGACACACACAGACACACACACAGACACACACGCACACACACAGACACACACACACACAGACACACACACACACACACACACATATATATATATATACTATCTTTTACTATCTTTTATCATGTAGCAGCTCATTCTTATCCTCTTCCTTTTTTCTTGTACTTGAAAACCGCTGTAGAAGCCTGATTGGCTATTTTGAATATTAATCTATTTATTCTATTCCTTGGAATAACAGGAAAATGCCATTCTGAAGCGTAGAAGGCATGAATTTCCAAGGTGCCTGCTAATATCTGTCATTCAATAATTATTGTTTATTTTACTTTCTCTCTCACCTTCTCTTATTACTAATAATTAAGTAGAGCATGAGGAATTGCCAATTAATTCCACTAGCTTTCATTTTCTTCATATACAAGATGATGATTAGATAAAGACCAAACTTATAAATATATGTATTTCCACAAATCTGTTATTTGACTTATACATGGTGCCATTCATACTAGTACATTTGAAGGCAAGAACCTTTTACAAACTATGTACCCTCTGTAGATATGCCCTGATGACATTCTGGGTGGAGTGAATAGGGCCCAGGTTATACATTTTCTAGTACAACATGCAGGGTAGATGCTAAGGTTTTTCATAGAATTGATTAGAGAGCTTGGTACAAGTCGCTCACCCCTGTAATCCTAGTTATTCTGGAGCCTGAGATCTGAGGATCATGGTTGGAGGCCAGACTGGGCAGGAAAGTCCCATGAGAGTCTTATCCCCAGTTATCCAGCAAAATGATGAATGTAGAAGATAGCGCAAGTTGTAGAGTGCCAGTTTTGAGTGAAAAAAGTTAAGTGACAGAACTCAGATCCTGAGTTCAAGTCCCATTTTCCAAGCTCTTAAAAGTGTGAAATTCAATTCTTTCCCAAGTAAGCATAATTCTGAGTGTAAAAGTATAACCACTTCTCCAATCTGAGACACATTAATACACATTTTTAACCTTCTAACATCCACTTTACATAGTGACAAAAGTCAGAACATGGGTCCTCAACAGGATGGATACCAACTTAAGTTCATCAACTGGATTTCGGTTCTTTTGCATGTCTTGCCTTCTAATCAGTTGTTAAGTGTCTGTATTTTATACCAATCAATAATAAAGTCATCATGAGCCAGAAGCACTTAGTTCATCTGGTCAGTTTAGATATTCTTTTTCAGTTTCTAATACAGACATTTTTAAACTACCGCTACCATAAAACTACCCTCCTTTAAGGTAATACATCTCAGTTATTGCTTGAAGATTAAGAAAGTCTGTTTCTAATCAATTTAGTTAAGCATGTGATTTACCATGGTTTAAATTTCTGTCAACATGATAGGCCATTCCTTAAATCATTCCTAAATCTGTTGCACTTACCTGTTCATTTTATTCATGGTAATATAAATACAGAATGATTACATATTAAACACTGTGACTCAAATTAAGAAAAGAACCAAGGTTAAGCACTGATGACTCACACCTGTAATCCTAACTACCCAAGAGGCTGAGATCTGAGGATCTAGCCTGGGGAAGGGGTGTCTAAGAGACTCTTTTCTCCATTTAATTAGCAAAAACCCTCACACCTGTAATCCTAACTACCCAAGAGGCTGAGATCTGAGGATCTAGCCTGGGGAAGGGGTGTCTAAGAGACTCTTTTCTCCAATTAGCAAAAACCCAGAAGTGGCTGCCATAGGAGAGTGCTATTATTGAACAAAAAAAAAATCTCAGGAACAGCTCCTCGGCTCTGAGTTCAAGCAAGTGCAAGTACCACAACCCCCCCCCCCAACAAGCACACATGCACCCACATGCACAGAAAGAAAAGTGAAGAGAAGGGGAAAAGAGAGAAGAGAATCAAAGCAAAGGAAAGGAAAGCACAGCAAAAGGACCAGGCTTATGTCCTTGTTTATCCGACTATGTTATGCCTGGTGATTGGGCATCAATCACACCTGCTACTTCATGTCGCAGTGTTTAGAAGGGTGTGGTGTCTTCCTAACCTTTATCTTGGTTTAATAAAGGAAGGTCATTATTTCCCTTATCTTTTTAGGAAATGCATGGCTATATAGCAATGTCCAAATGCATACCCTGTACTGTGGGAAAATGACACCATTGGAGAAAAATTGGCACAGTCTCTAAAAATATGATAGGCCTACTGGGCACTAGTGGCTCAATCCTGCAATTCTAGTCTGAGACGTGAAAGACTGTGGTTAAAAGCCAGCTCAGGGAGCAAAATCTACAAGATTTACAAGAATCCATCACCAATTAACCAGTAAAAGTCTAAAATAGAGACATGGCTCAAGTGGAAGAGCACCAACCATGGACAAGAAAGCCAAGTGAGAGTGTAAGGCTCTGAGTTCAATTTCACAAAAGAGAAAACCAGTGCAACAGCAATATTCACAAGACAATATGGGTTGGGAGGGAGGGAAAGTGGGATAAAATGAGGAGGGGTAACAAGTTGGACAGAAACGTACTCACTACCTTACTTATGTAACTGTAATCCCTCTGTACATCACCTTGACAATAAAAATTTTTTTAAAAGAAAGCTTGATATTTATCAAAGGGAAAAGCTAACTTTTAATTAATTAATTTTGACAGTTTTATTTTCTGAAATTCCTTTGTAGCTTCAGTTAACATTGCTAGATATTTTTAAGATGGCCCATTTTAAGTTTTAACTGTGATAATTTAGAAGTAAATTATGGTCAATTAATTATATTTTAAACACATTTGTATTATCCATTGGCTTTTGATTTGGGCCCACAATTTCTAGCTGATGTGTTATCCATGCAGATTGTATTTAGCTATTTGAATATGGTGGAGAATTATAATTGCAACACAGGAATTAGTGAAAAGTTTTTTTGTTGTTGTTTTTGTTTGTTTGCTAGTAGGGCTTGAACTCTGGGCCTGGGTGCTGTCTATGAGCTCTTTCGCTGAAGGCTAGTGCTCCAGGACTTTGAGCCACAGTCCCACTTCTGGTTTTCTGGCAGTTAATTGGAGATAATAATCTTGTGGACTTTCCTGGGTGGGCTGGCTTTGAACCGTGACCGCCAGATCTCAGCCTTCTGAGTAGCTAGATTGCAGGCATGAGCCAATGGCAACCCATGAAAACTTTTTTGGTCAGATAAATTGTTGATTAAATGAAAGGATTTGGAGAAAATACAGCACAGCACAAATTGAGAAAGGAAAAGCAAATCATCAGTATGGTATTTGTTGACCAGTGGTTTTATGGACGTACAAAAAGTATATCTCATTCTGATAAATTAAAATGACTGCAACAAAAACTGGCACAATTCAGCACATACCTTACAAGACCATTTATCTAATGTTTATCTGCAAAAGACACTCCACATTTCAGAGCATGTTCGAATCACAACAATAAAACACATCTGCACTCTATAGCAAAGATGTGTGTGTAAGTGATAGTAATGATCATGCCACAATACTGCTTTAAAAATGTCACTTAGTGTTTGTTTCCATCTTCCCAATTTGTGTGAAATCATAAACACATCACTCTGTAATCTCATTTGCTGGTTTGTAAAATTTCACTGAAAGTTTTCCAGTACATGCCAACTGTTAAAATCCTTTGCCTAAGACTAAAGAGAAACCATTTGCCATCACCAATAGGTT
The DNA here is from genome assembly GCF_000151885.1 of Dipodomys ordii. Lineage (NCBI taxonomy): Eukaryota > Metazoa > Chordata > Mammalia > Rodentia > Heteromyidae > Dipodomys > Dipodomys ordii. Next base: position 2,482,160 of record NW_012267326.1, read on the forward strand.
TACTCTGCCCTTTGGCTGTAAATAATCCTAATTAACTTTTTCTACCCTCTGGAAATCTTGGAAGTTAATGGAGTTGTTTTGGAAATGGAATTTGGCAAAAATCTATTCTACATTACAATCTCTTCCACAAACTTTCCCTGGATGCTTAGTCATAAAGAAGTTGTGAGGCCAGTGGAACAACTCTCTGTTCTAGAAAGCATTTAAGAGTGAGTAGACTGATGTCATTGCTCTCCTTTTTATTGCTGACAAATAGCACTTTAGACACAATGGATGGAGGATGATCAGGAGGGTGTATTTAAACTGCATAGTTCATCCTATGAACTGATTTTAATTCAAGCAAATATTCTTTTGGACTTGTTTTCCATCTATCAGTAAATGATCTGTTTCTGGTCTATGTGCGGTCTTGTAATTTGATATGTCAGCAACACTTGATTGCATGAATTTAAGAATTAAGTGGACTAATCTTACTTCTCTTTGAAACTTTGAATCTTTACAGAATGAACTAGATATGTATATGACAGCACTTTTTAACAGAGATGTTAGGATGGTGAGTTAGTCTCAAATTTCTTACTGATTGGTGTTACTTTCTCAAGCAGAATATTTGCAAAAGGCAATTCCCAGAATCTCTTGGTAAGCATGCATGTTCTCTGGGTACACTGACATTTATAGCCATCTCATAAACTAGAAGCTTGGTATTCAAAGAAACAATTTCTTAATATGTATGAATGTGCATATGCAGGTGTGTGTCTGTTTTTCAATAACCAAGTAACATTAGCATTCATAATATGCTAGATTGTCATATTTCAACTTTTTTTGAGACTGTCTAAAACAAAAAAGAATTACATCTACAATTGCAAAATAATTATTATGGTGGTTTCTTTTTATCTTATTCTGTGCATCACTTTTGTTATAGACACGTGTTTTATTCTAATAGCTACTGATTTGGAACATATGTTATGGTAACTATACTACTCTCTGTCATATTTCACTACTCTAACCTTGAAAGGGGTTAGCAAGACTTGGAGACATGTCAGAAGAGCTTACCCAGCTCATACATTAGCTTTGTCACACGGCAATGCTGCAGAAATGAGCTGCAAATTCTGAACAGCATATTGAGTTTGTGATTTATTTGTTCTGTGGGCAGGTCAATTAATTATTTTGCTCTGATACTACCATAAATAGAAAGAGAGAGAAAATGAATTGTCACATTCGGTGCCTGTCTCTCTTACCACTTAGGATGACAAAAAGCAGTTTCTTCCCTGACTGTGGGAGATAACTTAAAATACAAGAATGGGCTTCACCTAAAGCTGACCCACAGGTCAGTGTGCATCAGAGATGGTCTGTGATGTAATGTGAAAGATATTGTAATATTAATTCCAGGCTGATAGCATCTTGACAGGATGTTATAAAGCAGGGAAAAGAAAAATAATTCTCATTTCCTGCTTGCTTTCTTGTGAACTTCTTGTGTTGGAAACTCAGAATGCTGGCTTCCCTAAATTTCCAAATTTATTTCCAAATATATTTAATATGATTAGCTGCATTAGTAATAAAAGTGTGTATAGGTCTTTTGTTAAGAAAGAATGAATAGTGAAGTAGCATATAATGTAAGCAGACCCCATTTACGATGTTAATATGATACAAAGAAGCTTCAAACCCATCCTAGCTGAAACAGGTGGGGGAAAGTCATTAAGGATACTTTTATAGCAAAAATATGAAGCAGTAAGATAATTCATGACTGAGCTGCTACATCTGTAAACTTCTCAAGTAATTAATTGCTTTATCCATTTGGCATGTTTTCATTAGTTTAAGTGGAATATCGCCATAGTTTTTCAGGACATTGACTTTGATCCAAAAGGCAGTAGGGAAACAGTAGTTGGTAAAGTCTTTTAATCCAAGAATGTTCTGGCTTTTAAACCTGTTCTCTTAGAGTCAATAATTCAGAATTCTATGAACTCCTGCAAAGTTTCCAAAATGCCTAAAACTAAATTTCTTGGGTGAAAAGTGTAACAAAAGAAATCCTGGTGCCATTTGCATAAGAACCTTGTAAAAATGAATTCTGCCTCTAATACCATGACTTTGAACCTTTTCCATTTGGTCTTTACATTGTGAGTCATAATGGACTATTACTATATTGCTCTGGGAAGTGTTTCAAGTCTTATATTTGGTTTCTATGTAGATTTCTAAGTTTTGCAGCATTTGGGAAATGAAGGGGTAATAATTCTATGATACCTATGAAAATAGTCTGAAATATGGTGTATGTTTACGATTTGTGCTTGGTCCTAATGTAAGAGATCATTCAGTCTTGGGAAACTTAGATTTACTTTAGTAGATTATTAGTAAACCACAGATTTACATTGGATTTGATTTAACAAACTTGAATGAGATAATGTAAGGAGGCATAGATAACCAAATCCATGAGCATGCACGGTACTACCATATACATATACCACATTTTTGTAAGTAGTTTTGCCTTCTGTAAAATTTATGTGCTCTGGATTTGAACTGAGTTTTAAAGTGGTTACAAAGGAATAGGCTTTAAATGAGTGAAATAAAATAACAAACAGCATTATCTGGAAGAAGATCTATATTATTATTGAGCATAAGATTTCTGGTAATCCAAACAAAAAGAGATGCAATAAACATCATCATTACTCTTTTTAAGAATTGAAGTAATACTTTAACAGAGGCCAAAGTTTTTTTCTCACAGAAATTGTTTTTAATTTAGATAAGGAAGAGATGCTTAAAGGCAAGTGAATTTGAATTCATCTAGTGCTTAATAATTATACTCACAGCAGGTGCTAGTGGCTCATGCTTGTAATCCTAGCTACTCAGGAGGCTGAGATCTGAGGATCACAGTCAGAGCTAGCTCAGTCATGAAAGGCCATGAGACTCTTATCTCTAATAAACTACTCAGAGAAGACTGGAAGTGGCACTGCGGCTCAAGTGGTAGAGTGCAAGCCTTGAGCAAGAAAAGAAGCTCATAGACAGTGCTCAAGCCCAGAGTTCAAGTCCCAGGATTGGCAAACAAAGGAGGCTGGGAAGGGATGTGAAGGGTAAACAAAGGAGGAGGCTTCAATGCTTGGTAAGAAATGTACGCATTATCCTGCCCATGTAATTGTAACTCCTCTGTACAGTATGTTCACAAATAAAATAAAAATTACAAAAAAAACCCAAACATACAAAAAAAGAATACTCACATCTGAGGCAGGTACCAGTGACTAATACCTTACTTCTTAGCTATTTGGGAGGCTGAGTTTGAGAGGACTGAACCTCAGCATTAGCCAACCAGGAAAGATTACAAGATTCTATCTCCATAGATAGAGCGGAACATGACAGTCTGTTCCTGTGAACTCAGCAAGACAGGATGCTTAAAGTACATCTATCCTGGTTTCTGGTATGTGTCCAGGTAAAAAGTGAGACCCTATCTCAAAAATAACCAGCAACCTTCACCAACCCCTTTTCCCACAAAAGCAAAAACAAGCAAACCAACAAAAACAAACAGCAACAACAACAAAAAACAGAAGATGAGGGTTTGGGGTTATGGCTCAAATAGTAGGGCACCTGCCTAGCAAACACAATTTCAAACCTCAGCATTGGAAAAACGAACGGAAATAAAACAATAGGTTTATATTTCTAAATTACATGTTTTGATTCTATTTTTAGCTGTCATTAAATTATAGACAGGATAAGGGGAAGTGTGGAGAGGTTCCCTGTGGCACACTTGGTTCTTGTGGTCAACAGAGACATACAGACATGTGGGTAGCACAGCACCAGGCAATCTGGATTTGTAGCTAACTATGTGCTCTTGGCTAAGGTCTAGGACCCCAAGATAGCCTGCAGGTTTTTGTGCTTGCTGTTGTTCTGTTTTGTTCATTTGTAAAATAAAAAGGCCCAATTACAGAGTAATTGAGATGACATAATGAAATGTATGTAAAATATCCTAGATAGGCACAGTAGTATCTCAAATATTGGTAACTGAGGAGGAAAAAATATTTTTACACAATTTTCTCCTTTCATTTTCTCTTGTTCACTATTTCTACTTGCCTAACAAAGGAATTCAGTACATAAATTAGTGACTCTAATCAGAGTGTGGAATTGAAATCTGGCCTTCCACCTGAGATAGTTGCTGTTCATGATGACTCCTGTAATTAAAAGAGTTGCACATAAGGATTTATGGTGACTATGAAGACTTTCAGAAATAAGCATCTGCCCCTCTGGAAATGTGAGGACGATTGTTTGAAAAATAAAAGTTAGTTACTTCTAAGAAAAATCATCCTGTAATTTGTGCATTTCCTTGTTTTTTATCATTTTATTGTATTTATTCTGTTTCGTTCTATTATTTTTCAGGACCCCATGTTTGAAAGCAAGGGCTCTGTCATTGAGACACATCCTCAGCCCTTTTTCTGCTTTAGTTCTTTTTCAGTGAGCCTTGTGTTTTGCCTTGGCCAGCTTCAGATCATGATTCTCCTACCAATAGCCTGCCACATAGTTGGGGTGGCGGGTATTCACCAACACACCACAGCTTAGTGATTGAATTAGGCTGTGGTAACTTTTGGCCCAGCTAGTCTTGAGCCACCAACCTCTGGATTTGTGCTCTTTGAGTAGCTAGGATTTTAGACATGTTCCATCTCACCCTGTCTCTTCTCAGTTTTTTGTAGGTGGTCCTCAATAAAGACTTGTGTTTGCTTGCTGGTAGGTTTTATAATGGTGAAGAATTAATACATATTAAGTAGAAAGTGCATTTCCAACTTTTAATTCTGATCTTTGCCTATGACATTCTGTGGTCATCTGTAGGTTGCAGCTCCCAGCTAGCAATGTCAACACAAGGACCAATTCACATGTTAGTGTATGCGGGACTACCAGGCTATGAGGTTTAATTGGTTTGTTAGGACATAATCCTATCATAAATGAGGGATCATCTGTTCACAAATATAAATAAGCTCATTGTAGCAATTTGATATGATCAGACGGGACCTTCTTGTGAGTCAGCACAGGGTTGACCTGGCTGCTCTGTAGTGGTTGAAATGTACATCCTATTCTGAAAGCTGCAAATTTCTTGTCAGCTAATGTCTCTGGGTGTTCAGTTCTGTTTACAGCTCCTACGTCCTTTTACCTACTTGTGATTTATTCTAACTAAATTCTACGTAGGATATCACATAGGCAAGCTAGTTTTAACTCTAAGTAAAGAGTAAGAATAAATTGAACCAGGCTGTCTAAGTAGCCGACACTGGAATCTAGAGTACCAGTTCATGGATAGTAGTAACTCTGTGGCATGAATTCTGTTGCTTCCATTAAGCTTCTTGGACCTAATTGACCTAATTGCTCATTCTTACTATAATCTGAGAAGGTGAAATGGTATGCTGTTTTATCCAGGAATTATTGGACTGACCAGAAATCTGAATGAGTATAAAGTTCACCACCATTAATATGAATACTTGAATATTCAATTATGTCTAATAATAAAGAACCATGACACTTTTGCCTAAGTTTTCTGTGGATCATTGACAGAAGGAGTTGTTTATTTCCTAAAGAGCTTAAGAGAAGGAAACTTTCATTTGCTTCTATGTATGTTTCATTTTCTTCTATGTATATATGTATTCAACCTTGGTTGAAGGTTTCATAAGAAATCATCCAAGCATTTTAGCCTCTTGCTAATATTCTCATTCCTTTCTTGGTGGTGAAAATGAAAAACATTTTTAAACAACCCATCCAAGTGTTTTAAATTAACAGTCAAATATCTCTGCGTTTTACTTTACATTTCGTTTTAGTTCAATTGCATTCAAATCTTTCTTTGAAGACAAATCTTTCTTTGCTCCTAGATGTATTTTCTAGTCCAATGTAAAGGAAATATGACACATCCTATCCATTCCCCAACTGAAAACAGCATAAGGGTCCCCATGTGAACAGCAGATTGTAACAAATTATAACCTAGCTCTCAGACTTTCTTCATATATATGACAGAAGATTTTTCTTTTTAAATTTTTATCTTTCTTAAAATTTATTTTTCCAACATTCATAATTTTTAAAGTAGTAGTACAAAGAGGTTTCAGCGTGTATCATGAGTGCAAAGCATCTTGTACAATCTCACTCCTTCCATCATTTGTCCTCATCTCTCTCAACCCCACCCATATCCTCAGGTTATCTGGCTCCATTTTCAGATATGTACATTAAACAATCTGACTACATTCACCCACCTTTGCTCTCTCCAGCTCTCCCTCTCTCGCCTAACTCCCCACCACAGCAACTCATGTTCCAGATTTCAGATACTCATTTCATTTTATTGTGTTTCTTGTTTAAAGGAGCTTCACCATTGCAATTCTTCTTTGTGTGTACTGTACTTGAATCAATTTGTTTGTGCGTATCTACATATGACCCTGTGCATGTTCTTATATGTGCTTATAACTTTCAATTAACTTCCGCTTTTGAGAGAAAATGTTTAAGGATGAGTGATGCTTTGGATTTATCTTCACTTAATAGAGGGATTGACTTCTCCATGTTCTGAGAGGTTTCTCAGAACTGCTTCTTCATTGACTGAAATTGTATTTCACCTCTGAAACAAATACTAACAAACAATTTTCATGTAGGTGATTGTTTTGCTTGGATTTCAGGGAAATGAGCCAAGAAACAAACAGAACATGACATCATCCCTGTGTGACTCACAGGGACATGACCAAGTTCAATATTGGTGTCATGTGTAACCACTTTAGGTAGAAGGAACTAAGCAATAAACTGTTCGGTACTTAATGAAAAGAAAGGAGGAGGCAACAATGCTTGAGCAAGGTAATGTATTCATTACCTTGCTCATGTACCTGTAACCCCTCTGTACAGTATTTCACAATAAATACCATGGACACATGTACAAACACCAAAGAAATGTATTCAGAGCACAGACCTTTCCTCAAAAACAAATGCCACTCCCAGACCCAAACCAGTTGATAATTACACCTAAATGAAGAACAGATCTCAATTATGGTGACAAAACCAAACTCTTGGTTTTCCTTCCTGCTACTCTAGGAGGTGTCTCTGTCTTAGTTTAAGGCCCCTCTAGTTGCTTGACTGTCTCTATTTCATTTCTTCCCTTTCTACAATAGTGCAGAACCTGAGCAAGGGTTCTTGGCCTCCTTCTTCTAAGCATAAGGCAAATCCCATCTTATCTCATCACATGAGAACCACACAATCATCCAAACATTGGTTGCTCAACTGGGACATTGTAAGGGCCTCTAGTTTTGGTTCTGTGTTTCTTCCTTACCCAATTTGATCAGTGAATAGCTAGCAACTGAAGGAATCCTATGAAGTGAATCAGACTTCTGTCTCACACAATTTTAAAAATAATACCTTTTGCTGGGCCCTGGTGGATCAGACTTGTAATCCTAATTATTCAGGAAGCTGACAGCTGAGAATTGAGGCTCAAAGCCAGCTTAGGCAGAAAATCCCTGAGGCACTCATCACCAATTATTTAGCAAGAGCTAGACGTGAAGTCGTGACTCAAGTAGTAGAGCACCAGCTTGAAGTTAAAAAAAAAAGATAAGGGACAATACCCAGACCATGAATTCAAGCCCCAATTCAGGCAAACACTGCAAAATTAGCGTCAGCATGGCCTAGTTCCCAGTACTATGCTGTCTCTCCTTTTCCTCCCCTACTTTACATTCTCTGGCTACTTACTACCCCACCCAAAATCCTGGAACTGAGAGAAATCCTACAAATATGGCTTTGTTGTTGTTGTTGTTATTGTTAGCATTCCAGTTTGGACTCAGGGCTGATAGTCCTACTGTTTGAGCCACACGTCGAAATTCTAGCTCTGCTTTTGCTAGTTACTTTTGAAAATGGAGCCTAGAAAATTTTCTGCCTAGGTTGGGCTTGAACTGCTATTTCTGGGTTTCAGCTTTCTGCTTCTCTAGGAGGTCCACCAGAAACCTCACATGGTTATTTTTTTTAATATCAGAAAGTCTCGCTGTGGAAACATTAAAAGTATAGCAGAAAGAACACTAAACTGAAGGTCCAAATATATGGGTTGGTTATAATGAGGATTATGTATTTCAATTATATTTTCTCAATTTCATTTATCTGTAACTCAAAGTGGTTAAGCTAAGTTTTTATGATTTTTTAATATAATTTTCTAGTGTACTTAAAGTACTAGGAACTCTACTGAATAGCTTTGTTTTTAGGTTGGTTAAAGGAGACAAAATTGTCCACAAATCTGTGATCATTTTGTTGCAGCTTCTAGTGCTTGCATTATAAGTGTGTACTAGTAACTAGCTTCAAAATCGGTCCCTTTCTGAGCACGAATACAATTGTTGTAAAGTTTTAGATTTTGTTGAATTTTGGATTTTGAACTTTTGGTTTAAGATGTTTAACCTGAATACTTGAGTAGCTTTAATTTTCTCTAGGCACAACTTCAAGTTTTCCTGTAAGTTTTGCTGACATCTTTATCTAACTACTCAGTTCAAAAAAAAAGAAAGTTTGAATTTTCACAAAAATAAATAAAAGAAAGAGGGAACAGAGAATTCTCTTTCTCTCAATCTGTGTATATGTGTGTACTCTGCGTGTGGACTTGTACATTGTGCAAATACATGTATGTATTTGATGGTAGCCTATTGGGACAAAAAGATTCTCTGTTCATATTTCAGAACATTGTGAAAGGTGAAGGGTCAGAGAGTAAATTTTCAGTTTAACAATTCATATAATCTTTGATAACACTACTCCAATTCTGCATGGTATCATGCTTTAGCTATTGAAAATAGATACAACACAGGCAGTATGAAAGGTTGGCATGTGATTATTGTGTATTATCCTTGATTGTACATCCTGGGAAGCTATGTAGACCTTTTGGGTATACAATATTGAGTTAATTTGGAAATATTAAAAGTAATTTATCCTGAGAAATATTCAGACAAATTTATAAAGCTATTGTCTGCAAAGTTATTTATCATAACATTTTTGTATGCCATCACCAAAGGAAAAAAACAAACTAAAAACCTTTCAATAAGAAATGAATAATATGTATTTTTATGGTTTATTCATATAGTGAGATAATAAATAGCAACTAAAATGTTATCATGTATCTAAGTAGACTAAAATGGCCTACTATCAACATATAGAGCCAATTACAAGATAAATAATGTATAAAATTATAGTGTATGATTTTGTTTTGATTATCTCTAGCTTATAATATTAAGAGTAACCTTGTTTTTTTGCTGGGCACCGGTGGCACATGCCTGTAATCCTACCTACTAAGAAGGCTGAAATATGAGGATCATGGTTCAAAGCCAACCCAGGCAGGAAAGTCCATGAGACTCTTATCTCCAGTAAATCACTCAGAAAACTGGAAGAGGCAATGTGGCTCAAATAGTAGAGAGCTAGCCTTGAGCTGAAATGCTGAGGGACACTGCCCAGGCCCAGAGTTCAAGCCCCACCACTGACAAAATAGAGAACCTTGTTTTTATAGTCTATTTTATGATGTTTACATAAAGTGTGTACTGCTTTCACAACCAGAATAAGAAATACCAAAGGTATGCCGATGTGAAAAATATATGCATAATACCCAAAAGATACTTTAATTATGAAGTAGTAAATAAGTGCCATAAAATAATAAACTCTTTCTCCTATCAATATTCTGATGTAGTGTAAACTTAGTTTTCACCAGGAAGATTCAGAATCTCAGAATGTTTTTTCTGCTTGATGCTTTGGAGAGCTATCACCATTCGAACCCTCCAATACTGGAATAGAGAGGCTCTAATTAAAGTTAAGATTTTGACATCCCTCAGGTTGTCTAGAAAGAAAAAATATACTCATAGATAATACACATACATACACACACACACACACACACACACACTCACATGAGTTGTCTCTGCTATTGTAGCCACTGGCACTGGAGACATTATTCTTGGATGTTTCTCAGAGGAGGATATATATATATATATATATATATATATATATACACACACACACACATATATGTAAATATATATGTTATTTATCCAACATCATGAGGAAGGTTAGAGATGAAGTTCATAGAACATGCAGGGAAAGCTTGGAATCTCCCAAGAATGTGGAGAAAGCTTGCAAGGCCACCCAGGTACCCAGATCCATGGTCCTTCCTAGTCGTTCCATTTACAGTATACAATAAAACTAATAAATTCTTCTTTCAACACTTTTTTCCATTTATCTTATAATGCTAATTTTCTTAGGGAAAACTTTGCCTGATTGTTAATAACAATTCAACCTTCTGAAAGAACTGTACCATTAAAAAAATAAGCATTAATACAGGAACTGCTGCTGCTACTGTTAATACCTGTGTATACATACCATGATGGGTCACTTAATGGTTTTTCTTTCTTGCTACTGTTTCTAACATATTGATAAGATGATTTCTTTGTTGCTTTGTATGTCCCTCCCTCACGGTATAACCCATGTTTTCACTGTATTTGATGTTGGTGTAATTTGTGGAGGGGAAGAGAAAAAACAAATTGTTTAAATAGGGATACAGGTGGACCCATTGCAACAATGAGATGTACAAGACGTTATGTCAAAAAAAGAACTTTACAACTTTGGCAGGGGGGGGTGGAAATGGGAAGGGATGGTAAGGGGAAACAAAGGAGGAGGCAACAATGCTTGATAAGAAATGTACTCATT
>NW_012267326.1:2492844-2528531 GCF_000151885.1 Dipodomys ordii
AAAACAAATTGTTTAAATAGGGATACAGGTGGACCCATTGCAACAATGAGATGTACAAGACGTTATGTCAAAAAATGAACTTTACAACTTTAGCTTTGGGAGGGGTAAGGGGCAGGGTGGTGGGGGCGGGGAGGGGGGAAGGTGGGACATGGGGGAATGGGAGATGGGAAGGGATGGGAGGGGAAAAACAAAGGAGGAGCAACAATGCTTGATAAGAAATGTACTCATTACCTTGCTCATGTAATTGTAACCCCTCTGTACAGTATTTTCACAATTAAAAAAATTGAAAATAAAATTAAAAAAAAGAATGCTTCCTAAGGAATGTGTAATGTGATGGTTTCAGGGTTGTGAGAATATCATAGAATGAGCATAGTTAAACAAAGTCAGAGTACTATAATGTGATTATGTGATACAATATTATGGAACCATTGTTGTGTTTGTAATTTAACTGAAAGACCATTATGAGGTACATAACCATATGTATTTATGTGTAAATATGTATTGATATACACAAAAACACAGCACATATGCTACATAAGCACATATACACATCTGTTTGCACATATATATGTGCACACATGCACACGTATATGTTCATTTAATATTCATGACAACCATAGAAGGAAAAAGTACCTTATGTTTCATTTTCTGAGCAAAAAGAGTAATGCTGGAGGTATAATAATATTTAATTTCAAATTACATTTCAGAGCCATAAAAACAAAACTAGCATGGTAATGGCACAACCAGGCATATAGTCTAATGTAAGATTTGGAGATTCAGAAAAAGCCCACTGAGCTATATACATCTGATTTTTCAGACTAACTTCCTCAATTTCTCCCTTCAATGTTCATATAGTTTTTATTATAGAAGTCTTTCACCTCCTTGGTTAGAGTTATTCTTAGGCATTTCTTGAGAGAAGATGAAGCTTTTCAACCAATGCTGCTGGGAAAACTGGATATCCAAGAAGAAAACTGAAGTTAGACTACTAGACCTCACCCTATACAAAACTTAATTTTCAAAAATAGGTTAAATATCTTAAGTACAAGGCCTGGAACATTAAAACAATTAGAGAAAATCATAAGGAAGAGTCATTAAAACATACAGGTGGCCGGATGCTGGTGGTTCACGCCTTTAATCCTAGCTACTCTGGAGACTGAGATCTGAGGATCATGGTCCAAAGCCAACCCGGGCACAAAATCCGTGAGACTCTTATCTCCAATAAACCACTTGAAAACAGGAAGTAGTGCTGTGGCTCAAGTGGTAGAATGCTGCCATTAGCTGAAGAACTGAGGGACAGTGCCCAAGCCCAGAGTTCAAGCCACACAACCGACCAAAAAAAAAAAAAAAAGAAATTACAGTTAACATCTTTCTAAACAAGACTTCAATTGCTCAGGAAATAAGGGCAAGCATTAACAAATGGGTTGTATAAAATTGAAAGACTTATGCACAGCAAAAAAAATTACTAGAACTGAAAATCTACAGAATGGGAGAAACATTTTTTTTCAGACATTTGTCAAATAAAATAATATTTAAAATCTAAAAAGAACTCCAAAAACTAAGAAATATAAAGCAATCTAATAAATAGGTACAAAATTTTGGACAGTTTTCAAAAACCAAAAATTTACTAATGACCCAAAATGTATGCAGAAATGTCCAATATTCTTAGCCATAATGACAATGAAAATCCAATCTACACTATGATTCTATCACATTGTCAGAATAACTATCATGAAAAATAAACAAGAAATCAGGAGGCTGAGATGTGAGGATTGTGTTTCAATGCCAGCCTGGGCAGGAAAATCCATGAGACTCTTATCTCCAAATGACCACCAGAAAACCGGCAATGGTGCTGTGGGTCAAGTGGTAGAGCGCTAGCCTCGAGCTGAAGAACTCAGGGACAGCACCCAGGCCTAGAGTTCAAGCAGCATGACCAACAAAAATAAATAAATAAAACAAACCAAAAAAATCCCCAAATAACAACATATGCTGATGAGGATGTTGGGAGGAAAAACTCTAGAGCAACCACTATAGAAATCAGTATGAAGGCTCCTCAAAAGCCTAAAGGTAGAAAGATCATATGTTCCGCTATACAATTCCTGGTCATATATCCAAAAAAATTTAAGTATGAATACAATAGGGATATCTGCATCTATATCTGTATCTATAGTAGCATCATTCACAATAGCTAAACTAGTCCATCAACTTAGATATTCATCAACTGATGAATGGATAAAGACAAACTGTATATATTACATTACACATGCGCGCGCGCACACACACACACACACACACACACACACACACACACCCCACAGAATGGGTCATTACTAGTTCATGAAAAGGAATGGAATTTTCTTGATTGTAGGGAAATGGGTGGAATATCATATTAAATGAAACAACAGAGTCAGAGAAAGAGAGAGAGACAATATCACATTTATTTCTCATATGTGATATCTGGATCAAAAAAGAAAAAGAGAAAGTGGAGCTGGTGGCTCACGCCTGTAATCCTAGCCACTCAGGTGGCTGAGATCTGAGGATCAATGTTCAAAGCCAGCCCAGGCAGAAAAGTCCCCATGAGACTCTTATTTCTAATAAACTACTCAAAAACTAGAAGTGGAGCTGTAGCTCAAAGAGGTAGAAAGCTAGCCTTCAGCAAAAGAGTTCAGGGACAGCACCCAGGCCCTGAGTTCAAGTCCCACAACCAATCAACCAAACAAACAAAAATAAGCATAAAAAAAGAAAAAGAATGACATGAGTATAAGATTGGGAAAGCTATTTAACTGTGAGGACAGGTAGAGAAAAGGAAGGTCAAAGGAGAGAGGGTGAAGTGTGTGTGTGTGTGTGTGTATGTGAATATAATCAAAGTATTTTACACATATGTTTGAAAACAGAATAAAAGTCAATTAAAAATGTTTAAAACCTGAGAGAAGGGTAAGAAATAGTAATAGTGGGGTAACTTTGATGACAGTATATATATATATATATGTGTGTGTGTGTGTGTGTGTGTGTGTGTGTGTGTATCATATTGAAATTTATCATATTGAAATCTCTTTGTGTAGTTAATACATACTAACAAAAATGTAGTGTTTGCTCTGCATTATAAATACTATTCAGAAAAAGTCTCCAGAGTATTGAGAGCGGCAGTACTGTTCTCTCAAACAATGTGGTGTTGGTAGGTTGCTATCATCCATAACCTACTGTGAGTTCTAGAAGAGACAGTGTAGCATCAATGTTTCCCAAGGCAGTATGTTTGGGAGAGTCCCTCTCAAGTGGCTCCTGTGCCATGCTCTATGAGAATTGAAGTGTTCTCCTGCTCCAGCCTCTAAGCAGCTCCCAGGTTAGCTCCATTCACACTGCCTTTCTGCTCTGCTTCTGTTTTGATGCCAGTTATCCCCATTATCTGTTTCGATGCCAGTTTTCCCCATTATATGTCACCCTCTTTCTCTTCCTGTTATTCCCCCCTTCTGCCACATCATGGGGATCTCATAGATTCAGAATTCATGCACTATTTCTCACCCTGTTTTCCACATGGAACTTTTGAAATTTGTCTATCATTTGTTTTCTCACCATATTAAAAAGATGATTTAGCTGAGTGGCTCATGCTTGACATCCAGACTATTCAGGAAGCTGAGATCTGTGGTTCAAAGCCAACTCAGGCAGAAAAGTCCATGAGACACTTATTTCCAATTGACCAGCCAAAAAAAAAAGAAAAGAAAAGAAAAGAAAAGCTAGAGGTGGAGTTGTAGCTCAAGTGGTAGAGTGCTAGCCTTGAACAAGAAAGCTCAAGGACAGTGCCCAGGCCCTGAGTTCAAGCCCCATAGTGGGCACAGACACAAAAGTTGATTTCTTTTTAGTTTAACACATGATTTTACTTATGAAGATGATCAACAAACTTAAGGAAATGGATTGTTGATTTCAAGAGAATGATAATATGTAAAAAATATTAGGTACATTCTTATATTTGTTGTTGTCATATTAACTAATCAAAAGTTCCTGGAAATGTTGGATGAGTGCTTTAAAAAGTAAAATGTTACTTTGTGGCTAAATAAAGTATGTTCAATTGTCCTAAAGGTTTTGCCTGTGTACTTGTTATTTGGTAATTCCTACGTAATGAGCTTTTGATAGAGCAAATGTGCTCAGCTGTACTAGAAAGACGAGGCGATTAGTATGGAGAAATTAGAAGAGAAACCTAGCTTTATCTGTATCAAAAATTTAAGTAATCCACCCATTTAAATATGAAGAACTATCTGAATTTATATCATTGATCTTTTGGAATATGCAGTATTTCAATGAAAAAAAAACAAAAGTAATTCTCACAAAAGACATCATGACTATTATGTGAATGGAGGCTGTTGCTCTAGAAAGGATGAAAAGCTTTTAGTTCTATTTATTACTGTGGACTCAGAGCCTACTAATTCTAATTCTAGTTTATTTTAATGAAATATGATTACAATAGTCACGAATAAAAACTGCCCAAGGCCATAAGTGGGTAAATAAATGAAACAACCTGGCAGATTTGACTGCAACATTGGATGCATCAGTTGTCATTTTAGTTACAAGTACATATCAGAGGTTAATTGATAAGAGTTTGGAATATTGACATCAAAGGTCAATGAATGAAACATGAACTTTGAGTGTAGTTGGTAGGCAGGACTCTTCAGAACATGAAGAGTATGTTTTTTAGTGCTGGGGTCCATGTTATCTTGCTGTTTCACATTTCTGCCCTTTTTGAAGGCTATAGATTTTACTCCAAAGTCTTGTGAGTTTTCTTTAAGATCTAATTTGCCATATTCTCCTTTTCTGAACTATTCATCAAGAGTCAGAGTATGGATTTTTAAATGAGTATCTTTTGTGAATACAGTCTTTGTACTTTTGAATCTTCCCTACAGCATGACTCTGAAAATGGACTGGTCTTCGTTTCATTTGATTTCTATAATCCCAGAAGTATGCATAGGAATTGTTTTATTTCTCTTTAAAGCACACTGAGAATAAAGTTAATTGGTCGTAAAATGTATCCGTTCTCATCTCATCTACCACAGTAGTGGTAGTCTGGTGGCTTTTCTTTGCAAGTTTCTTTTCTGACAATGTTGATTGGGTCTAAATTAAAGGAGAGGAAAACAAAACAAAACAATATAATCATAGTGCTCACCCTTTCAGACCTGGAGGGTTTGTTCATTTCCAAAAGATCATAACACACAGAAATGAAAAATTACATGTTCATTTTCACATGTTCATTTTCTTACACGTGCTAACTGGAGAGATGCTAAATGGTAGAGACACAAAGCAATCACAAGATCCTGAATTCTAAGTCGTTATCTTCCACAAATTATCAAGAAAATTGGGGTCAATCTACTCTAGAGCTTGGCTTTTATTCCCAATTAGGGTTTTAGGGAGTAATATCAGTTTCATAGCATTGTTGTGAATGTAAATGCATTAAATGCATTAATACCTGTTAAATACTATGCATAAAGTTCTTAGAAAATATAAAATAATTTTGCTTTATTTCTAAGTTACTAAGGTATTCATTGTCAAAAACATCTCTATACCTTATTATGTGTATCCTTCTAGATGTTAGAAAACTGTCTTAGTTCAAGTTTCCTTGGAGCATGCTAAGAGGAAAGATTGACAGGTGAAGTTTATTTGGGGCTTCTTTTAACTTTCAGCTTATTTCTGAATTTTCATTATTGAATCATTCTGATACACAACAAAATGGATAGATATAACAATAATACTCACTTGTGCCTCAAAAGAACTAATGAATCAAAATCGTGAAGTACGATGGAGGAAGTAGCTACACAGCAAAGCATGGTAGTGACATGAGAGGACTAGTCCAAGAGCACTCTTGCTAATTGTGTGGGAGATGAAGGCCCCAGACAACAGTAGTGTTTTCAGCTAGACTTCATGGAGAGAGTAAAATATGAACAAGGGAAAATGATTAGAGCACTGTTTGCACAAAAGTAAGTAGCCGCCAAGTAGTTGGGCTATAAATATAAATTTACAGCTCAAGTAGGTAGAGCACCAGCCTTGAGCAAAAAAGCCAAGTGGGAACAAAATTCTGAGTTGAGGCTCCAATAACTGACACTAAACAGCAAAAACAAAGATGATTATAATGGTTCTAGAAATATTTATTAACTTATTATCTTTTGTTTGTATTCTTTATATCATGATAATTCATGAGTAAACTATCATCTGTACCCAGTAGTCCTAGAATGCAGATTGACTGAGATAAATTGAGTCATTAAAGTTATTCATTTTTTCAGCAAACACAAAACAAAAGACAACTTTGTTCTTTTTTTATATGTTTTTTTTATTGTAAAGATACTGTACAGAGGGGTTACAGTTACATGAGCAAGGTAATGGGTACATTTTCTATCAAGCATTGTTACCTCCTCCTTTGTTTTCCCTTACCATCCCTTCCCTTCCACCTCTACCCCCCCAAGCCTAAAGTGTAAAGTTTGTTTTCATTTTTTAACATAGTGTCTTGTAAATCTCATTGTTACAATGGTCCAACCTATATCCCTATCTAAGCATTTTGTTTTTTCCTTTCTCCTCCCCAAGTTAAAGAAGTGTATATACAAGATGCAGGGCACCAACATCAACTATAGTGAAAACAGGAGTTATACCATGGGGTATAAGAAGCAAAAAAAAAATCACATAGTAAATTATATATACATTAAAAACAACGGCAAGAAAGATAAAACCTCTTGTGTCCTTTTTACTTAACATCATCTTATCTGGTCATATGTACATACCTTTTGACCCTTTCTGCCTGTCCTAGATATATACTAGTTATTGCATATAAGGGAAACCATGGGATCTCTGTTGCTTTGGGCCTGGCTTACTTCACTTAATACAATTTTTTCCAAGTCTTTCCATTTCCTAACAAATGGGGCAATGCACTAAAGCTACCAGCACAACTGTTTGTTGCAGCATTATTCACCGTAGCTAAGATATGGAACCAACCCAGATGCCCCTCAGCAGATGAATGGATCAAGAAAATGTGGTATATATACACAATGGAATTCTATGCTGCCAACTTTGTTCTAAAGGCAGAACCAGAGCTGAAATCACCTTAGTCCTTGAGCTCAGATGATCAGGTTATCAGCAAATATGGTCCAGTGTTTGATGGTTCCAGGCCAAGGTCTTAGAAACAGGAATGAACACTTGAAGTTTTGACCAAGGGCCAAAGACACAATATGGATTCTCTAAATAGTCCTACATTCTGTCCTGTTTCTTCAATGGATGCTGTGCTCTTCTAATTTTTCCCCTTTTTCTCCAGAGGCAAAGTCCAAATCTGAAAATCTAGACTCAAATGGATTCAGACAAAGACGAAGTAAAGAGGACTATTTGGGGATTGGGAGTTATCATAATATCTTGAAGTCTTTTATTACCTGCTGCATCTGTATTCTCAATCTGGCCTTGATATTGTGTTCTGCATTTTAATACTATTACTTTTGGTTTCTAGTAATATTTACCCTTTACCCTGTCCCTCATTCTTCTTGTGTACTCCAGGACTCAATGCTATTATTACTACTCCATTTGTTAGGTTTAACATGTATGTACTAATCCCTGCCTATCTAGCAAATCTTCTTTCAGAAAACATGCTTTTAAAAAGTCTTTTCAAAACTAATGTGATACTGCCAATTTATTTTTGAGAATTATTTATACAACTAAATCAAATGCTTGATAAAATGTAAGGAAAAAATAAGCCAGGCCCCAGTAGTTCACATCTGTACTTCTACCTACTCAGGAGTTTGAGAACTGAGGATTGCACTTCAAAACCAGCTTAGGCTGGAAAGTCCATGAGACTCTTACCACCAATTAACCACCAAAGCCAGAAGTAGAGCTGTGGTAGAATGCTAGCCTTGAGCAAAAACAATTCAGGGACAGCACCAGGCCCTGAGTTCAAGTTGCAGTACTGGCACAGAAAGAAACAAAGGAAGAGAGAAAGGAAGGAATGTAGGAAGGAAGGAAGGAAGGAAGGAATGTAGGAAGGAAGGAAGGAAGGAAGGAGTAAGCCAAATCAAAATTTAAATATATCATCTGGGCAAACATATTTGAATTTGGAGATTTGTTATAAGTGATTAGCTACGTTCACGTTGTCAAAATGTGCATTTTATTATTTTATTGCAAGCATAAGTAGTCTGTCAGCTGTAATACACTTAAACAATTAGCTGATGACCAGATAGAACACCTGTGCTTTGAAAGGACAAAATCATAGCAGCATCATTTTCTAATGAATATAGCCTTATTTGATGGGTTGAGTCAGGACTTAAGCTTTCTGTGAGGGACTGAGTGATGTAGGTAAGAGAGTAAGTAGAATAAGGGCATTCCCAGTGCTCTACCCTGTTTCTCTTGAATCCTTTTCTATCTGTTCTGTGAAGTCCTCTCTAGACTCAGTAGGCTTTTTTCTAACTGTTCACATATGTGGCTCTTCTCCCCAATCTACCAGAGCCATTTATCCATAGCTACACAAAGTCAACATGCCTGAAGTTTAGGATCCTTTCTCTCCCCTACCAGACAGGATAGTTAGTACTCACTGTCTACTATCTGAATATGGAAGCTCAGCTACCTGGGCTGTGCTTAAGACAAATTGGAAAGGGTGATAAA
Source organism: Dipodomys ordii (assembly GCF_000151885.1). NCBI lineage: Eukaryota > Metazoa > Chordata > Mammalia > Rodentia > Heteromyidae > Dipodomys > Dipodomys ordii. The sequence goes on from NW_012267326.1 coordinate 2,501,455, forward strand.
CTTTCGAACTTCCCTCAAGGTTAGACTACAGCAACCATTCTTGAAAGATTGAAATCATGCCATTGCTTATCTGCTTTACTTCTCCTGTCCTTACAAAATAAACTTTACAGAAAATATTTCCCACAGCCTTTCAATCATTACTTTTCTAAGTGTATGCTTCTAGGGACATTTGAGTTGATGGTTCTGTTTAAAATATATTTTCTGTGCTCCACTTTTGAGACATATTCTGAATTAATACATCTCCTAAGCTGTGTAAATATACCCTCAGGAGGGCAAGCATAACATTACAGAGCCTTCCTCAAAGACAAAATGACATGCAGATCTAGTATTGAAGATTCATGGGAAGGGGTGCCTGTGTAGATGCTTATTTTGAAGGACCCAAGACATCGTGGTGATCTCTTCCAAGCTTATTCTTTTCAGATCCAAAAATGAGAGCAATGTCAGATGGAAGTTCAAAGCTGCTGACACTAAGTTTTGGGCAGTGGTCCTATTCCCATAATCGAGGTTCTGAGATAGGATGAGGAAAGGCATACACATCATGATGGCAACTGGAGATTTGCAGGTATTTGATTGGTTCAATAGTGATTCTTTGATTGGGACAGACATGCAAATGGAGTGCTAATCATACATTTGACCCAGCTGCAGTTCAGTTACAGTTTTGATTGGGATCTCAATCCAGAAAATTAAAGAAAAGTGGTGAGCCAAAAAAAAATCCACTAACTCTATTTATAAATACCCTGTCTGCATTTATTTTCTCTTAACTTTGTATAAATGATTCAAAATGTAACAGAAAAACTATACCGTGGCAAAAACGAAAAGCAACAACATCCTGAAAACAAGAGGAGGAACAGACTTCTGAACTTATTTATAACAGGAAACAGAAAATTTAGAAAGCTGCTTATCATACTTAATCTGATTTAAGAAGACATTGCTTTTGGCAAGCATAAAAAAAAGCCACAAAATAGAACAAGCTGAGATGAAGGGACAAGAGGACAAGATTGTTTTGTAAATGCATGATGTGAGGCCAGGAAACAAGCTGGTATGAAATAGGAGCTCTCAGCCAGATAAAGGAGTGGACACTGAACAACCATCTTGGAATAAGTGACTTTTGAGTCAATCCCTTCTCTCTGTGTGTCTTTTTCTCTGTCTCTTTCTCTCTCTTTTCTTACTCTATCTTTGTGTCTCTGTCTTCTGTCTCTGTCTCTGTGTATGTGTCTCTCCCTCACACACACACACACACACACACACACACACATTGTACTAGCACATAGAGGAAAGGAAGAAAGTGGGAAAGTGACATTAGATACACAGTAAAAGTGAAAATGGTAAAAGCCAAGAATTACAAGTTTCTAGAAAGAAATTAGAACAGAAGAAAGAATTAAACATGAAACTGAAGAAATCTATCCAGATCTGTAATGGTTGAGAGGAAAAAGAACAACTAGAAATGCACATTATACACGTTGATTACAATCCAAGGCAAAATCATTTAAAAGATGATTGGATACATAACTTGGTTAAGATCATTAAATTATAATAAAAGACTCATCATTATAGTTGTCTTTCTAGATTCTTAGCTATGAAGCAGCTTATATTAATTTAATCTCATAAAAATGTGCCACACCAGATTTCAAGGAAAGATAAAACTACTTTAGAGAAGTTTCCATTTGTTCAGCAAAATTAAACTCCTTCTCTAAGTCTAGAACAGCCTTAGATACTGAAAATACAACATCTTAAAATGGCCTATGTGTAAAATGAAAGGTAATACATCATCATATTTCATAAAAATTTATGAAAGTATTAGTATTACACATATTTATATACTAGGCTTTACTCCATAGAGTTTCTGATTTAGAAAGTCTAGAAGAGATCACCATAATTTTCATTCCCAGGAAGATATCAGGGTATAGCCAATGAGCAGATATGAAAACCACACACTGAGAACCACAGATTACACTAAAAAGGAAAATGGAGAGGGAAAAGAAATGTTCCAGTGTAGTGGTATAATTACACAGTGGCTAAAACCATATCTCTGGAGATGATTCAATGGCATGGAAAAACTACTACTACCACAACAGAGTTCTACAAATCATGTTCTTTAGCTCTACAACTCAAGGTAGCCAAACAAAACAAGAAGTGGCTACTAGACTACCAGGGAACTAAAACCCAAAAGTAATCATCTCTATGCCCTATCCTTAATATTTTTTTCATTTTCATCTTTATACTTTGCTGCATTTTCTAAATGAACAAATTACTTTTATAATGAATAAAATGAAAAGAAAAAAAATCCCTCAAAGTCTAAGTTTGAATATTGTCTCCTGGCAAAGCTTTAGCCAACTGTGCCAAAGATAAGTCTGACGTGAGCTCTGTCTTTATACTATGAACATCTTTATTCACTAACTTCTTTATCTTTCATTAAAAATGGACTTAGAATTGTAAAGTTTCTGAAAAGGCTTAATGTTAAAAAAAATTAGTGGGCTGGGAAGGTGGCTCAATGGTAGAGCACTTGCCTTGCATGCATGAGGCCCTGGGTTCAATTCCTCAGCACCACATAAGCAAAAAGAAAAAAGCCAGATGTGGCACTGTGGCTCAAGTGGTAAAGTGTTAGCCTTGAGCTGAGGGGCAGTGCCCAGGCCCAGAGTTCAGGCCCACAACCGGACCCAAAAAAAAAAAAAAGAAAATACTTGAGGTGATGGTACTCACATGCACACACATACACACACACACACACACACAGAGAGAAAAAAATGTTTATTTTGGTGCATGGCTTTGCAGGTTCCAGCCCATGGTCCATTGTTGCCTTTGCTTTGGGTCTTCAGTGAAGCAGGGAAGTCATAGCAGAAGCACATAGCAAAAATACTCATCTCAGAAGTGACATGTTGAATTAAAACCGCGTTGTACAACTACTTAAAGATAATTCAAAAACAAAAATAAATTAAAATAACTTAACGGAAACCATGGTCAAATATGAAAAAAGAGATGGAAGCCAAGCAATGCATTGCACACTTACAATATAAATCTATACTCAATAGGATCTTTAGTTAAAGGTCATTTTGGTCTACACATTGAGACTCAGCCTTAAAAAAAAAAAGGAGAAAAGAAAAAGAAACAAAGGGAGAGAGAAAGAAAGAGGGAAAGATAGAGAGAAGGAAAGAAAGATAAAAGAAAGAAGAAAGGGAGGAAGGAAGGAAGAGAAGAAGGAAGAGAGAGGGAAAAAGGGAGAGAGGGGGAGAAGGAGGAAAGGAGGAAAGAAGAAAGACAGAAAGATGGACAAGCACTGGGACATTTATAATCATATAAGCATAGGAGAACAGAAGCCTGAAAACATCACTAACCCACCTACATAGTTCACTTGGGGTTTGGATTTGAAAATGTCAAAGGACTGAAAGAAACATGCCTGAAAGAAAAAACTGAAAGTTAAAAAAGAAAGGGAAAAAGCCAAAATCAAAGCCTTAATAAGGCAGTTGATTTTATGCTTTGATCTAGGAGAGTACAGGACCAGGTTTCCTGAGCTCCTGACCTTGAAGTAAGAATCAGTCATTCAGAAGGGCAGGCTTTCTAGAGGACTGACTGTCTTTCCCAGGTGAAGTCTCTCTTCTCAATTGACTTCCTTCCTATACGTTAACTGAGAGCCCTGGAGAGAATGCTGTTGTTCTCTACATCTGAGCCAGGACTATTTCTCCTTTCAAAGGTGACTAGCACTTGGTGCTGGCGGCTTATGCCTATAATCCTAGCTACTTGGGAGCCTGAGATCTGAGGATCTTGGTTCAAAGCCAGCCGAGGGAGGTAAGTCCATGAGACTCTTATTTCCAATTAACCACCAAAAAACCAGAAATGGCACAGTGGCTCAAGTGGTAGAACACTCATCTTTAGCTGAAGAGCTCAGGGACAGTGCCCAGGCTGAGAGTTCAAGACCTACAACCAACCAACAAACAAAAAAAGGTGACTAGCCAGGAGATGTATATTAATTCCAAAATGACCCAATTATTTAACTAATATTTCTTGAATACTTACCTCATTTTCAGACACTTCCACAAATGATGATCACTCTGTGATTTAGCAGTATCCTGAACTATCAGCCAGAAAATGCCACTGAACTAATTACACAAAAACTGCATATTTTAATAGAATATTTCCACTCATTTATTCAGTTAGCATTTATTGAGAGCTTACCTTCTAAAATTGGGGACCAATATAGCTTCTTAAATTTTTTTCTTTGGATTATATGTAAACATTTAAAATTGGAGAACAGGTCCTAGAAAATGTTTCTGAATTTATTGGTGAGCCATTTTTTTTCCAAGATATATCACAGGGAAGGCCAAATGTGCAGCTTCACATGGCTTATACAGCTTATCTGTATTATAAGAAAATGTATCTTTCCAAGATCAGGTTATCTTATGTGCAAAATTAGAGCCATAAGATTTATAAAGTGTTGTGAAGATTAACTGAAATCAACTGCCTGCACAGTTTCTGTTTTACTGCAATGTAATATCCACCCCACCGTAGGTGGTACTAGAGTTTGAACCCAAGGCCTTGCAATTACTCAACAGAGCTTTCCCACTTGAGTCATACTCTCCGCCCTTCTGGCTTTGGTAATCGTTTGAATATCTCTTCCATGTAAACCACAATCCTTCAATTTATTCTTTCTCCCATAGCTGAAAAGGTTGCACTCTCCAGAATCACCTCACTGTATCAGCTGGAATTCACACTAATGCAAGGTCAATGCTGGCAATATAACACTCTCAACCACAGGTAGATACATCAACTGTCATAAGAAATATGCCTTAAAAGTCAGTATCAGACAGGTACTGGTGGCTCGTGCCTATAATCCTAACTACTCAGGAGGCAGAGATCTAAAGATCTTGGTTTGCAACCAGCTCAGGCAGAATCATTTTTGAGACTCTTATCTACAATTAACTAGGAAAACACCAGAAGTAGAGCTAGGGCTCATGTATTATACTGCCAGAATTCAGCAAAAAGATCAAATAAGCATGTAAGGCTCTGAGTTTGAGGCCCAGTACTAACACAAAATAAGTAAGTGAATAGATAAAGGTCAGTGTCACAGTGAGCCTTACTCCTTTGTTTCCTATAGAAGGATGTTTTAGGCAGCAGGATTTTATTTCTTGAATCCTACTTTTCTATCCTCTTCTTCCTCCTGTGGCTGGAAATCAAGCTTCTGAGGCTAGTATTTGTTTCTGTTGCTCCCAGGGATCAATTATCTCAGGAGAATTCTAGGCCTCCGAATCAGCATCAGAAAAAAATAAAATACTGATATCAAAAGGAGAAAGAGATTTTGTTTTTCCCCTCACTGGAAGTTTAGAGAGAGAGAGAGAAAAACAATAAAACGTAGCTGTGTTCCAAAGTTTTATTTATCTCGTACATGCTGTTTGTTAAATGGTACAGTGGAGGGAGAGCTTTCAGAGATTCTGGGGAATGAGTTATTAAGATGGTTTCAATGTGTCAGGAAGAAAAACATTTGTGGCTTGTGCCACTTCGTGAGATTGTGTGTGCTCGCAAACATTTCCAAGGTTGTTTTTAAGGGTAAGATTTGGAAATGTTGATTTCACTCCCCTATTTACTGCAGAGCTCTGCTTTCTCTAAGCCCAGTGACTTTGTCATCTGGGCTTTTCAACCTGTCATTCAGGAGGAGCCATCAACTCACCACTTTGTTTTTCTCTTGCTGAGCAACACTGTTCACAGTCCTTTTGTTAAGTTACATAAACTAGGCAAGGGACAGGGAGGGCTGGAGCACAGAGTTTGTTGATGGGTTAAGTATCCTGTGTTAATGACACCTTAAGTCCCTGTACTACAAATCAATCCCCACCCCTCCAAAAGAGCCAAACCATTAACATAAAAACATTTGACAACCTTTTTTCTTTTGTACACATGATATACATAAAGAAAAGAACCTCATCTAATTATGATGCCTTGTATTGGGAAATGTATCTGTTCTTTATAAACAGAAGTACCTAAGTTCAGAGCAGTTTGTACAGATGTTTGGGAAGTAGGCTTTAACGAGAGTGCTACAAAGCTGGATGCTGGTGGCTTACAGAGGTCATCCTAGCTACTCAGGAGGCTGATAGCCGTCAATCATAATCAAAGCCAGCCCTGGGAACAAGCCCTGAGTTCAAGCCCCATGACAGACAAAAGGAAGAGTGCTATCAAAGGAGAGTAATAAGTCACTATCAAGAAATATATATATATATGTGTGTGTGTATATGTATATACACACATATGTGTGTGTATGTGTATGCATGTGTGTGTGTATGTATTTTACTGATATCAGGGAAAAAACTTAAAGGCTCATGCTTCCTTGTCTGGTGCTTTACCACTTGAACCATGCCTCCAGCGCTGGCTTTTCTAGTCATTTTGGAGATGAACTTTCATGGCATTTTCTGCCCTGACTGACTTTGAATCAGAATTTTCTGATCTCCACTTCCTGAATTGTTGGGATTACAGGTGTGAGATGTCAGCATGTGGTATATCATAATTGACAATCATATAAATCAACAGGACAAGCGTCAGATTATTCCAGGGCACCGAAGGGCACTGTGGAGGGAGGATGAACCTAACTTGGCAGATTGTGAACTGAGCACTTGGTCACAGGACCAGCAGAGGCAACATCTCAAAGAAACATGACAAGATTATGGAGAGAGAGAGAGAGAGAGAGAGCAGGAGAGCTGCATGAGCTTTGGATAAAAAATTATGACATAGTAGATAGTAAATGGTCAGACAATGTTTAGCTCCTGTTATATTTCATGGAACACTTGCCTTAACCACTCAACTTCAATGAAGTTGGTGAAAAACTTAGAGAATAAGAGAAAAAAATGGAAAAGGAAAGTTTTTGAAAGCTTAATTCAATTCAATTTTTCCATCACCTCTACAATAATTACAAGTAAGTTTCCTTTCTTGAATGGGCCATAGGGTTTTATGTGGACAACATTTTGTAGAAAGCCCTCACAGGGCTCCATGTGTTCATTTGGCTGTTTCTGCATCCAGGCTGTTCACCCTCCTAGAGGACAGTGTGTGTCTCATTTGTCTTTTTCTCCTTCTATAGCATCTAGCTCAGAATTCTGAACAGAACCTTGCTGAGCATTAATTCAATCAATAGCAGCGTTTTTATATTTACATCCTGCCTAGTTTCCAAAAAGGATGAACAGGAAAAGGAATTGATTTCTAGGGGTTGATAAATGAGCAGGCTGTTCTTGGCACTGGAACCTATACCCTGTCTCCAAAGTGTAAAAATTGGGGCAGAACGGGGTTTTCAAGCTATCTTCTTCACACTCATGCTTGTTTATTGATTTAATAAAATGCTGGTGACAGCTTCTCTGATCTCCACTAGGAAAAGGCTGCATTAGCCTTCTTAATGGTCCATTATTTCTCTGTAGTGAGTGCAGTGGTGGAATGGCTGTTGGCAAGCCACAGAGGTGGACAGGACAGAGTAATAGGAAGGTGACGATTATGTCCCATTATTACAGCAAGTGAAGGGAAATCGAAGGAGCAAAATGTTCTACTGCATAACTGCCACTCAGGTTGTTACCAGGAATGCTCTGTAAATCAGGCCTCATGTGCTGATCCCTTAAATCCCCTGGCTCTTCCATCCTGGGTACCCTCTTGCTATGCAATTTTTGGTTTTCTCCACTGGCCAATTACTTAGAATATTAACTTTTCAAAATATGACACAGAAGTTCACCAATTCCTTCCAATGCATAGCACTTTAAAATTGCCTATCCAAATGATTTCTGTTAGCAAAAAAAGAAAAAGTAGCTGATCTTTATGACTCCTAGGAGATTTCTTATTTTAATCAGAAACTTTCCGAAATGGTTCAGTCTTGTGGAAATGATGTGTGAATGTCTGCCCTTAGTAGTTTTTGTGTTCAAGGGCAAATCAACTTCAGTGCTTGCTAACTTTAATTTTCTAAGGGTTATGAGACTTTAATTTGAATCTTTATCCTGTGCACATAAAATGTTCACTGGAATTTGCATAATACATTTATTGGTTACCTGCTTCCTCAAATGAACATTTCTTGTTTAAAGTGTTGTATTAGTGCAGAGCCAATTTGAACTTTGTAACTAAATCGAATGAGTTAGACCTCTGATGGACAAACATGAAGAGAAAGGGACATGAATTTGTTCGAAAAAGACTATTAAATCAAAATAACACAGCTCTGGAGTTTCAAATAGTCAAATTTAAGAAGACATAGAACTTATTTAAAATTTATAAAGATGTGTTACATGTGGAAAGGAATGCACTCTTTTTTCATTTGTCTTTTCGAATGTATTTAACACAAATGAATTAATTGGTGAATCAGAATTCACCACAGTCTGAAGAAGGGAAGGAGCTGGAGACAGGATGCCTTGGGGGCAAAGCCAGGTATATTAAATGAACTTAAGTTTATCCAATGCCCAGACCCAACATAATTATGAAGGTAATATTTTTGCCCTTATTTTTGGTTGAATGTTCTGTGCCTAAGGACTCAATGTAATCAAACAGCAGAGCTAGGATTGGCATCCAGATCATATGATGAAATGGCCGCTCTTTTACCACACCAGTTTCTTATCAAAAAGCTTAGCCTACCTAGTATGGACTTGCTTGAGAGACTGTATTTTTCAGCATTACAGCTGTCCAGGTGGCCCCTTGGAATGTTTGGAGAAGGGAGAGTAGAGAAATTTGAAGACCATGTAGAGTTAAATAAGATAACTTCTAAGATCTTGTTTCTCTTTGTAGTCTTATGCGAAGCACAAGCTCCATCCTGATTGATGAGTAGCTTGCTGCAGTCCTGGGTGTTTATATCTTTGGTATGCATATATATGAGTCACTGCAGACTTTGTCAAGTACAGAGTATAATTCAGTAGATCCACAGTGGACCTGACAGTTTACATTTCTACTAAACTCCCAAGTGATGCCAACTTTCTGATCTTCTGATCACAGACTGTCTCTTCTGGGTGCATTTCCCTAGTGATCCAAGTTCTACTCTCTTAGGACAATTATACATAAACAATAGTACATTTTTGGACATAAACAACCTGACCTGGGACCCTGCAATCAGGAAGCTGCTTAGAAGGGAGAGAAAAATCTCTCCTATAGATTGTTAGCTATTTAGAGTGATTCAAAGAATTGGGACATTTATCAAGCATGTTGATTCACAAATTATAGTAAAATGTTTTTGGGGAAAACATGTCTTCATTGAAAATTATTCTACTTCAAAACTGTAACTAAGGAAATCATCATATAAGAAGATGACTAACAAATTCTTAGAATCTTTGTGGAAGCACAGATCTCAATTTATTTTTTTCTAATAAGGTGTTGATATTTTCATAACATTTCTTTGAGAGGATCCAACTTAACCAGTGAGACAGGAAAATGGGGTTCCAACCTCTTCTTTCAGGACATAAATGTTTGAAATTGATTTGACTAGTTTCTGATATATTCAGTTTGTAATGCATTCTTGAAACATTATTGAATAAAACAAAGAAACTAAGAAAAATCACTTTCTAAAGTTTAGGAGGCTTTGAATGTATCTATTTTGTTAATTAAAATATATAAATGTAGGAATAAATCAGTTTTACAATTAGGAAACAATGGAAAAGTCATAGTGTAGATAGAACTCAGAAATCTTTGAGACATTGTCTATTGGAGAATGAATACAACAGATTGACAGGTAAAATAGCTTTGTTTGTGTTGAGCAGAATGGTACCCATAGGTGCTAAAGAAGAAAAAATAAAATGATAAAACTGCAAATCATCTTAACACTTGGTTAAAATACAAGAATTGCATGCAATTATTTATCTTAGCATTGCACCTTCATACCTAATTTCTCTCTAATTAGCTAGACTTCTTATAACAAAGTTATAATATAACTTTTAGAATTAGAAGAAAACAAATTATATTTATTTTTAGAGAAAAGATGGAACATTAAAAAGTCATTTGCAAAAGTGGTTTTTTTTTGGTTGTTCTGTGATTTCATTTAGAAAGAATTACACTAAATTACGCTATAAGGCCCTCAGAATTTCTAACACATAGAATAGAGACCACCTAGAAGTTGATTCTAATTGCCTTTCAAAAGGGGGAAGTGATGGACAAAATTGTTGGGCAGGTCAGCAAAAACTTCAGCTTAGTGGAAGTAATCTAACATTTCATTGACTAGTATTTGTCTTAATTGTTTTTTTAACTATGAGCCTGGTAACATATTACTCTCAACTGCCCATCTGTACACTTGGCTATTTTTACATTTTAATCAAAATCAGGATTGTAATTTGTATATCAGATGAGATGGAGGAAAGTAATTTGAAGTCCAAAAAGATGTAAGAGCCACTATGCTGCATACTGATGGGGACACTTATTGCGGACATTTATTTGGAATATTTGCAATAAAGCCTATAAACATTATTTGCAGAACATATTCAATAAACCATGGATATAATTAAAAATTGCACATACTATAGTTAAACAGAACCTTCCAAAGTGTTTAGAAATGAATTGGTCGTAGGTTTGAGTGGAGGCAGTCGTGGATGGAGTTCTTTCCCATAAGCATAGTTCAGGCTAGAAGACCCATAGATTGAAATATAGAGAAGTGACATGTAGGTGAAAGGCATATGAAGAAGGCATACAGAAATCCAAAAAGATGCATGCCTCTTAAAAGGATTACCCTGCCTGTAGCACTCACTTTCTCTTCCTTTCCACACGGAGATAATTAATGCATCCCTTTGGAGGGCTGCCCAATGTGATGACAAATGTCCGTCTCTGAAGATCATGCTGATGAGGAGGGGATGTTCCAAACTTGATTCTAGGCCATTTTGTGGGGGCTTTGAATGTGGAAAATGGATTCAAGTATGTGGAAACAAGTGAGACTGTCCTCCGGAGGAGGCTCACACTGAAGCTAGTACCTTTGTTCCACAATGGAGCAATGGTATTTAGTCATTTTCATCTATAAGGCTGGGAGAAGGATGGAGCATCGAAATTAAGATCTTAGTTAAATTTGGCTATTCGACTGGGGGTTGAGGATTGTTCTTCCATCCCAGTCACAAAAAGCAGTGGACTTGTTTGGTAACCTGGAGCTTGCCCAAGCACTCATCATTGTACACCTGCTCCTCCCGCACTTTCCATGGAGGAGACAGTATCAGTAGTTCACACAGATACACAATTCAGTCGTAACTCTGAACAGTGTCTGAAAGCAAAGGAAAGGATGGCTGCATGCTTCACAGAGGCTCATCTGCTATTTGTATCAAGTCAGATTGCTCTTTCTCATCTGTACGATATAATAGAATAATGGTTAGATCCTGGCAAAAAGTGACTTTTGTTAAACTTGATAAAGCATAATGATCACACGAAGCCCCTAAATAATGATCCAGATCCTAATTTTTACTTTATTCAGTGTCGGGAAGCCATTTCTCTCATTTAAAACTCAATTGAACATGGTGAAGAGGAAAGTGAGTTGGGGGGTTTGAATTTGTATTTAGCCTAATAAACCTTTCTGTGCAACATAAACAGAACGAGAGACTGTCCCATTTTCAAGTGGCACACTACTAAGTACTTTACTCTCACAATTTGTCTGTCTTTGTAATTGTTGTATTCTGCCAGGAAATACTCTTTGAGACTTATTTATTTTCCCCAGTCTATACTTTTTGCCATTTTTGCACAAAAATGCATCCAGTTTGCTCCCACCTGGAGAAAATAGTTGTCATGTTAGAGCAATAGCTCTTTCTTTAGAGTTCATTTATTTCCTTTTACAGTAGCTAGCATTCCATTTTCTTTACACATGGTAAGTACCAAATAAAGTTAGTCATTGTATAGGAGAGTTATCTCATGGTTTTTTAAAAAAAGTCCTTAATCGTGGGAAAAATCCTATTCCCCAAACTAGCATCTAATCTTAGCGTTTCTAGCACAGAATGTGAGACAATGAATCTGCAGCACTAGGAGAGCAGAGCAAGGCAAGCTGCTTGTTCTATTGTGGGAATGATGACCCAGCTTACCTATCCCAATTAATGAATGCTTTGAGGCTGCAGCTCCTCGCACATGCAGTGTGTGTGCTCTATAAAATTTTGTAAAAGTGTTGAATCTTATATCCTAACAATGTTTTAGAGCACAATTAAGTTGAGATTTTAAATGTTTTCAGGATTGTTTTTGCCTCCAAAAAAGCAGTGTTATCTCTGTATTTATATCTACTGAAAGGATTTTTGTTTTATATTTTGTTGTTTTTTCCAAAGTTTAAAGTAGACTGAACACTCTCATGACAGATCCTGTCTCACAGATGAAATGAATGAGCTCACAGGAAATGCATGCAAAAGATGTTCAACAAAAGTACTGGGTTTCCTTTGGAGTTTCTGCATAAGAAGGCAGGGATGGAGCAGTCACTGCTGTCCTTGATTGCATAATTTACAAAACTGGGAAATCTAATAGCAAAGAATGATTCAGTGATCACTTAACCACTCAGAGCATCAAGTGAAATCCAACAGAAATGCTGAGGCACAGAGAAGGCCCAGATATACCCAATGGCAGGCAGCCTGCAGGCCACTGTTCCCTTTCTTCTGCTAAGTTTCCTACTCTTGAGCCAGCCAGACACCATGCTACCTAATAGAAATGAGGAGGAGGGATTGTAGAAGCAATCCTTTAACAGATCCACCTGTTACCTTTGAGCAGAAATGAATCAGACATAATTCTTAGCCACAGCGTTCACTTCTGTTTAGAAATCACATTTTACTCACAGCTGGATTGTTCTTGAAAGAAGTTGAATGTTATACCAAGCCATCTGTGTTTCAAGTGGGGCTTTTAGGACAGTCATTCTGAAATGGAAGAACAAAGCAAGTGTTGTGAAATATACGCCACAGAGAACAAATCTCCCTTGGCTGGCTGGAGATTCCATGGCAGAGATTCCATGGCAGACTGAAGCAGGGGCTCGGTTTGGCATTCCTCCAATCAGACCTCCCTTCATCCTACTACGGAACAATCCCAGTGCTGGTAACTTAATATTCAGGATATTGATGTTTATTTTGTTTCATGTTGTGCAAGTACTTGGGCTTAAACTCAGGGCCTAGGAGTTTTTCTCAAGGCTACCAGTCTACTATTTGAGCCATAGCTCCCCTTCTGGCATTAAAAAAAATTTCTGGTGGTTTATTGGAGATAAGGGTCTGAAAGACTTACCTGCCCTAGTTGCTGCAAGCAGTGATCCTCAGATCTCAGTCACCTGAGTAGCTAGAAATTGTAGGCATGAGCCATCCAGCTGAATATTTAATTTAAATAAGGAATTTTAAAGAGCCCACACCACCACCACAAATAGCAAAGAAGCAGTTAAAGATAGTAAAGAGATTAAAGTGAAATTCCAAATGAATGGTCTCAAAGAGGTTATGAACAGCAAATGTCTTTGAAAGTTTGTTACCTGCAACTACACTGAAGGGCAAAGACTCAAACCCTCTGGCAATAAATAGTATTGTTAGTAGAATTCTCTTGCTATTTATATCTTTTTTTTTGCTTTGCTTTTTTTTCTATAATGTCAGTTGGCTGGTAGTGAAATAAAAATAGCAAAAGTTTAACGCACAAAGTTGAAAGTATTTCAGGAAAGTGTTGATTAGCTCTGTCAATGGGATGAGCATGTTTGGCAAATGACCTAATTATTCTAGGGCTGGGTCTTTCTCCTGTTTATCTTCCACTAATTGTAGAACTGCTGGCCATCTCTGAGTGACAAAGAGAGAAACAGAACAGGAGTGTTTAGAGAAAGCAGTGACATTTGGTTTTCATTCACTTGAACCTGCAGCCAAGCTTAATTACATAATTGCAGGACTGACAGGGTGGGCTTAAGGCCACCTGGCCATTTCCGAGGAGACACATTTGCCAGTTTTCTACAGAGACCTCAAAGTTCCTATAAAACACTGATAGCTAGGGCTGAACTAATCTCTTCCTCATACCAGATGTAGGCACAGGGGTTCTTGTTTGATTGTTTATCATTAAGGAATTAAAAGCAAATTGAGCCACTTTGTTCCTCAGTGAAAGCAGCCTCATATTTCATTTGGTTTCTTCTGATTGTCACGTAGCATCTGCTGCCACATAAAACTCAGGAATGCAAAGTTTATTTCAAGAACAAGACATTTTTACCTCTGAGCGTGCATGTTAACTACTGGAAGTGAATGTGAAAGTCATACAACTTAGTGCAATAGCTCAGCTTTGTAGCTTGTCTTTTATGTGAAGTTTTGATCTGGGAGCCTTGGCTTTCCTGTTGGCTAGAGACATCAAAACAGATGTTTGGTATTGAGGAGGCACTAGCCCCCTGCTGGCACCCTGACTCTTCAGAGCAACATTTGTCCTAATGTTCAGCCCTAAAGTCCCTGATTCAGAGAAAGCCCGGGCTGTTGTCTCACACCAAACTTTTTTAGTTTGGATTAGACTTTGGCCACATATATCAGCATCTCAGTTTTATAAGGTCTTAAGTCATGTGGAGGTTGGAAGGATGAAAGGAATCTGGAGAAGAAGTTGATGTGGTACCAAAGGCAGAGTATGCATTACAGCTGTTTTGGAGGCAAGCACTGCTAACCCAGAATGTAATCACATAGTATTTATATTTTTCTTTTATCACCAAAATATATTTGTATGGATAGACATAGTGGTGCATGCCTGTAATCTCAGCTAGGCAAGAGATGGAGAGAAAAATTATTATTATTATTATTGGAGGCCAGTTGATACATAAAGATAATGAGACCTCCATTTTGACCAATAATCTGTGTGACATTAACTGTCTGTTATTCTAATATATGAGAGATATGAAGTCCCAGGCCAGCTTGAGCAAATAGCTGATGACACTATATGAAAAATAACTATGCCAATAAAGGGTGGGAGGGAGACAAGAGGCATGCCTCAAGTGGTAGAATGCCTGCTTAGCAAACCCTAGCAAAAGTTGCAATAGACATTTCAATCATCCATCAATATGGTGGCTTGGAAATTAACTTGACATTTTAAAACTCACTTTTGACTTCTTTTAACACGTATTTATTAAGCAAGGGCTACATACCAGGTAAAGTCTCAGCAACAGGATATACAATGGTATAACACAAGGTAGTCTACAGTGTTCTTTATTTCTTTTTCCTGGTAACCGAGACTGAAGAGGGCACTTGTGTATCTGACCTTGATCCAGTAATTATTATTACTATTGCTAGAATCTTGAGCCTTACACATACTAGGTAAACACTACCATGAACCTACATCTCTACCCTAAACAAGTACTCCATAGATCCCTACACAGATGGTACATTAGAATGAGGTGCAGAATAACCACACATAATACATGCACATGGATACACACACAAACATATGCACAAGCACATATGCATACACATGCACATACACATCTTCTTCTGTCTCTAAATCACCTTCTCAGCCATGAAATTGCAAAGCAGCCAGCAAACCTTTTTCTCCTCTAGCATTTTGGAGCCACCTTTCCCATGACCTGAGCACACGGGGCTCCTCCACTGCCTCCTAGCTTACATTCTCTATTGCATTTGGTGCATTTGACCCCTCCTTCCTTCCCAAGACACATGTTTTCCTTGTACTGACAAAACAGTCCTCTTGAGATCCCTCTTTCCTTCCTGGTTCTCCTTGAGCTATCTTTGCAAACTCATTTTCTCTTGGAACACTTAAATGCTGACGTTGTTTAAATTCCAAAACTGGACTCTTTTTTAAAATACTGATTATAGACATTCTTGTCTGCTTTCATCTCTGCAAATTACATATTTTTACTATCACTTTCTAATTTCTATTCCCAATTCCATCTCCTGAGGACCAACGTAATGTATCCAACTCTTTATTTTATTTTATTTGTTTCCCTTCTCATCCCTTCCACTCTTCTCCACTACCCTCCTCCCCCTGCACCAAAGTTGTAAAGTTTGTTTTTCGACATAACATCTTGTACATCTCATTGTTGCAATGGGTCTGCCTGTATCCCTATTTAAGCAATTTGTTTTTATCCCTTCCCCTTCACAAAGTATACCAACATCAAATGCAGTGAAAACAAGGGTTATACCATGGGGGAAGGACATACAAAGCAACAAAGAAATCATATTATAAAACGTTAGAAACAATCTCAAGAAAAAAAACCATTTGAGTGCTTATCTTGGGGTTCATTTCACCTAATATCAACTTATCTGACCATTTCTGCTTGTCTCAGACATATACTATTTATTTTAAATAAGGGAAACCATGGGACCTATGTTTATTGCAGTATTATTTACCATAGCTAATATATGGAACCAGCCCAGATGTCCCTCAGTAGATGAATGGATCAAGAAAATGTGGTGTATATATACACAATGGAATTCTATGCCTCCATCAGAAAGAATAACATTGCCCCATTTGTTAGGAAATGGAAAGACTTGGAAAAAATTATATTAAGTGAAGTAAGCCAGACCTAAAGAAACATAGGTCCAATGTATCCAACTTTTCTTGGCATTTCTACTTAGAGATCTCATAGGCTTTTCTGAGCAACATATCTAATACCTGTATTTTCATTTTCCTTTCTTGCTACTGGACTAGTTTCTAGTCTCCCCAGTTCAGTAAATCAATATCACTTGTCCAGTGGCTTATTGCAAAAATCACATGCAATCCATTCAATCTAACTAAAGTCCTGTTTACAAAAATAGAATTCAGCTTCTCCATTTTGTGACATCCATTGCTTTGCTCTCCTTTGGATTGCTGCAAAAGCCCCCTGATTATCTCCTCATCACCTCCCCAGTTCCACTCTTGCTCTCCATTTCTGTCACAAAGATCTAGTCCTCATACACAGATCATTTTCCGCCTCAGCTTCCTTCACAACTTCTGCTAGTGCCATGATGCAACAGTTAGATTCTATCTGATATGCTCTGGTTTTCCCTCAAGTGGGATCTTCCATTTTGCAATCATGGAGTAAATGATCTGCTTATCTGCCACGAGGCAGTCTTCTCCAGCTCAATTGTAAATTGTATAAAGGTAGAAACTGGGGCTGTATTTTCCAACACTTCATACATTTTGTTTGGAATTGTGCTTGGCATACAAAGACCTGGGGTGCTGAATAAAAGAGTGAGCCTTTGTGTGAAAGACAGACATGGCCCAAAACATGAGGTGAAAATGTGTTCCTCACATCTTATTTCCAGAATCTCTGCTCCAGGCTCAGCCACTCCATGAACAAATGCGCAGAGGAAGGAGCTGGACCGAATCCTTTCATGCAGTTGTTTCTCATTGTGTCCTTGAGTCCTAGCTTCAAATTCTGAGGAATTTTCAAGGACTCAGTCATCTGCCTGGTGGATTTCACAGGCTGTCAGAAATAGCCCACCAAATAGAACTCTCTAATAGCTCATAGTATGGTGCACCTGAAAGGGCCTTAAGCTGTCAATTAAGTGATTTCTAGGGTTCAGCCCCCCTGTTTCTGCATAAGCATTATTCAGGAAGCCATTGCTACATGGCTTCTTTGTGTCACTACTTCTCAATATGTCAGCCACTCAGCACAGCACCTGGCACAGAGAGACAATGTTTCAGTCTTACTTTCTCCTTTCTTCCAAGAACTCTTCTTCCTGATTGTCCTACTTTTTTGTTGTATGCTTCCTGCCTTACTGTCTTTCTTTGTTGCTATTGTTTGTGTTGTTATGAAGGCTTGAACTTAGGGCCTAGCCATGGTCCTTTAGCCTTATACTCACAGCTCATACTCTGTCATTTGAGCCAGACTTCAACCTTGAGCTTTTTGGTGGCTAATTGAAGGTAAGAGTCTCATGCATTTTCCTGCCTGGGATAGCTTTGAACTGTAATCCTCAGATCTCAGCTGTGTAAATAGGATAAAAGCCACGAGCCGTAAGTGCCTGTCTCTTATTGGTTTGAGTGCATGATCATAATATGTTACCCATTTAGTCGAAAGTATGTCAAAAGGGAGGATTAGCCGTACTCACAGAACGTACTTCCTTTTGGATTAGAAACCAACTTCACAGCTTCTTTGCTCAGCGTCTTCAGAGCATTTATGGTCATTGCTGTGTAACAAGTTCATTTTATGATAACACGCTGGGAAGAAGAGGAAGACGATAGAACGAGAGGGGAAAAAATGAAAACATTAAAAGAAACAACTTAGTAATTGAACTCCTTTGCACTCTTCTGTAGTTATTATGGTGAGAGTAGGTCCTAGAACAGGCTAGTAGTCTGCTTGATGGCTCATCTGGAATCTTCTAAATGAGATCTGTGTGAAAATGCAGAGAGAAACCTAAGAGATTCATGGGGTAAGCTTCAGAAGAGCCTGGATAAGTTGCCTTCAGACTCTTCTCTATCATTTGTATTTTAAATATTTCTGGCATCTGTTATTGCTGCTAGCAAATCCTGGACTAGCATCAACTCGCATAAGAACACACAGAATTCCTATCTCATTGACTCAATATTATTATTTCTTTGGACTCATGATACATACACACTTCCAGGAGCATGGGGACAGAGCAATACAAGCAACTCCTTTACCCTCTCCAATAAGAGTCAAATAAACAAAGAAACAAAATGGGTTTTTGTTTTTTTTTATTTTTAATAGCTTCAGTATTTATCCATTTACTCACTCTTACTCATAGCTCATTAAAGACTTCCAATAGTCTATTTGTGATGTCATCCTCAGGAGAAACAAAGGAGAAATGGGTGTGGTAATCAAGTGGGGCTGAGTTCAAATCCTGGCATCCACAGTCTGTTCATTTCTGCAGTCCTCTTGCGTTAATTGGCATCACAGGAGTTAATGGTGATAACTGTAATTCAAGGTCTTCTCATGCTTTAATTTGTATCTGTTTTTAGAGATTTTCTTAAATTTACATATCAACTTAAAAAAAATAACTCTCCAGAATTTTGTTTCTTCAGGCTTCTGGGATATCCATCAAAACAAGAATAGGAGATTTAAACAATATATTGCCTTTCTCACCAAAGTAGTCTAAAGCAGGTAGCTGTTTTATGTGTCCAAAGCACTCTCCAGGAAATAAGTTACTACTTATCTGTTTGGATATATTATGCTGACTTCCAAAGCACTGAGAACAACTGATTTCAAAGCCTTGTGTTCAACTGGGTACCATTCATAAGAAATGAATGCAATCTGAGCATAAACCTGCCTTCATCAATATGATAGAGAGATGTATCCTGTGAGTACCAATGAAGTGTTTTGTGTTTTTGCAGGTTATGGATTTGTAGATTTTGACAGTCCTGCAGCAGCCCAGAAAGCTGTAGCCTCCCTCAAAGCAAATGGTGTGCAGGCTCAAATGGCCAAGGTAAGACTGCAGAGATGTGTGTGTGTGTGTGTGTGTGTGTGTGTGTTATTAAAAGTCTCTCTTTTGCTGTGGACTGACTCAAATGATGGCATTTGCAACAACTTGGTTTATAGAAACTGGTTAGGAAAATAAATTCCCATAGGCTTGGCTTGGAATAATTTGGCTGACTTATTTTATTATTTCTTGGTATGTATTTACTAATGTGCTCTTTCATTGGAGTATCATCATTGGTGATTAAAGACGCTTGTGAAGTGTTCTGTTTTGCCTGAGAAAGGAGATATGTGTGTATGCATGCCAGCTAAGGACTTTCACTGAGAAACAGTTGTGGAATATTACAATTACCAGCAATTTGTCTTTGATGAACATGTGTGCTATAAATGTGCTCATTCTCATTCTTTTGTTTGGGTGAGCTGATTGATGGATGATGTAGATGTCTGATCTGAACAAAGAAATGAGTTTGCTGAAAGGTATCCTGCCTAGATCACTGGAATTTCACATTAGCCTGTATGCCTTGAGTTTTCTGTGATAAGACTACTTCTCAATATTCAGGTATTATTATATGGAATAAGTTGTCTGGAACCTTCTGAAATTGTAACAAAACTTTCTCCCAGAGACAACACATAAAATAATCTACATCTATATCTTGATTGTAGCAGAGCTTCAAAGAATCTACACAGTTGATAAAATAACATAGTCTTTGTGGACACAGTGCACTGGTGTTGACGTCCTGGTTTTTTTGTGCTACTATTATTACTAAACTGGTTGTGATGTAATCTTTGAGGAAACAGTAAAGGTTACATGGGACATTTCTCTATTGTCTTTGCAACTTCCTATGGGTGTATATACATTTGTCTGCTCTATAGGCATTTATATTAAAGTCATAGTCATTTGGTATTTATTTACATGCAACCCAATATTGACAGAGTTCTTTCTAATTAAAAGGACTGGATTTAGTTTACCTCCAGGTTCTCCAAAGTTGAGGTATAATAGGTGACAGATTTGAAACCTTTGAGCAATGCATTCCGTTTGAGTCAAGTTCTGAGGTACAATGGCTGGGAATTCCTCTCATGGAGCTGATGAGATTGTGGAGAAGGAATGGAATTTTCAGGATGATTGCTAACATTGTCTGATAACATTTTCCAATTTTCAATCGCAGAATTCTAGAGGTGGGATATTTGGTTCCTAGTGATTGCAGCTGTTTTCTGGCAACTGGGTGCAGCCTCTTGAGTCACTTCCTTTTGTGGGCTCATTGTCCTTTATGACATTTTAATTGTTATCAAGGTGAGACCAATTAGAATTTGAGTTCTTTCAACTGTGTAATGATATTCTTCATCAGGCTTATGCATAGAAGCTTTGGATTTGGTCATGAGCAAAGATGGATGAAGTTAATATTTCTAATTAATTAGGAAATTACATTCATGTCTCAGTTTAAAGGTTACTTGGCAAAGAATCAATGAAGCAATTTTCTTTACCCAGAAAACAAAGGATAAAGTAGAATTCTTAGTTGTAGGCAAAGTGTACTTGGATTTGAATGGAAAACAAGAAAATGATTATACAAATGATTCAGAAGTTGCTTTTAGAAGATCTTTGACCTAGTGTATTAGTAAAAGCTGAATTTTGGAAGTTTCTACATTGTGCAGTTTAGAAATGATATCATTTGCATGAATTCTATTGTTTCAAGCATATATATGTATATGATACATTGTATATGCATATGCTTATGTATGTATATATACAGTAAGTTAAGTTGAGGAAACATGAAAAGAAAGTTGAGCTTATAACTACTTAAGAGCCATTGTGAATAGAATATTTTCCTTCTAACATTCCAGTACACAGGAATCACTCTTTCTTTCTTTCTCTCTCATTCACTGGGCTTTGAACTCAAGGCCTGGGTGCTATCCCTTAGATTTTCTAGGCTGAACTCTACCAGCAGAGCCATAGTTCCACTTCTCCACTTTTACCGATTAGCTGGAGATGAGTCTCTGAGATTTGTCCTCATGGGCTAGGTTCAAACTATGAGTTCAGATCTCAGCCTCCTGAGGAGCTAGGATTATAAGCATGAGCCGTCAGAGCCCAGCCAAAAGGACATTTTTTTTTTGTCTTTTCTTTTTTGGTACTGGGGATCGAACCCAGGATGTTGCACTTGCTAGGCAAGCACTTTGCCACTGAGTTACATCCCAGCCCCAAAAGGACATTATTTTAAAGAGCTTCAGAAATGTGTAAATATTTATCCTGGCCAGGATTCTGGTCCTTTATCCAAACTTAAGTACACAGTAAGGTGATTCTATCTTTCATACTGAAGGTCACATTATTGCCAAAGTTGTTCAGAGATTTTATATTATCATTTGTGTGATCTGAGAAGTAAAATCGTAACTCTTTTTCTCATAAAGTTTGAACCCAAAGCCTTTGGGAAGCACGTATCTGCCTACCAGAAAACGTCAATAATAAATGACTTGGTAATTTAACTACCCAGAAGCAAATATATAGCCTTCCTTTACGTAGCAATGGAACAAGCTTGACCACCTGCATTGGTGGGTTTCTCACTGAGCTATTGGATGTCCTTTGATCTGGTGATAGCTGTTATTTATTATCATATAAACCTGAAGTCTACAGGACGTATGAAACTTGTACTATATATTTTTGCTATTTAAGTATCCACTGGGCCATCTTCTGAATCCTCATTCTTATCAGCATCCTACTATGCATGCTGTGGTATCCAATTTTAAAGACTCCAGTATTTTAAAATAAAAAAAAACCCACAAATAATCAAGATTTCTGATACCAAGCTGGAGCTAACCTGAAACTCTCCATGTGAATTATTTATTCTTTAGCTAACATCTTCCAATGTGTGCATGTGAAAACTAACTGACATAACAATCAAAAGGAATTTCATCACAGATTATCCAGGAAGTGGCTTTCACCTGACAATATCCATTGTTGCTGGGCCCAAGTGTCTCACACAAGGGGTTCTGTGGCTCATATGGTAGACTTCCATTCTTGAGTAAAAAGCCAAGTGAGAACATGAGAACCTGAGTTCAAGCCCAGTACACACACACACACACACACACACACACACACACACACACATCATCATCATCATCATCAAAAGCCTTTAATGCAGAGTCACATTTTCATTTTTTATATGCTTGCTCACTAAGCGTCTTCTGGGAAGAATAATGCTTCTTTTGAAAATGCAGATTTAGGATATTTTCCTAAAGCATGCTGAATAAGAACATTGTTTTGGAAAAAAATAATCTTGGTTTTGAATCCTCCTTCTGGTAATACCTGGCTGTATGGCTTTGGCTATGTTATTTAACTAACTCTGAAATTCTCTAATAATGATTTAGGCTATAGGCTTATTGGAGGAAGTTTTCAAAATGCTAAAAACAAATGGCATAGTGCCCAGGTTATAGTAAGAATTTAGTAAATGATAATAACAACAAATATTATGCATTAAATTTGAATTTGTTTCTAGACCTTTTGTAAATCCACGTATATTTTAAATATTGTGTTATTACAAACTAAACTATTAAAAATATGTTAAAGCTTCATCTGAAAATGTTTTTATTGTTTAACTATTTGCCAGACACCATGTTGTGTATTAAAGAAATAATATTGATAAAATCTGATTCTTGTTCTGAATTCAAATTTTTTAATTATTATTGTGTGTGTGTGTGTGTGTGTGTGTGTGTGTGTGTGTGTGTGTGTGTGTGTATGTGCAGGTACCAGGGCTTGATTTTGGAGCCTGGGCTCCAAAATGTGTTTGCCAAAGCAAACACTTCTCCACTTGAGTCAGACATCCATTTCAGCTTTTTTTTGTGATTAATTGGAGATAAGAATCTTTGGACTTTCCTGCCCCAGCTGGCTTAGAACCACAATCCTTAGATCTCAACATCTTGAATAGCTAGAATTACAGTAATGAGCCACTGTCCTGCTGCTCCATAAATTCTGAATTTTTCACATTTACTCTATTTCCAATACAGCTATCATTCTTCATTGAGAATGTAAAGTATTGCTATTCTTAATAATGTCAAGGTTTATAAAAGAAAGTTATTGGTCCTGAAATATGTCAAAGAATCTAGGGAGAGAAAAGTGAGGAAAGCCTAGCTAACATTAACTTTCTTTAGGGGAGTTCATTGGCATCATCTTCTAAGAAGTCTCCTGAGAGACAGGAAAGAACAAACAAACACATTGGACATTTATGGCAAGACATTCATACATTTAGTTACACAATCATAATCCTCCTGACTATGTCATGAAGCGGACTCTTGGCCTCTCTTGTTGAGGGCACTCTTGGAGACTGACTTCTCATCTACTGTTAGAGTATCTAGAAGCTTGTTACATACTGAGCACCTGGCAAGTCTTGTGTATCTTTAACTAGCTTTCTCATCAGTTCCAGATTCAAGTAAACATCACATCGCTTCCTTCAGATGAAACACCTTTAGAGAAAGATTCAGCCCTTCTCATGCCCTTGAAATATGGTATCGTGTAGGACTGTTATTCCAGTTCCAGAGGAGGGCTAACATCCTCATGTAATATGTAAAATAATTCAGAGCTGAGGGACTACACAAGTTCTTCAAAATTTAAGCTGAAAGTCTTTTATAACTACTTAATGATAATTTAACATTAAAAAATAAAAATTAAAAACGTAAAAATCAACTTAGCTGATCACCTCCACTTCGAATATATGTGCCAGAGTATTTGAACACAGTGATGTTAAAATATCCTCTTTTTTCCCTGGGAGGGGATGGCTTGCACTTGTTATTATAGCTATTCAGGAGACTGGGATCTGGCTTGAAGCCAGCCTGGGAAGGAAAGTCCAAGAGATTTTTAACTCCAATGAACCACCAAAAAAGCCAGAAGTGGAGCTGTGGCTCAAGTGTTAAAAGATTAGCATTGAGTATAAAAGCTCTAAGGACAGTGCTCAAGCAAAGATTTCAAGCCCTAGGACAAGATGGGTTAAAACAAGAAAAGTTATCTTTTACCTTTTGCTCTTCAGCCATGGCAGATTACTCCTTGAGTGAAAAAGCCAAATAGCTTGAGGCCCTGAGTTCAAGCCACAGTACTAATACACACACACACACACACACACACACACACACACACACACACACATACACAGTGCTGAAGACATAAAACTGTATCAAATTTTCACAAAGATCATACTCTACTATAGAAACACATGAAACAAGGGATAAGATTGGGATTGAAGACAATTAAAAGTAGTGGAGGTACAACAGGGATGAATGTTCAGCAGTGGGATGGAAAGCCGATGTGATGATGTGACATTTGAATAAGTGTCAAAAAATTGATAGGAGAAAACTATTTTTAAGAGATAGTTATGGAGAATTCCTTTTGACACTTGGATAGATTGTTTGTTTGTTTCAGTGAGCTAACCGGTTTGGTTTTTATCTTCTTCATACCGTACTTTTGATACTGGAAATGTTAGAGTTGTGCACATCATTATAATCACTAACCTATGTGTGTGTGTGTGTGTGTGTGTGTGTGTGTGTGTGTGTGCAAATGCTGGAGCCTGTACTCAGGGCCTGGACACTGTCCCTTAACTTTATCTGCTCAATACTGACACCCTACCATTTGAGCCACAGCTCCATTTTCAGCTTTTTGCTGATTAACTGGAGGTGAGAGTCCCATAGAATTTCTGCCTGGGCTGTTCTTTGACTCTCCTTCCTGAGGCCTTAGTCTCCTGAATAGCTTGGATTATAAATGTGAGGCACTGATGCCTGCCTTTGGATCTGTATTTGTTCATTTTTTTTTCAGTGGGTGTATTCTGGTTCCAGTTCATCCTGTCAGTTCATTTTGGGAAAGATTCTCATACAAACCAAACTGTAATTGAGTTAGCAAACACTTTCAGTGTTTCTTTTTTTCTTTTTTAAAATATATTTTTATTGTAAAGATACTGTACATAGGGGTTACAGTTACATGGGCAAAGTAATGAGTCTAATTCCTATCGAACATTGTTACCCCCTCCTTTGTTTTTCCCCTACCATTCCCTCCCCACTTCCCCAACTCCTTCCTCCTCCCCCCTCCCCTGCACAAAGTTGTAAGGTTTGTTTCCAACATAGTGTCTTGTACATCTCATTGTTACAATGGGTCATCCTGTATCCTTATTTCAGCATTTTGTTATTTCCCTTCCCCTCCCCAAATTAGAAAAAAAAATGTATATACAAAATGCAGTAAACCACAAGCAGAAGAGGTCAAAATCCATGTACAAATAACCATATAACCTGATGCTAAGTGAAATGAACCCCAAGATAGGAATACAAGAGATTTTATCTTTCTTGTTCTTTTTAATGTACTACGTGATTTTTTTTTGTTTCTTTGTATGTTCTTCCCCTATGGTACAACCCCTATTATCACTGTATTTGATTATGTCATTATTTCTTAACTCACATTGTTCTATTCTAAAAAGTATACATGTATTAGATAAGCCATGCCATCACTGTGGAATGCACTTTAAATAACTGTGATTCCAGAGACAAGCAAGGTAGCATTGCTCTAGGATGGCTGATAAACTGTACTGAGCATTGCCCTATCCCACTTTCGAAGCTGTTGCCTGAAGGTTAATGCCATCAGCATTTTGGCCACAGGCATCTGCAATAGAAAACAATCTCTAGCCAGCAGGAACTAAGTACTATTTTCCTCACCATTAATATTTTTTAAATTCACAATAAAAGAAATGCCTAGCAGTTGGTGATTTACATGACCATAAAAAAATGGTGAATATTTTTCTTTCTTGGGTATGTCAACTTGGCTAGGTTATTATTTTTTTCTTGATCCTAATGAGGAATGCAACGATTCAAAATTCAATATTGAAATTGCCAGGGTTGATCTTCATCATATACATTAGTTATTTGAGATTTTTGAAGCAGAATCCTCTGAAGTTAAATATTTGTATTAGCTTTTACCAAATGATTTACATAATCTGCCTGTGGGTGCCACCCTACAAGGGTAAGGGCTCAACTGAATCCTCTTATGTGAAATGTGCAATGGTAGGGATGCTTGAATACTACGAGCTGCTTTCCTAGCACTGCAAACAAAAAAAAGGCGGGGGGAGAAGAAAACACTACAAAAATGCCCAGGAACCATATCTTAAGTTTTCTACCCTTCAATTGGGTGATTTTGTGCTATAGGATATGTGTGGAATATAAGTTAAGTTCTCTGAAACTTGGAAAGAAGTGTCAACACTTTCATCGTGCCTCTTAGAAGGAATGTGTCCACAGGCTTATCTCAGTCAATAACTCATTTCTGGATGTTCTATGGAGAAGCCTAATAACTAACTGTCTTTATTCATGGCTTTAATAATTTGTTCTTAAATTGAAAAGAATAGATCCTTTCTCTCGTTGCAGACTGAGAGGTCCTGATCAGAAGCATTGCTTTGTGTAGATTTGGATCCCATTGAAGCAGTCAAAAAATGGACCTCAAAATAAGAAAATTACCACTTGAATTGCTGAATCACTGGTGTATTGTGTTTAAAAAATGGAGTTAGTTAGGGGTGAAATGAGTCTTAATGCTGAATTCCAAATTTGAGATATCAATCCCATCACAGGAAGTGCTGGAGAATCATGGGTCTCCCTATGAAAGTATAAAGTCTGTCTTCTCAGGAGACCTACAAGGAAATGGTAAAGGTATTGTCTTATGGAAGATAGATTTCAAGAACAGATGAGGGAGCACTGACCTACCCTAGAAGAATTCTTGCTTTGTACCTCATGACCTGTCACCTCAGCTTATTTGGAGTTATAGGTAGGAGAATCATGGCAAGAACTATAAAGACAGAATATAGGAATGCATTTTTAAAATGTTTCTCTAGCAATGTTCTTTCTCATGTGT